>NW_008236924.1:1586205-1613507 GCF_000691975.1 Corvus brachyrhynchos | reverse complement strand
TTAGTAGGTGTTGTTGTGGGTTTAAATCAGTCACTGCCTTTTTGCCCAGGCCTCTGGCAGCAGGCAGTGGCATTGTTGAGGTGTCCAGCACCCCAAGACCCACTCTCATTTACAAGTTCTTTAATAATGGCTGATTATAAAATGGATTATTTATTAATAGACACAAAACTAACAGACATAAGACTTAGACCAGACTATTACTACACAGGGATAAGACAAAAAGGAGATACTAGTATACAAGCAGAGTTAAAGGTGCCATGAAATTTACAGCTAGCTGAGAGATAGTATAACTTAGGATCCATTGTTCCTTACCGTCCAATCTTGATGGAGTACACATCTAAGTCCTTTCTCTCAATTTCCGGAAAAGTAACCTCAAAGTTGTGTCCAGCTTTGGGGAGAAATCTTCTCACAGGTTCCCAAGGAGTGTGTAAGAGACTTCTGCTCTTGTGATAATTAGTGTGGGCTTTATAGACATTACAACCATGTTTTTGTCGGTCACCGATGTTTATTTTCTTTTCTCTCTTTCCACATCTGCTCTCATACCAAAATGTGTACTCGGGGCTGGGGCTCAGACTCTAAGTTGCCTGGAGGTGACCTCCTGCTGGGCTCCCTGACTCCTGGCTGGGCTATTAATCTGCCCTGAGTTATCTCTTCCAAATGCCCCAGCCATGAGAGAGGGAGGATGTCCTGCCAGAAAGAGAAAATGTGGCACCATTCCTTTTTGTTTGCAATGGTTTTTGTTTGGGTTTGGGTTTTGTTTTGAGAAGAGACATTCTCTTTTTGGCTTCAATTAGGGTGGGAAAGTGAGCCCTGCGTTCCTGGAGGTGTTTAGGAGAGGAGCTGCTTGCAGGGTTTGTTCACACAGAAGCTGAGAGCTCTCTGCCTCTGAGTTCTGGAGCATTCAGCCTCACACTGGGGAGCTCATTCAGATAAACCCGTGCCTGAGCAATGGGATTTTCCAGGCCCTACTTTTCTGGCTAATAGAAAGATTGTCTTCTGTTTGAAATATTAGCTTTTGTTTATCACATTGTGCCCACCAGTGGGAGAAATTCACTGAGCAGTAATTGTCCTTATTTATAGAATTATATGAAATTGAGGCACTCCTCCTATGAGTATTTGCTGCAATAAGAGCCTAATAGATTTTGCAGATAAAGTGTTTGCAAAGATTGGGTTTTCAAAAAGCTCTCGCATTTCCTTATCTCTGTACTTGCTGCATGGTTATTTTTTTTCCTTTTTCCCCACAGAAGTCAGATCCTTTCTTTACACAAAGCTGAGGAAGCACTAAATTAGCCACTGTGGGCTCAGGATGAGTTGGCATTTTGCTGCCACACGCATTTGTTTTGCATCTCCAGAACTTTACCACAGCAGTTCCACTGCCTTTCCTGGGAAATTGTCCCAGAGCCTGCCATTGTCCCTGCTCAGGTATCGCCTTGTGGTGTTAAACAGTGGCAGGAATGGAAAGAAATGGATGCTATTACTAACCAGAGTTTAAAGGTATTAATTACCTCTATTTCTCTTCCATGGCAGAAGGTTATTACTGCCTTGTAAACAGTGCAGAATTCTGAGTAGGTTGTTTCTCTTCGCTGCCTGCTTTCTGCTCATCTCTAAATAACAAAAGTGCCCTTTTTAGAATTCAACCCCTTTGTCATTAAGGAGTATAAAGCACTCCTGTGCTCTTCATGATGGTCTGCATTTCCAAGACACATCAATAATAAACACTACATGCATTCTTCTCAAATCATGGAAGACATCTACACAAAAATATGGAAATGAGAGCTGAATGCTCAGAAGGTGAGGAGAAGGCCAGCTCTGAGGGAACAAGGGCTGGGATGGTATTTTTTAGCAATGGTGGATCATCTTTACTCCTTAAGCTCCACTTTCTTGGTGTCATAATAGATCATAACAGATATATTGCCAGTTTTAATCCCCTTGAGTTTACAGCATATTCACACACACAAATGTATGTCAGATGAGGCTCACGGGAGACGGATATCAATGTTAATGAATTCATTAACACATTTTATGTGGCAGGTGTTGTTTGTTCTTAGCAACACCTGAGAAAGGCTGAGAAATGTCAGCCATACATCCAGGAAAAAGTTATATAGGAACAGAGAACCTGGGAGTGGTGAGACACCTCCCTGCTGCAGAGTCCAGCAAAAGAACACTGGCAAATTGCAGGCAACCCCCAGCCACCCTCATGTCCCTGCAGGGCAGGAAGAGCTTCCTGAGCATCTCCCCGATGACATTTTATGAATGCAGTTAAGTACTTGGTGATTTTTCATAGATGCAGTCCGTTTGGGGGTTGGGTTTTGGTTTTTGTCACTTTTGCTATAATAAACAGGTAAATAGAGTCATTAAAACAAGATACTTGTTGTTGAGTTCAGGGGAAAAGCAGGAGTCACCAGCTCCTGAATACAGTTAGAGGCAAAACAAAATCAGAGTCTCGTCTGCAGAAGTTTGGTTACTTATCACTCTCATTTCACTGGGCTTCTCTTACTAGACTTCTCTTCCTCCTTCTAGAAATCTGCATCCTGAACCATACACAGAAAAGATCTAGTCCAAAGAGAGTCTTAAATACGAGCCTGACTTTGACATAAGCATCTTGAAACAAGTGCAAGTCTATTGTCATGAATTGGGCTTTTATGTTCCTGTTGCATTCAAGCCATTAAGATGATGATTGCTTTTAAAAATGAAAGCAGTTGTGCTGAAAATTATATAGATATCAGGTATTAGTACACTACGTCATTGATTGAAGTAAATTTCAAAGTAAAATTACTAGAACACCTTTCTAAAAATGCAAAAAAAAATTTAATGTGTGTAATATTTCAGTTTGTTTGTGTGTAAATAAGATGTAAATTAGAGGCCACTGCTTTTTTATTTGCCTTAAATTGCCTACCTGTTTACATTTTTCCTTTCCATGCTGCAGGGGTTTTGCTGCTGAAGGAATATTTCTAAACTACTTCTGAACACTCAAACATTTAGAAGATAATCTTTATCTATCAGTTAATAATTTCAGATCTATTCTAAACAATCCAATTTTTGTCATTATGTTAATACATGTTCTTAAAAGTTCCTTTTTATACTTTAAGGCATTTTCAGTATTCAAGGGAAACAACACAACGTAGGGAGGCAAAGAGGTGTCTGGGAGCCATAAACACTTTAAGGCATTTTCAGTATTCAAGGGAAACAAATAACACAACGTAGGGAGGCAAAGAGGTGTCTAGGAGCCATAAATGCCACATTCTTACAGAAGTTGAGTTACTGACCCATTTTCCAGCCTGAGGAAAGTCACAGAAGTGTTTACCTCTTGCATGTCATTATTAATGGCCTTTGTTTGTCATATAAGGGAGAAGAAAGGAAGAAAAGAACTTTTGTTTATTTTTAGGAAAAATTTCAAAGCCTTCTCTATTTACTGCATCTGCTCATCCTTGTGGGAACATATCCTCACCAGAATTTCCTCTGCTGTCCTCACCAGAATTTCCCTGACTCTCAGCTACCTTTGAAATAAATTTCAGATCTTGAAAAGAAATGTCTCCTCTACCACATCAATACTTTAGGGTCAGTCTTTAGATAAAACAAAGGCTATGTAGGAATGTTACCCTGGGAAAACCCAGAGCTTATGTGAGTACCAGCCTGAGGGTAAGGGCTCACTCGTGGTGAATCCAGGTCAGGCTCTGACAGCGCCAGATCAAATGCCTGAATTTGTTCACCCCCAGGAGGAGTTTGAATACCAGACCTTTGGCTACTTTGGATTTAATTCAACAAGGATGTAGGAATGGAGAGCTGAACCTTCTGCCACACATGTTGTGCCCATACCCAGAGCACCAAGCTCCTGGCTTTTCTTGGAAAGGGGCAAAGTCCTTCACTGCCCTTCTTAGAAACCCACCCTGACACGGAACAAATCTGTCTCTAAGTGTTTAAAGCAAGTGCCTTCCTAGGAAAGGTTTTGAGTGCAACAACTCGACATTTTCTGATGACAGCTTGCCTCCTACTGAAAAAAAGATTACAGTTGAATTAATTGCATAATTAAGTCTAATGCATTGTGTCCCTTCTCCTCGCTGCTCTGGAATAAGACCTATACAGAACTGCAAAATTATTTCAGAATCTTCAGCCAGGATCCCACTGAGCTAAAAATTCCATTATAGGGAAAAGTTTTTGTGTTTGCCTGCACTGAAGCAGCGTAAGGGAGAATTGCTTTTTTTTATCTGCACTGAAGAGGTTTAAGCCCTCAATCTTAAGGAGTAGATACTGTGAGCTCTGCAGAAACTGTGCTTAAAATGCTATTCTCAAAATCATTAGAAACTATTAGTTGCGTTCAGTCAAATCTGGGCAGATAAATCCCCAGAAAAATCTCGTGCCACCTCACACATTTAAAAATTCAATGGAAATGCAGACAGTGAATAAGAAGCACTGATTTTCTTTCAAACACCACCAATACTTTGACCTTTTTGGAGTAATACAAAAGTATTAAAAACACTATCAGAAGCATGACTCATGTTTTTGTCTTTCAAAATATAGACTAATAAATTTTGCCATAGTGGTCAGGTTATCTTTACATTTTCACTTATGTAAAGATTTATCTTGTGCTTAGACCACATGAAAGGGAAAATTCTCCATATATGTACTTTCATATCTACCCTTTACACACATACAGAGAGACATCCAGATTGTCCTGGACTAATCCTGTTAGCATTTAACAGGTTCTCTCCAAACTGAGCCCTGCCTTTCCTGCCCTCTCCTCTGTGTATAACTGAGGCCCTGCCTCTGAGTTTGTCTGTTTGGCATGAAAATGAGAAGTCCGATGATGCAACCCTTAAAAGCTTGTCTGCTCTGTATGTAAATACAGTCCTGCCTCCCTAAGGTCCCCAGATCCTTTTGCAAAGGTGACTGTGGAACATTTCAGATGTCAGATATGCACATAACCAATCTAAGAGAAAGAAAATTGATGGTTATTTGAGTTTGCCGGGATTTTGGGTCTATTGGAAACACTAAAGGTTGAAGAGTTATTTTCTTTCTGAAGCAGGAGGAATAACTGAAATACTAAAATCTGCTGTTGTGGGGAGAAAAAAAGACTAAAATTCTAATAATTTTTGTAAAATAATATCATTTTATATATATTTAAAAAATATTCCAGGTAAACACAAGACTGTCAAAAACAGCTATTCCCTGGAAGTGCTTCCAGTGCTGTTCTTTTCGATTAGAGAAACACTCTGAGAAAGACTTCATGGTGCTTTTCCAGTTCAATCTCTACTCAGTAGTAACTGTACTTAAAACTTATTGAAAAGGTCAGAAAACATGTAAGTGTTGTGCTCTTTCTGGCTGTATTTCACACTGTAGCTTGACACATTCCTAACAAAACCTATTGAGTAATATTTATGACAAATCTGAAAATAATATAGAAATATTCAAACTAATATAAATGAAAAGGCATAAAAATGTTTTTACATTAAAATCTTTATTTTGACATTTCCAAAGCAGATCAGTTTTCACTTTCAGAAGTTTTCTGGAGGGGAGTGATTAAAATTGGTAACTCCTCATGAGACACAAAACCTTCTGGTTTTCATCAGAATGTTATTTCCCAGAAGAAAGCTGGTTTAACCACAGGATTGCAACTAGAATTTGTTGCTGCCAAGAATTTAATTATTTTGGCTACTATACATCCATCTGTAAACTTAAGATGGATTCACAAGGGTCAGGACCAACCAGTGAAATCTGCGGGAAGAGTTCCCATGCTGCCGGGAAGGTTTGCAAAGTGAACAAGAAAGACAAAGCAGGTAGAAGCAAATGGAAAAGGATGAAATATCCCCAGTGTCTGATCCCATGCTGCTCCAGATCCACACAGACTTACAACAACCTGTAGCAACACCTTGACCAGCAATTTGGACACATGGAAGTATGGGAATGATGCTACCCAAAAAGAGGGGGCAGTGCCCAGACAACTCATTCCAGTCCTGCTAAAGCTACAAATGGAAACAGCTCTGATGGACTGCAGCACATCCTCCAAGCCTTGGGACCCCTCTCCAACAGGAGTGGGAAAGAGAAATGGGTCCTTACTGCACTTTTGTGATACTGCAAGGTCATTTGAGGAGGTTTGTTCCTTTCTTTACCTCAGGTGTCCCAGCAGATTAGAGCACAGTAACAAAACTTTGACATTAAAGTGGAAAGGTAGAAACTTGTTTTTTCCTGGTAACCAGGTAAAGAGCCGGGATCAATGTAGGTGCTGTCAGAAAATAAAGTGGTTTCAAAAGCGCATTTGGCTGTTCAGCTCTTTGGATTTGGGGGTGGGTCTTTTCATTCTGCTCTTCAGGAGGTGCTTTCATATGCTCCCATGACAGTTGTTTGTGGTTCAAATTTGGGCACTTTCTATCTGAATGATGCAGAGCACACATTTTAAGGTAATCTCTCTTTGCAGCGAAATACAGAACTATTCAATAGAGGGGGTTTTTTGATTAAAGAGCATATTTAATTTTGAGCCTCATGTTTTAGGTCCACTTTTCATCTTGCAGTTGACATCTCAGAAGTCTAGCTGCAACAGAGCAACACACCTGCAGCAGCCTGGCTGTTACATGGAAACTACATATTTTCCTATTTTTACCCTTTTCTTTAATGCAAAAATGCAGTAAGAGAACCCTTTTCATGGCCTGTACTTTTAAAGTGCCAAGAGCAGATAGCAAAAGCGCCCACTCCATGGTCAATATGCATAAGGTCTGAAGAAAAAGCCTTCAAGCTAATGCGTACCAAATCTGTCAGCAGTTTAAAAATATTCAAATTATCATGCAGCAGACACTAATGGGCTTTTAACATCTCCAGGGCTCTTGACATTATGGCAATTGTTGTCAGAAAGGGCATAATATCTCTCAGAGCAGAATCTACATAATGGTCCAGAAAGGGTGGAAGGAAAAAACAGCATTTCATCTGGAAAGAGGCAAAAATGCTTCATGAACTTCCTCCAATGGATTGCTGGTACAGCACAGGACCAAATGCCACAAAGTTTAAATCACTACAATTTATTTTGAACTTCAGACTTCCTCTGTATCTCTCTGTGAGAGAGGGACCATTTTTCTTTGAAGGGCTGGGCTAGCTATAAAGCACTGGATAATCGCATGGGAACTTTTTAGCAAAGCAAGGGTGGATGTGCTCAGGAAAATGAGCTTTCTCCCCAATAGGCTTTTTAACCTGTGAAGCACTATCTGCATTGCTCTGTAGAATGCTTTTGAAAGAATCACTGGCAAAGAGCACAGGCCTTGATTCTCTCATCTTGGAGACAAAATAATGGCCTGAACACATCATCTGAAAAGTACCTGTTTGGCTCAGAGCTGGGGGGGAGCTGCACACTCACCATCAGAAGTCTCATTTAGGGCTGTGAATAAATGTTCCTCCAAAGGGACCAGAGATGTGCAGATTGAACATTTTTCCACCTAGCCACTCAGAGTGGTTCTTCTTTTTTTTCTCTTGACTATGAGATATCCTTTAAACCTTGTACCTTCCCAAATATGAGGAAATTCACTGGTTTTTACACAAGATTGGTGGCACATATTCTCCATATATTCCCAGGGCCCTATAAAATTCTTAGCAAATATGAAAGTCACACAAAGAACTACCTGCACCTCTTCTCTTTCAGTTGTTTGCTGTTAAATCACTTTAATTTTTATGGGTGTTGTGTAAGACCCTGGTGATTGTCAACCAAAAGAAAGCAAGAACAGCATCTTCTGATGAAATGAAGGGAAACCACAGTGATGCTAGAGGGTTTGGCAGCTGTGGGACACCCAGAAGTTTTGGGAAACATACAGATCAACACTGTAAAGGCAGTGCAAGGGCAATCAACAAGGCTTGGGGTGAGGAGCTTTCTTCTAACTCTGGAATTCTTCTATGCCTTGAGAAAAAAAATCCTAAATGTTTTTTATTACTGTGTCCTGGGTTGCAGTGTATTCTATTACCATCCTCATGAGGTGCTGGAATCAGGTGGGGCAGTGTTTCCTTGCCTCCTCCCCCCAGACTATCTTTCTGTTCATGGCCCATCATTGTCCTGCCGCCTGACTCAGAGATAACTCCCTCCGGACTATCTTCTGTTAATGAGCCTAATCAACACTTGGCCTCATGACTCATTACCCCATTGTGAGATGCTCCACCCAGAGGGAGGAACCAAGCATCCCATCGTGGATATAAGCTGAGACTCTGAACACCAGAGAGAACCCTTTCCACTGGATTTCCAGAGGACAGGAGCTACACAGCCACCACTGGGCCTTTGGAGGAAGAGCAGATCCTTTTCTACAGGATCACTGCTTCAGAGGACTGCAGCCACCATTCTACCACACTGCTACCACCACCCTGCCTAACAGGGACTCAGGTTGTATCTTGACTCTGTCAGTTTGTACCAGTGTTTTCTTTTATTTTTTCCTTTTTTTAAAATTTCCCCATTAAATTTTTATTCTGACTTGGTGCCTCTCACTGGTTTGTTTTCAAATTAGTACATAGTGCTAGCAGACTATCCAGTACCAGCTCATGCATTTTATCTTCCAGGAAAATGGTAAGGTGGATATTTAAGTAAGACATTCTCATATCCGGGAAAATTTGTGTTACAATATTTCTCCTCTATTACTGGTAAGATAAGCCTGGGAACCAAAACTCTGAACAGCCTTTAAGATTCAAAATCTCATTACTACCAGAGAGACTCATGCTCCCAGACACCTCATAAAGTGAGTCTGTGGATACTGCTCCCTTTCACTTCTGGGATGAATGAGTGATATTGAAGCAGAAGAGAGAATAATGAATAACAGTGTGGTGTTAATGGGGTTTATACACAGAGCTGTCTTGGAAATAACAATGCCAAAGGGCCATTCCTTACATTTTAGAGGTAGGAGCTTCCACAGCTCCCACAGCAGAGTGCTGGGAAAGGCAGGCAAGTGCACACCAGAGTAAAGCTGGATGGGGAGCAGCCCTGTTGGGAAGGACTTGGGGGTGTTGGTAGATCTCAATCTGGACAGGATCCAGCTGTGAGCCTGCAGACTGAGGGACATGTTCATCCCACCCAAATCAGCACTCACAGGCTCCTATCTGGAACACTGCATCCAATTCTGGGTCCCCAGAATTAGGCAATGGCACTGACAAACTGCAGCAAGTTTAGGAGAGGTCAACAAGATGTTTGGGTCTGGAGCTCCTGCCCTTGAAGGGGTGCTGAGAGAACTGGTCTGTTTTCAACTGGGAAAGCAAAGACTTCAAGGGACCGCAGAGCAGCCTCTGCAGCACCTGGGAGGTCACCCCATGGTCTGACTCCACAGCAGACCCTGATCTAAGCAGGAGGCTGGAGTGAAGAAGTCTAGAGGTCCTTCCCAGGCTTCATTAGCCTGTTATCCTGTGATCCTATTTCTGTACAGGTCCTTCCATTCCTATCTTTGTGTTTACCTTTTTTTATGTTTTTCATGTGGTATATCCTAATAATTTCCATGTCTAAAATCCATTTTGTCCTTTTTTACTTCTAATCCCCAGTGTTTCCTTGTTTCTCTTCCTACCAGGTTATTTCTTCAAGGTGTGTTAGCTCTCCTCCTCCATTTTATTTCCTTTCTTTGTCCTACCAGCCATCATTAAGCTTTTCTTGTTTCACGCAACATTAATCTTTAGCCATTGATCTCTAAACAGAATTGAAAAATAAAACATCAGGCTATCTAGTTCTGTTTTCCTTAACCTAATCTATTTCTGATACCATTTGAGTTGGCGTTGCTACTTATTTAAATACAACTTCCTGTATTGAGAGGAGAACAAGTGTTGACTCAGATTTGAGTCATTTCTGTCCGGTGCAGAAATTTCTTTCATTAAAGATATTGCAGAATAGGTTCAGATGTTGGTCAATACAAGACGTGTTTAGCATTTAGGATGATCACAGCAGATCAATTTCTGGGTCAGCTCAGATCTGATTTCTGATCAAGGTTTGCAAATCTGCAGATAACAAAGGTGTTTTGGCTGGGTAAAATATCTGATGCTGAGTCTGGATGCTGAGCTGGTGTCCCAGTAAAGGGAGGAGGACCAAGCCAAATTTGTGCAGTTGCAGTTAAACCAGCACTGGGGAAGAATAAAGAGAGATGCACTGCAGCAGCTGTGGCCTTAGTGCCCCTTGTATAAGAAAATCATAGAATGGTTTGAGTTCATCATCTCCTTCCAACCCCAGGAGCACCTTCCACTCTCCCAGGCTGCTCCAAGCCCTGTCCAGCCTGGCCTTGGACACTTCCAGAGATCCAGGGGCAGTCACAGCTTCTCTGGGCAACCTGTGCTAGGGCCTCAGCACCCTCAGAGTAATGCATTTCTTCCTAATATCTGATTTAAAACTTCTCTCCTTCAGTTTGAAACCATTCCCCATTGTCCTATCACAAATGTTCAAACTGCATTGTTTTGCATCTGAAAAGAATAAGGCACAGCCTTCATCTCCTTCTCTGTTTTCAGGGCTTTTGTGGGAAGCTCCTGAGATTCACACTCACCTCCAGTTTCAGTGAGGGGGAATAAGGGTCCAGACTCAAACTGGCAGATTGATCTAAATCCTGGTGGAGCAGGACTAATAAAGTCACTGAATCCTAATAAAGTCACTGAATATAGGGATACTGAGGCCATGCAACCCCACCCCCAGTCCTGTACAGGAGAGCTGTCCTCACTGCATGGGAACTGCTCCTGGTTCTGCTCCTCAGCTCTGGAAGTCACAGATGGAATATTTTACCTTATTTTGCAGTTCTGCCTGGGGTCATCTCACTACTGAGTGGGTGGCAAAGCACTGAAATGTTTTTGTGGTGTCCAGCACAATTTGAAGAAAGCTTTTTAATAAGTTGATCCAGTTTGCTTTCCATGTGTAAGGCCTATTAGGCCATTTGAAAACTATGGTAAATTATGCCTCTGGCTCATATTTTTGCATCACTGTTGTGTCTAGAGTTTTCTTTCTCTCTCTAACCTTGTAGCAGGAGACATTGAAAAGAACATTACCATCCCTCGCTGCATTTAACTTAACCAAGATATGACTCCTGGGGACAGTCTAATGGGGAAAAGAGCAGGAAGAGAGCATCATCTGTTAGCATATTAATGTTCTAAATTAATGCACATCCTTCTTCATAAAAATTATTCCTTCAATTCTAAGTCAAATAATATTGATTCTCAATGTGACACAAAAACAAGTGATCACTGTAATACCACTTAAAAAGCAACCTGAAGAGCAGCTGAGGCAGGAGGGAAGGGAAACTTGACAAGTGTTTTTGCCAAAGTGTCTGGAGAATGATTCTTTTAGGGGAGACAAGTTTAAACACACATAGGTAATTTAAACAAGCCTTTTCTGAAATTCCAAGAAGAGGGAAAAAATGCTCTCTAATTTCCAGTTTCTTAAATTGTGTTATTATTAATATTATTATTATTATGTAAGTATCTCTGAACAAAATGTTTTGGAGAATATAATTAACACATCACTGCATTTCTGCAGGATAGTGTATATAGTATTCCAATACGAACAAAACTTTTCCAATTATCATATTCTTTCTTAGAGCAATGCTACCTCCACACCAACCCTTAAAAGGAGAAATGTTCAGAAAAGGGATTCTCTTAATATTTCTCTTAGTATTAGATTTATGTATGATACATGCTTGTAAATTCCATGTCTCCCATTTATCATTTACATTGATGGATTCAGTTGTCCTATAACAAATTCCTGACTGTCTACCACCTCCAGTAGCACAATACATCACTACCTTTCTTTGAATATGTTAAGATTGTCACTGTGGTTCCTTCTGTCTCATCAGGATGTCCAACACCTATCCAGGCACAATGCAGGCTCTGTGATATGGACGGCTTTTCTTTCGTTGGAGGAAAATCCTCTCCCAAACCCCAAGTGTGGAACAGAAGCCAAATGGATGTGAGTTGAAAAATAACTCTGATGTGTCAGGGAAGTTAAGTCTCTTTTGGGTCAGACAACCAAGTGAGTCGAGCTCTCCTGAGAAACATCCAGCACGAGGAGAGGAAGAGATGCAGCGGAGTGTCGATACTGGAATGGGTGCAGAAAGCCACAGAGAGGTGCTGAATCATCTGATTCTTCCTACGTAAATCTGAGTCCTGTAGTACCAGATCCCTCCTGGTTCAGACAACTTGACTCATCCTGTACCATGCTTGTGACTTCCTACATTTTCTCTCATGACAATCCTTTCATCCTCCCCCATGTAAATCAAGTCCCTTTGACATGATGGACACATTCAGTATGATGAGATTTTCTGTACCAGGGATCTTTTTCAGCTCTTTTTGCTGCTCTCCTGCATATCAAGCCTGAGCCACATCCCTGGCTGTCACCCACTGCCTCTTCAAAGCAGGAGAACACACACACACACAAACAACACACAAAGGGCTTTCTAAAAATGAAAGACATCATTCCCAGTAATTGTTGAAAGATGTGTCAATAGGGACCACTCCACTGGATAAGAGAGGAGTAGGGAGTGACTTTTAGCACTGGACTGTCCTCACCCTGCACCTGCTGGCTGCCTCTCTGGCCCTGTTTTCAGCTGTCCTAAACAACTTCTCAAAAAAAAGTCTGTACATGGCCCCCTCTAAAGCCTGATGGGAAGGGGATGTACAAAACTGAGGTCTAAATTAATCTCAGCTGTTTAACAAGCTTGCTGTTGAAGATATTACCTACTTACCCTCTACAGACAATAAGAAAAACTAAGCTACCCAATTTCATGTATCTTACCTTGTGCTGTGGCTTAGGAGAAATCCCTGCTGGAGTTTCCTCTTCCAATTATTAACTAAAGTAGGAACCTGAAAAATCTGTGAAGACTCTTCTGCTGGTTTTAATGACTAAAGTTAGTCAAATTGGGTTTCACTCCTAAGGTGGCCTGTGTCTGCACTGCCTGTGTAGGTTGCCAGCTGCTCCAGGCAAAGAGGTGCCCTTCTTGGTATTTTATACTGTAGTCATGAAATCCACTTCTTACATCTGTTGATTGATATCCTGGGGACTTCAGATGTCATGCACAGCTATGGAAAAGCTCTCTGTGAAGAGCCAAGGTAATTGTAAAATGGCTTACAATGAGGCATGGAAAGGCTATTGCAGATCCAGCTTTTGTAATAGAGCTGCTCCTTCTTCCAGCCTTGAGGGAGAGAAAATGCACAGAATGTGCCTGTGTGTCTGGTGTCATGTTGAATTTTATACTGAATGTACTTAGGAAGACAAGGATTCATATTCCAGCTGTTCACTGTAGTGGACATTTCAAACAAGACTTTCAAAGGAGAAAAGGCAAGTCAAATCCATGATCTATTATTATAGCTCAGGAGTTTATAAGGGGTGAGGGGCTATATTTTTCTAGGAAATTGTGTTAATATCTTCAGTTTAGGATGGCTTAACATTTCTGCTTTCCAGCTCTGCACCCTCTTATTGCATCCTCTTCTTTGTGTTCCTCTGGGACAGAAACACACGGTACTGCCGAGGATTAAAGCAGGGTGTTTGAAGCTGCAATTCAGAACATTGTGTGGCCCCACGGGCAGCTCTGAAAGGCTCATGAAAGGAGCAGTGAACTCAGGCTCAGACAGGCCAGAGAACAGCTCTCTCACACAGAACCTCTAAAGGCTTTTGCCTCTGCCTTCAGTATCCCCAAATTGCAGGGGAGAAACCACTGAAACAACAGAATCTGCAAACAGAAATTAGAAATTAGAAAAAGGCCAAGCTTCACCTGCTGAAGATAAAAAATATTGGACCTTCTTGACAAGAATTCTGGCAAACCCAGAACCTCTCCAAGCCCTTCCAGTGAAACAGGATGCCTTCCTAAGGGTGTGTGCACAGTAAGCAGTGCAGCATTTTCCTGCAAACACTGAGCAGATCCCCTGCAGGTCTGCTAAGAGATGTCAGCTCAAGTCCTGGATGCCAAGTGCAGGATTGCACAGACAGAATCCAACAGAATTGATTCGTGTGGCACACCAGCGCATTCACACAGTTCTGTTACTTCTAGTTCCACAACCAGAGCTCATGGAGCTGCATGAGAAACCTCCTTGTCTCACCACAAAGATAAAAATATCCAAAAATAGCTTGTTTTGCATGAATGCAAGTCTCCATTCTGAGATAAACAAATGTTCAGAAGAGTCCATCATAATGGCTCATAGTTCAAAGTACATCCCTCTGTCAGTGTGGCCAGTGGAGCATTTATCCATTTTCTCTACTCTGGATAACTTCCACTGTCCTCTGCCTCTTTTGATTAATGTGCCCAATTTTCCAATTATTCACCAGGTACTGATATAAAGTAGTTAATGGATGCCCTTACAAGGGCTTTGACAAACATGAAGGTGCTTGAATTCAGCCCTTCTTAAATGTGCATTTTGTTGTTCATAGTGGAAGCCAGGGATGTGCTGCAGCCCATTCCACGGGCAAAGGGAAATGTTCCACAGTGTAAATGTGGTACAAGAGACATCACCAGCACGAGGACATAGTCAGTGCCTCACTGTGACTCTTGCACAGTGCCAAAAAAACTTGTCTGGGTTAATGTTGCCGCTATTACACTACATTAATGGAAATAGTACATTACATTCTTTGCATTGCTATTATATAAAGCTGCACAGTTCCAAGTCCAGCGTGCAGCACACCCTCCTCCTTTGAGTGTATAAAAGCAAGCACCAATGAAGTTTGCTTTATAGAGAAAAATACCAAATGCTTTAATATTACTATCATAAGAAAAATTTGTTTTTATTTTCTGTCTCAGTCATAAAAATAAAATATTTCCATTCATATAGAGCCAAAGCAAGTCTTTGGTTGGATTCATTCTTCTGTCCTTATTGAGACAGATATGATATAGAACACAAATAAAACTTTGAGAAATGAACTGAAATATATTTTCCACTCTCTTTGTCCTCTCCATCTGCAACATAATCGTGGTCATAGCAACATCATTCCATGGGTTATCTGTTTTTCTTCTGCTTCTATTCTTACAGGCTGTCAGCATCTGCACTCAGCAGGATCAGAAAGGATTGAGAACAAGTGGAAGTAGGCACAGGTGGGTCTGGCACATCCACACTTTCAGGTAACCTGATGTGTTTCTAGAGCCCATTGCTTTCCTCTCACAGAGATCACAGTGGGTGTTAGTGCCCTTTTGGCTTTTTAGTAAATAACTCAATCCTTTTTGGTTTCCTTTTCTGTAAGACTGGCTTCAAGCTGAACAGACTCAATCTTCCACTTCACTTTCTTCACAGTGGTTAATGTGCAAGAAGAAAAATGAAGCCAATTTGGTAGCTACTTCAGAAGTGTTTACTCACCTCAGTCATGCTGCAGCATGTGGAGCAGTGGAATTTACCAGGGGAAGAAAAAGCAAGAATGGAAAGAAATTAAGTATTAAGAGATTATGTGGGAAAAAAAACAAAACAAAACAAAATTTTAAAAAGCCCCAAATAAACAAAAATAAACGAACAAGCAAAAAAATGAAACAAAAAATACCCTACGAACCTGAAAGTTAAGCAGAGGAACAGAAAATGTTTATTCTTGCACAAATTCTCAAATACTTATGTTCTGCTGTGCTCCGAAAGAGTTAATCTGGGTGTCAGCCAGGAACCCGACTAACGATTCCTCTGCTCCTACCTCTTACATCAGCAGCAGATCAAGATCAAATTCAACATTAAAATGCAGGGAATAGCTATAAGATGAATCCTTAATGAAGGGAGCAATAGGTCAAAGGGGCACATTTGTTATTCAATAATCCAGTAAAACTTTTCGATCTGCTGAACAAAATACCTCTGTGCAACGCTAAAAATAAATGAGTTGGGTCCTTCTGACCGAGACAGTTTATGTGTGAGATAATTTCAGCAGGTCTGAAAGTCATCACAAGAGACTTGCTTCTGCCTTTTAGTATGGTTGTTTTGGTACCTTCCATGTCTTTCACATTTTAAGTGACTGTACAGTAATTCCCAGGCTCCACACATTGAATGTGCCTCAAAGGGACCAACCTTTGGTTCCTCACACACTGCTGCTGTTTTGGAGGCAGTCTGTGCTTATCGAAACAATCTTTTTATTTTGAGAAGTCAAGCTAAAGAGTCAAATAGAGAAAAGAGATACACACATAAATAGCAGATTCAAGGAAGTCCTTGCCAAAGGATGTCAGGGATGTAAAAAGTTTACAAGGCTTCAAGGAGGCCTTGAACCTTGTAAGAGGTTCTGGGCAGAAAAATCACACACCAAGCTGGCAAAAATCCCATAAACTCACCCTCAGATCTTGCACCTCTTCAATTCCAAACAGGCGAATGTTTTCTGAATCTCAGAAAATTGTATCTACAGACTTGGAACTTTTTTTGTTTTAGAGAAATTCGGTAAGGAATCAAGCATTCATTCAGAGATAAATGATCTATTTTGGCACAGCCGTGATCCTTGCAGGAGACACTCTTTTTTTTGCTCAGAAAGTGTGTTTGCAGAATGCTTGTCATTCATGAAGAAATAAGAGTTTATAAAAGTTCATGCCCCATGGGCAATAAATATGGAATAATATGTTGTACAGAAATATTCCCAAAACAAGGCTCTCTAAGAATATAGGATCAAATTCCAGCATACTTGGACAGTGAGAAAATATTTTTAAGTCAATAAGAATTGCAGTTAAAATCTTTTGTCAGGAGAAGATTTCAGGAGAAAAACAATTGCAGTGTTTAAAAAAAGGCTGAAGCATTATAATTCCACATAAATGGCTACAAAAACCATTTGGCTTTCTACTGATCAAAGTCTGTCTCCAAGTACTTGCTGCCATAGACAACAGAAAATAAAAATCAGCAGAGATTTGAAAAGCAAAATTATGTCAGAATCTTCTGTTTTGTTTTGTTTTGCCTGTGGCTCGTAACTGGATGTAGCATCACTATCATTTTGTAAAAGATGTTTAGACTGAGTTTTGGGGGTGTTTCTGGTCTACTTTCCCCCCCTCTGGCAAATACAAATAACCTGCAGCTGATTTTGTATCCTGTATTTCAGATTCCCAGCTCCCTAAATCCCACATTTCTGACTCTGTAAATGCATCAGCCACAGCAGCTGATGCAAGTGGCTGGAACCTCTTTTTGTACTCTATAATCTAACGCACTTAGCGAGCCAATGAATATGTGGGAAAGGAGGGGCTTTCTGGCTGAGGGGCTCTGTGCAGGGGAACAGCTGTTGAGCAGCAAAACCTTACCCAGAGCCAGGCAAACACACTCATTCACATCCTCAGTGCCTCTGTGCATCAGGGCTGGCAAGGCAACTACACCCCTCCTTCCATCTCTGCAAAAAGTGAGCAAACTTGCTCAGAGAAACAGAAAGGACAACCAACCTCAGCAGTGAAACATTTCAGCAGGTCCAGCCATGGCCTGGGTCAGTAATTTCTCTTGGTTAAACCACCTTGCTCTACATGAAGAACGTCTCAGGGGGTACTTAAACAGCACTGAGGATTATTTAACCTTCCTGTGTGGGCCCAGGAGGAGCCACCTATTCCTGCCCATGGCTTTGGTGTACTCCGTGATCTTCATTGTCGGGGTGGTGGGGAACTTCTTGGTTTGCCTCGTAATCCTCAAGCACCGGAACATGAAGACCCCGACCAACTATTACCTGTTCAGCCTGGCAGTCTCGGACCTACTCGTGCTGCTCTTTGGGATGCCCCTGGAAGTCTACGAGATGTGGAGCAATTACCCCTTCCTGTTGGGGCGCGTGGGCTGCTACCTGAAGACGGCGCTCTTCGAGACCGTGTGCTTTGCCTCCATCCTCAGCGTGACCACGCTCAGCGTGGAGAGGTACATCGCCATCCTGCACCCCTTCCGCGCCAAGCTGGAGAGCACCCGCCGGCGCGCCCTCAGGACCATCGTGGCTCTCTGGGTGCTCTCCGTGCTCTTCGCCCTCCCCAACACGGGCACCCACGGCATCGTGCTGCAGCATTTCCCCAACGGCACCCTGGTCCCCGGCTCTGCCACCTGCACTGTGGTCATGCCCCTCTGGATCTACAACTGTATTGTCCAGATCACCTCTTTCCTCTTCTATGTGCTGCCCATGGGGGTGATAAGTGTGCTGTACTATCTGATGGGGCTAAGAGTAAGTCCTTCTCCAACTGTGCTCAGTGTTTCCTTGGCTCGTTCTTGTGTGTTTGTGTCTATATGTGGCTTTGAGTGATTTTTGCGCCTCTTTCTTGCCCATCTGTTTTCTCCCCAAAACAGCCAAAGTGTTTCAAACCTCTGAAAACAGTAGATCCAGCTCCTTCTCTGGTGCAATCCCATTCTGAAATTAATATAGCTATGTTGGGGAATAATTTACCCCAATCTTATAAAAACTTACCATCACTTCTGCTCACATCTGAATGTTAATGAAACACCCAAGTCTCTAGATTGATTCCAGCCTCCCAGAGATTTACACCTTTGCAGTAGAGACTAGAAAGAAACAGACCAAAAGGAAAATGTGGAAAGAATAAAAAGAAGATGAATAGTGATTGAATCTTGTGTCCTATTTGTTTTCCCTTTTCTTGTGACTGTAGAATTTCCATTGCATTACTTTCTCCTTTTCATCCCTGCAGCTGGTGATAATATTCACTTGTTAAAGCTCACGAAGCTCTCATAAACTAAAATGTTACCTTTTTGCTGCAGCTAGCAAATGCAGCAATCATTTCTTTATGTAACTACAGCCTTGTTTCACCAGGCTACCTTAGAGCTTATATTCCTTCTCTCTTCAGAAAGTGAGACTACTTTTGCCAAGTATCCATCATGTACATGTGTGGATAAAACAATCAGGATCACAGTGTTATAAAACTATGAAGCACAACACTAAAATGCACTGCTAATCCCAGTGACCTGATGAGTGCTTTCTTCTCATAAGTTACAGACATTTAGACAATATAAATCCTGTTTTACGGCACTGAATATAACTTAAAGCTTACAAAGATGTGTCTGATCCCATAGCAAGAAACAGAGATGAATGAACTTATTAAATAATGTGCAAGAAACTCAGCCAAATCTCTGCTGGTGGGTATATAATTTTGTTGGGCTGGCTGATATTTACTGTTCCCTGAAATTACACAGAAGCAATTTTTACTTACCCAGGGGAAAAAAAAAAAGGATTAACTGACAGAAATCCATATCACAGAGCAGATCCTCGAGGCAGTGAATGGGTTAAACTATCCCCAGTGTCTGGAGGCTGTTGAGGGGTCTTTACATAGTGTCAATGAATATTTTGCAAAATAAGACCTGAAGGGAATGAAAGGTGTTGAAAATAGAGTTGTTACAAAAAGAAAAAGATAAATCCCTGAATTAATAAAAAGAAAACTTGAAGGTTGCAATAACTTCTATTTGCAGCAGCAGATATTCCTATACCCCATCCCAGAAGAGAAGCTCAGTACCAGATGAGGGCTGATCCCCCAGGACTTCTGCAAATTCACACAATTGTTCAAGCTGTCTTTCCTAAGGACAGTAATGTTCACTGTTTGTGCCTCTGTTTTTCTGTATATCCAGCTCAGACTTCCAAATTTCAACAGGATCCATCCTGGCTAGATCTGCATTATCTCCAAGCTGCACTGGGCAAGATGATTTCATTTCTTCAACAGAAGTGATAGAAGAATGATGTATATTTATATAATTTTCCAAGAGGAGACACTTCTTATCTACTCACAGAGGATGAAACCTGTGAGGCTTTAGCAACACCCTGCAGTCTCGTGAGTGCCACATATCACTCACAGAATGTAGTGGAAAAGCTCAGGGTTGATCCAAAGTTTGTACAACAGCTCAAATTCAGCAAACAGAGACGTAACCTTTTCACAACCAGGCTTTGTAGAAAGGGCATTTCCTCACCAGTTTCTCCCTCAAGCTTTGCCAGTGCAGGAGAGTCTCAGGACGCAATGCAGAAGGGAACAGGTGACCTGCCATGCAGCTGTGAGAAGGCAGCAAACATGGGTCATAGGGTAACTGAGTAAATTTACAATTTAATTCCTTGAAAATTGTAAAAATGCATTTGTCTTTTTCACTGTGAAATGGTTGATTACCTCATTATCTACTTGGGTATAATTTTAAGGCCTGATGGCTTAATATTGCAATGTTATGGTCAATTGATCTGTCCAGCACCAGCGTAAAGAAGAGGACACTGATCATTGCACTGTAAACTCATTAGACTTCATTGTGGAAGCTTCCTGCTGCCTCTTTAATGGGGTTCTAAACACAGATACCTTTAGGATAAATCCCTAAATCATCCAGGCTCTTCAAACCCAGCGCAGCTGTTGGGCTACTGCTTGCAACCCACAGCCAAAGAGCTGAGGAGGGAGGGGAGAGGGAGGAGATGAGAATATTGGGAAGTAGCTGCTCGTGGAAGTTTATCCCTGGAACACTGATTGAGATGGGCTGGGATTGCTTCAGAAGAAGTCTGCATTGCAGCAGGATTCAGTGTGTGCCCATTTCCTTCAAACTGATTCCTAAAAGGACACAGGCATAGGTGTGGATCACTGCTTGTCTAAAAGTTATGCTCTATTTAACAAGGGTTTCTGACAGCCTAGGCTGGATGATGCTTCTCACAAGGTTCCAATTCTTCTCTTAGTCTCTCATCCCCTCAGTAACTGGCAATATTAATAATAACAGTAATAATAATAATAATAATAATAATAATAACATACACACTGGCAATTTTAATTTAGCTGTCTTTGAAGCAAGACAACTTATTCTAGCCAAAGCACATCTGGTCCAGATTTTATCATCAAAATCTATTTCAGCCCCCAAATGCCCAGTTGTCAAAAGCCCAGAATCATCTGTGGATGGTGACTGCCTTTGGCTAATTTCTGCAGAGCCCAGCACAGCTCTTCCAGAGCCTGTCCCCTTTCCACGGAGGTTGTTCAGCATTCCTTGTCCCAGTGGCCAGCTCTCCTTTGCTGTGGGGGTGAGTTAAGGGCACACCAAGGCTGCAGCTCAGCAGCAACTGCTTCAGCCAAATCTCCTAATCAGGCAGGACTGCAGGCTTTAGCACAAGCCTTGTGGGGTTTAAATATCAATTTTTCCATCAGCTGGGGAGAAGCTTTGATCACCACTAGTGTCAGACAGGCCAAAGAGTTTACAGAAAACAGTTCAGCTTTTGCAGATTACAGAAAACAGTTCTTTTGCAAACCTCACTAGGTTTGTCTGGGGATAGGTGAGACCCTAATTTCACTCTGCCTTTTGACTTCTGGGATGAAATGCTGTCGCTAATAAAGATCTGAGGGGAAAATCCAATTTTCAGCTTCTTGCTCCAGTCACTTTTAATTCTCTTGCAGTGAAAGGGTAACATTCCTCTCAAACCTACACAGCCTCATACATCACAGTGATGTAAAAGTAACCACCACCTGGGCTGGACTTCTACCCCTCTCAAACCACTGGCATTAACTCAAGTTACAACCTTTGCCATAGACTCACTTATTTTTTTTTTTCCCTCCCTGTTTCTAATGATTCATTGTTTTATTAAACTGCAGCTGCTGAGTTATTCTTACTTGTTACACCTTCATCACTTGAGGCTAAAGAGGAGCCTTACAGCATCATCAAAATAATGGAAGGTGAAAAATAAAGATACATGCGTCTCTGGTTTATTACAGCATCAGCACACTGTACTCTCTGAGGCTTTGGAATATGCCTGGAATAGATTACTGTTGAGACTGAAAAGCACTGAAGGGAATCCAGGGGTTTTAATAAATCTGATCATTTATCACTAGATGTGTTCCAAATCAACTGAGTCTTTTCCTCAAGCAACTGTGGCTATGACTAAAAGTTACAAGGGGAATAATGTAAAACACGAGAGGCTGAATTGCACTATAATTGACTATAATTCCATTTACATGTTTTTTCCTTTTATAAATAGAATAAAGGGAGCATTGCAAGAAGGACTCATTTCATCATCCTTACAGAAAAGTGTTATTAATCAGAAATCAGAAAGCAAAGTCACAGTGTAAAAGGAAAATGGCACAACTAGCATGTTTTCATGAGGTTTTTACAAATCCACAGGATTTCTGTCTTTTCCCTCATTCCTGATATCGTCTCGTGTAACTAAAAGTTTTGTTTCCAGTTTCTCTCAGCTGAAAACAGCCAAAGCTGTTGGCTGATCAGGAGTTCCCACTGCAGGAAGCTGGGGACGAATATGGACTTTCCAGACATGATTTCTTTGGTGTTCAAATCAATTGTCCTATTTTTCTAGACCTGATCTTTTTGTCACCAAAGCACCAGTGCTCTCACCATAAACCTATTGGGGAAGGATTTCAGGGAGGATCAGACTATTGCTCTTTATGCCCATTTTTTAGAAGTCCAGGAAAAACCGCGGGAGAAAAACCTCTCCTTGTTGTACCTGAGTAGTCTGTGGCTAAATCTGTGTGTACCATGCACCCTGCCTGTCTGCAAGGCAGCATTTCTGGGGTTTGTTCATTAGATGGGTTGAATATCAACTATCCCCAGCACTCAGGGCATGAAACAAACACCCTTGAATTCTACAGGATTTTTTCCAATGATTACAGCTGTGTTGTACTGAGGCCTTACTGGGTATTTTTTGGATCATTGGTTTGTGCTTAATTGTGGGGAACACTTTTAGGAAAATAAACAAACAAACAGTATTTTGCTAGAAGAGAAAATAATGCCTAGCAAAATACTGTTGGAATTGAACATAAACTGTGAACCAAATGTTGACTCAATGAGAAAAGGTAAGTGGGGAAGGGAAAGATAAATTTGCTGTAAATACACAGGTTCAGACTCATAAAATCTGCAGATTGTTTTGAACCTAACAATCTGCAGATTGTTTTGAATCTAAAGCTTCCACATTTTTCTAGTCAAAAACCAAAATTTAAATGTAGATTTTTTTTCAGTGAGTCCTGAGTGGCCCCAAATTTTGCTTTCTCAAACTACATCTATCAAAATATCAAACAGACTATGTCTGGAGGGGATGTGCTCTCTTGTCTAAACCGTCCTTTGGTTTCCCCCCTTTTGCCAGTTGAAAGGAGATGAATCTCTGGAAGTGGAGGAAATGGCTGTGAATGTTCAGAGACCATCCAGGAAATCAGTCACCAAGATGCTGTGTAAGTAGTGAGTCCTTCTATGTTTTATTTACCATAGACAGGAGTGTGACCAGATTCTGAAAGGTATCGAGCAAGTTTATTGGATAGAAGAGTTATGAGATGAGTAGCTGTTAAAAAACAACAAAAAAAACCCCAAACAAAAAAAAAAACCCAAAACAAAACAAAACACCAACTTATTGCTGTTTTATCTGAACTTACAGGATGCAGCAGCAAGGGTAACCACCAAAAGACTCAGAAAGCCAATTTTCCTCCCCAGCACAAGACGAGGTTGAGCAAACCTACATGGCAGGTGCTTGCACAGCAATTCTCCAAAATCCCTCACTCCAAACTGGCTCTTGCAGCCCTCCAGCGAGGATCCTTTTGTTTCAAATAGTCTATCTTGTACATTTTTACAGAATGTGCATCTGTTTTGCATTACACCATGAGCTCTGCTCATGAGCAGGAATCCCAGAATGGTTCAGGTTGGAAGGGACCACAGTGGACCCACTGGTCCAACCTCCCTGCTCAAGCAGGGTCATCCCAGAGCACAGGATTGTGTCCAGATTTTTCTGGAATATGTCCAGTGAGGGACAATCCACATCCTCTCTGGACAACCTGTTCCAGTGTGGGGTTGCTGCACAGTAAAGAAGTTCTGCCTCATGTTCAGGTGGAACTTCCTGGGCATCAGTTCCTGTCCTATTGCTGGGCCCCACGGGGCAGAGCCTGGTGCCTCCTTTCCTCTGACACCTCCCTGCAGACAGGGACAGACAGGGATGAGGTCCCCTCTCAGCTGTCTTTTCTTGAGACAGTCCTGCCAGGCCAAGTGCATCACCTACTGCTGACTTAACCACCCCAAAGAAAAGCTGGACCTAACCAGACTTGCACATTGTGTAACACTCAAGAGAATTTATGCTCCAATCACCCTGAAAGCGCTCACATCACCTCCTAATTTGGAGCTGTCTTTAAGGCAGAGATCACCTTGCTACTGAGATGGTGTTTATGCAGCAAACAGAAACCACCTTCAATATTTCCTGCAACAACATTATTCTTTAAGACAGTTTAAGTCACTGTCTGAACCAAGAAACTGTGCTTTGAAGCCAGCCTGGTTTTCTGAGCCTGGAATATATTTGGGCTCCATATATACCCCAACATTGCCTGGCTGTTTCCTGCTCTGTTTGAATGTCACTCTGTGGACATGCATTGGGTTATCCAATACAGAAATTAGTGGAAAGATTGCTCTTTTTGTTGGTAATGGTAAGACAGAAATTATGGCAAAAGTTTTGAAACCATGAATAAAATTTGTATATTAAGTCTCCCACCCAGCCTTCTGAACTCCCTGTCCTGTGCAGGCTGGTAAACCTTATCCTCCCATTACTGACCTGTTTTTCCCCTTTTCTCCCCTTTCTCCATGCCAGTTGTCCTTGTGATAGTTTTTGCCATTTGCTGGGCTCCATTCCATATAGACCGGCTTTTCTTCAGCTTTGTTGTGGAATGGACTGAGCCTTTGGCCAATACGTTCAACTTAATTCATGTGGTGTCAGGTAAAGCTTTCTTCTTCCACTTGCACAGAGACTGGCAAAAAAGAAAAGTATTTATGAGTGGTTTACTTGTAATTTGTAGTCATTTATTTTGTAGGGGACATGAGACTTGCATGGAAAACCTTCTTGAGGTTTGCTGGGCAGTGATGAGAATAGTGCCTGAATAAAAACTGCAGGCAAGTTTTCTGCAGCTTTCAAGATCTGGACATGTTGCCAAATTCAGTGTCTGAATAAAAAGTCTTTATGTCTGTCACAAAGAGTAAAAGGGGGGAAAAAACGGATATCATGCATCATTACTAGCTGCTTTTCATTCTTGGGAATGTTCAGAAGTAAAGACTGCTGTCATTCAGCTGCTTTTAAGAAGTGCACAGGAGCAGGCGGCATCCTCCACAAGTTCTCTGGGGCAAATAGGAAACATTACCGAATGCAAGACAAGAGCCTTACATGCTGCTCAGAACTGGGAAATGAAACCAAATGTTTATGGCCTTGCCAACCAAAAAATGAAGGGCTTTTCAAAGAGGACTCTTACTTTAGTCTGCCATGGGAAAACACTGAATGTGGTCATTAGGCAGCTCAGACAAATCCAATTTTGTGCAATTGTCCTGGTGAGTTGTAGGAAATTAGCTTCCCCTGGCTGGAAGTTATCCTCTGACAGCTCTGATGGGGCACCAACTGGGCAAACCCTGCTGTGGGGATGAGGGCAGTGCTGGAGGCAGGTCAGGGCAGCTCAAAAGAGAGCTGGTTCCTGAGCAGCTGGAGAGAGTGAGCTCCAATTCACATTCTCTCCCACTTTCCTTTTGCTGCAGTGCCTGAGCTAACCTTGGTGAGACATCCCTCTGCCTGTGCCAGGAAGGCAACAGAGCTCCACTGCTGCTGTCTCTACCCTCTGCACCCAAGCTTGGTGGAGCTGTATAGGCAAGGAAGAGATTTTCCTCTTCTGACATTGTTTCACACATAAATGTGTCTCTCTCTTCCCCCCACCCTTGTTCTCCCAGGTGTTTTCTTCTACCTGAGCTCTGCCACAAACCCCATAATTTACAACCTGCTGTCCCAGCGCTTCAGGATGGCTTTTCTCAGTGTGATTTCTCCTTGCTGCAAGCGCTGTGCCGCTAAACATCCCACTTGCAAGATTTCATCCCAGAAGAGCACGTTTGTGATTGAGAATCACAATCTCATGGACTCTGCTGAAAACACAAGTCTCCCTGGCACACACAGGACATCTGTCAGCAGCTCTCAGCTCTCCACTGGCCTGTGACTTTCCATGTTGTGAACCAGGCGAGAGAGAAGGTTAAGAAAATTACTTTGAGAAACTAAACTAGAAGAGACCTTCCTAAAAGACTGATTTCAGCGAGCTCAGGAGGTGTCCCATTGAATGGATGACGGAGAAGACTGTATTTAGGATGTGTTAGGGAAGCCCTGTATTACCCCCAAGCTGATGCGAGGGCTGGAAATCTGAGTTTGTTCACTGCAGGCTGTGCCAGCAAAGAGCTGCTTTAAAAGGTGAGAAATTCCCAGTGTTGCCAGCATGGGGGAGAGAATCAGCTTAGCAAAGTCTTAGCAAATGGCTTTTTGTGCAGCAACCTAACCATCAGTTTTTACTTATTTTGAAATGGGACAACTTTCTGCATAATCCTTGTCTACCCACATCTAGGTTTGGGTAAGCCAGTCCCACTTCCCTCTGCCATGACCTTCTTGAGGGTATGGCTGTTGCAAACCTCCCCTGTTAAACATTAGCAAACAGGAATGAGAGCAGCTCAGAGCTGGCTGATAAACACCAGCAATGGCTATTTCTGGGACAGAAGAACCAGGGAGCCAATAAGTGTAAAGCAAACTTTTGCTTTCTGAGCTTCTTATCATTACTTCACCTTTGGATATTTATGTGTTGTCTCCACCAGTGAAGCCCTGTGGTTGTGCTTCAGCAGACTTCACTCCTCCTATACCATGTGGATTGCAAGAAGTCAGAGATCTACATGGGTTAGCAATCACCAGGAAGGAGCCTGGACAGCATCCACAACAGAGGGAATTGGGACAAACCTGATGCATGGGCAATAAAATGGGGAGTTTTGCAGTGATATTGCATCTACTAAATTCAGTTTTTTCCACAAAGCACAATATAAGGTCTGAAAAACTTTCCTGTGTCCCAGTAGTGCAAACAGATCCTAAAGGCAGTACACTCACGTCCAAGCTGACAAATTCCTGGGCTCTGCTCACTGCAGAGACAGGGCCCTATAGAATTTTGCCAAGGGAGTTTGGGGGAGTCCATTACGTGATAAAGAATTTTGTAGAATTCTGTCTCACAGGTTTCAAAGCCTGTTCACTTTGTTTCAGGGAAATGCCTCCCATGTGCATCGTGGCACAGGGCTGGGTTTAGTCCCCACGCTGGGCTCAGGCTTGGCACGCACTGCCACAGGGAATCATTGCATGAGTGTCACCAGGGGACTGGAGGCTACTTACACAGTCAGAGAACACAGAGTTATCCCAGCAAATAAGAACATTAGTTCCTGAAAGATGATATACTGTATGCATAAAGACATTTTCCATTCTGGTCACTGGGGACCCAGATGGCATTTCCTACCAAGGAGGAAGGGATTGTACTCAGTTACCATGGCCTCTTATTTTGTTTGCCCCGAAGTTTTCTGTTTGATTCTCACTGTGGGGCTTGAAGGTGAGAGACTCATGCTGGAGAGTCACCTTTTCCTGGAGCATAAGGGGAATGTTTTCAGACCCTTTTTACCAGCTGCAATCTTGAGAAACAAGCCTTGCAGAGGGGAAGAGCCACACACAAAGCCTGCAGAGAAAA
>NW_008236924.1:1568897-1586122 GCF_000691975.1 Corvus brachyrhynchos | reverse complement strand
CTCCCTCAAGACACAGCTGAAATGCTTTGCCACCCCCAAGTGGACACTTGCATTTTACCAGTGACATTTACATTTCTAAGCAGAAATTTTGCATTATTTTTCCCTCTGCCAGAGATTACAGCGTGTTTTCCCTCTGGACAGGCCATGCCAGTGGTGCCTTGCTGCCTGTGGGCTGCCCCTGTCCCTGTTCTCCTGCCTGCGCAGGGCTCCGAGCTCTGTGATCCCACCTGGGGACCACCTGGGCAGTGGCTCTGCTGGATTTCCTCCCACACCCTGTGCCTCCCTTGGGCAGATCCCTCACTGAGCCCAGGGGTTTCCGTGTCCCAGCTGTGTGAAAGCTGTCCTAGAGATAGCCAAAGGGGGGAGGAGACGCTGCAGCTCGACATAGCCACACATCCAACGTGGGGTGGAGACACTCCTCTGCAAGGTTTTGTGGCTCTCTGAACACCTGTAATGCATTCAGGATGAGACAGCAGCTTGTGTTGGTGCACAGAGGGCCACCCATGAGTGAGAGCCATCCACAAGTGAAGCCGCCCTCTCCTCTCTTCATGGGAGAATCCCAACCTTTGGCTGCAAAGCTCAGGGTTGAAAAATGCATCCCTTGACTTGCAGATGAGCACACAGACCTGCAGACAAGGGTTGGGGTGAAGCTGGAGGATGAAGATTTCATGTGGTCTTAAATAAAATGGCCACGTTTCTGTCCCAAGGGAAGACAAAAGGGTTTTGTGAGGAAGGGGAAGCAGAGGTGGGAGGAATGCATGTGGATGAAGAAATTTTAGAAGAGAAGTAGTGAGAAGCAAATCATCAGGAACTCACCTGGTTCTGAACTTTTTTTTTTTTTTTTTGTCCTCAAAGCATTTTTTATCACATTTAATTTGTTGTCAGTCAAAAGAAGTGATACTCATAAGCAAAAATTACTCAGCTTTTTTGGCCAAATACCAAAATCGAAGCTGAAAACATTTAGTCTTGCACCAAACCAAACCTTCTGTGAAAGTGTTATTGGGAGAGACATGTCAAAACTCCTCTGAATTCTGCTAAAAATAAAATAAATGCAGTGAAAAAAAAGTGGACTAACTGGAGACTCCGAGTTAAATTCCCTGTGACTGCACAGCTGTGTACTCCCTCATTCCTGAAGGAGAATCTCTAGAAAATAGTTGAGGCACCTTGTCCCTAAATGTAGTCGATGTCCACTGGAGGCTTTTCTTCCCAAAAGGTCAGTGCTTGAGTTATTTATCACTCTGCTCTGATATTTACCTCCTGCATTTTGAAAGCTGCATCCAATGATGAAAAAACCAGGAAGATGGATAGAGATGTCAGGAAAGCTGATGCTTTTCCTTTATTTATACATTAAGGAGCTTTCGTAGCCAAGTGCTGAAAAATGTTGGCAACTGGCTGAGAAAAAATCCTGTTGCACAAAAATTAAGAACAACTCTCTTTCCCCCGAAGTGGTGCCAGAAAGAACAACTCTCTTTCCCCCGAAGATAAAACTGTATTTATTTGAAATCAAGCGTGACTCCATGTCTATTGATTTATTTCTCTGCTTCTGTTTCCCTCTGGGAAACATGCAAGTGTGGGAGCAGAAAGTGTGAACAAGATGTGGAGGGTCTGAAATGTGCTGCAAGGAAGCACTCAAAGGGGAGAAGAATTGTGTTCTTTGCCAGTGAGTGATGCTCAGATCTAACACCAGGTTCAGTTGGAAAAAACACCATGAACAGCAAGTGGGCAGTTCTGCTAAGTTTATTTGAAGAGTTTTCGAACACCACTGTGTTTTAAAGTGTTTAAACCACAGCTTATCAGTAAAACTAAATGTACACTTCAGCTACAGAGATGCTTATCTGTATCTGTATGTAAAATGAAAATAAATGTACTAAAGTCTGTCTTCCTAAGCCTGGTCCATCCTCCAGAAATCCTCACACTTGCTGTTTTTCCCTCTGATTTCATGTGAGCAGCAGGAGATGGAGATTCCCCAGATGTTCAGCCAGCACCAGGCACAGGACACCAAGGACTCATTACAAGTCACAGTACTTAAAAAAAACCCCATATTTCAGCTGGTATATTTGCACAAAACCAGCACTAATCCCCATGGAACTTGTGGCTCTGCACATCTGAGAGCTCATCCAAGGGCTCTGCACAACTGCTCCTATAGGGGAGGAGGTTAAAAACTGGGCAGCACAGTTGGCATGGCCAGGAGAGGGTCCCAAAGCAAAAACTGCTGCTTCCCAGGCTGTGGAACAGCCAGATCTGCTCTCCCTCTGTGTTTTTCACAGTTGTCTCATTTTCTCTGCTGTTCATTATGACACTTGCTAGTATTTTCCCCACTGAGGTTTCTTTTTCCACAAACTAGCAAATTGCTGAGCTGTGCCATTTCCATATCAAATGGATATTAATGCAAGGAGGAATATGATAATGAAAGCAGAATGATAATCTGGACTTTTTCTTTCCGTATACAAACTGAGGAAGAAAAAGGGGAAAGAACAAGAAATTAAACAAGCTCTTGCAAGGATTAAAATTTGGGTTTAGAATTTAGTCCAAGTCAATGCAATGATGGTAAATGTCCTTCAGAGTGAGCTGAGGATTAAAAGAGTTTGCAAAGAAACTGCAGCAAACTGCCCAATCTGTCCCCTGCAGGATTCCCTGCCTGGGAAAAAACACTTTTGAGGTTGTTAGGGTAGGTTACCACGCACCAAAATACAGTGAGCATCTTTTGCACAATTCCCTGACTCTGAAAAAGGAATTTGCCATGTACAAAGTGGACCATAAAGTAAGACCCTCTCCAAGAGAAAGAAGGGTTGTTGATTTTCTTCCATATTTCTTTCCATTTACATTCTGGGTAGTCAACAGCCTGCTTTGGTCATACCCGAGACACAGAGCTAAGCTCATTTGCCACCAGAAAACTTTCTGTTACTGTCTAGACTTTGTGAAAACCTGAAAAGCTGTAGCTGATGTTTTTAAGGCAAAGTATCTTAAATCCACTTAATTTTTAGAGAAGGATTAATTTTAGGTGTATGGGAGCTGTTGGAATAATTTGCTTCCTGCTGGGATGCTAATTCGTGAATGAAATACTGAGGTGTTGTTCCGGTTTGGCCAAATTTAGAAATATATATATATACTCTGAGAGAAGGCACAACCACCCCTGCCCCCACCAGGTTCGGGAAAAAAAAATAAATTTTCCTCGAAGGAAAGTGAAGAAGATAAAACTATTTATTTAACAAGCACACGGGAAAGGAAAATAATGTTAAATGGTAAAATCTTTCGCTGTAGAGGAAAAACCTGAGAAAGTGTTCGAGTCCTCCCTTCGGTCTCCTCGGAGCTGGGGCTTGGGCCGGGGCCAGGCCCTCTGTGCCCGGTGAAAAGTCCTCCCGATGTGCTCTGATGTTACAGCAATCAGGCAGTCCAGTAGAAAAGGGAGAAAATCCGAAATTCCAGAGAAGGAAAAGTTCAGCTCTCAGTCTCTCTCCAGAGAACAAGGAACTGCAAAAAAACTGGCCAAAAGCTGACTGGAAAAACTGCCAGCTGGGCGCTTCCTCGCTCCCCCCTGCCCCAGCTGAAAAAAAAGAACCTGCTATCTTTATGTGACCTTGAACAAGTTTCAAACTGCTTTGAGAAAGTTTTGCTCAGTTTTTTCTTCCCCCTCTCAGGCTCAGTTCAGAGGCATAGAAAGGCCAATAATTAATTTCTGGGCATAGGCAGCGATATGGGATACACATCATAAGGTCACCCCAAGACAGGTGTTTATGGTAAAAGCCCAAATAACTTTTTTCTTGCATCCTCCTCTTACACTATTTTATGAATTGCAGCAAGTTCCTTCCCAGAGGAACAGGCTTCTGTTGGATTTTTGTAGCTAGAGGTGGATTTTCCAGCAGACCCTTTGACTCAGATGTCTTCAAATTGATCTCCATCAGAGGAAATCTGTATTCTTTTTCTAGACAAATGAGGGGGGAAAGAAGCTGCTCTAAAACCAATTTATCTGACCTATTTCAGTCATTTACTTTAGGTGTTTTACAGGTAGTTTTTATACATATCTTCTGCAGCTGAAAAACACAGCCAGGCAACAAGGTACAAGTCACCTTGGAGTTCTGTGTGTTCTTTGTTGCAGAGCAGGTATGTTTATCAGACCCTTTCAATTTGTTTCATTTCTTCAGAACCCAAGAGACTCCCTTAGAAATGACTCACTGTGAAAATCATGCTCCAAATGAGCAAAGCAAATGGCTCACAGCTAAATCACCACTAAACACTGGGAGAACAGCATCCTCAGGGGCTCACCTACCACTTTGTTCACTGCTCTGGGGCAGGTGCCTCTGGGACACCTGGGATACACTGAAAAGGCAGAGAAATTCCAACAAAGCTCTAGCACATGTAGAATTTGCAGCATTTGTTTGCAACATTTCAGTTTTCTTTCCTTTGCTTCTGTAGGAGATGACAAGGGCAGGAAGATCTGTCCTGACAGAGAACGTGCTAAACAGCTGCCCGAACTCAATGGAAAGTCTCCAAAAAGAAGTATTTTCTTTACTGCAGTGCAGGTGGGTTGGGCAGCACAGAGCAACTGCAGCAAAAAAGTACAAGAGTCACAGTTTTGGGAAACAGAATAACTCACCAGACTCTCTGGGAGGAAGGAAACAAAGCACTAACGCAGGAACCTGGAGGTATATTTGACCATGTTTATTTAAGCATGTACTGGGGTTTGTTAGCTGGCTTAGTGGTAGGCAAATCCTGCATGCAGAGGGGTTTTTTGAGTGTGAACAAACCTGGTTACTACCACAAAACTCAGCTTCCCCTAAGCCCTGCACCACTGTTTCCTCCCAGCTCGTTACCTGCTCCCGCAGAAAAACAAACCACAGAAACAGCAGCACATACAAATTTCCATTTCAGCAGCACTGGCAGGACCCTCCATTGGAACTGAGACACAGCAGCACACTCTTAGCTTAAAGTGATGAAACCAGCTTGTGCTCCTGCATGTAACAAAGACGAGCAGCAGTTGACACTGGCCCAGATCCATCTGCTCTGGTTGTGTATCCCAGTCCCAAGACGAGCGGCTGAGTCGTGGAGCTGGCTCTCTCTGCTTATAACACTAACCATTCCCAAAGCTGGGGCTCACATGGCAGCCTAACAAATCCCAGCAAACCCACTGCACTCCTCCAAGAGGCAGCAAGGACTGATTCAGCCTCAGCACACCCCAGTTTTCGTGTGTCTCTTAAGTTAACAGCAAGGAACACTCATATGAGTGTTAGTCTCAGTCTGGTTGCTTCCGGTCTCATCTCATTCCCTATCTTCCCTCCCAGGAGGAACAGGTATATTGAAAATCATCTCTTCTCTCCATCCATCCAGCTTTTTGCTGCTAAGAAATTCCACTGAGGATTGAGTCTTTTCTCTGCAACTTTATTTGCCAGCTGTAGGGTTTTCACACCGTTATTTGTATTCCAGTCCCGATTTCAATTACCTGGCTAACCTTTTCAATTTTCACAGAGAGTGAGAATCAGAAAACAGCAGGTCCTTTATTACAGCTCACCCTGGCAGGGGATTCTTCACCCTCCTTCCCTCCCCCATGTTTGCAGGAAAGCTCTGTCAAATTCAAACAAACTCATTGATAATAACTTGTCTATTTACTTATGCTTTGCAGGCTGTTAAATATTCTGGTCCTTTCTGTGGACCTCTCTTCCATCCTCCTTTTGGCTTGAACATACTGTATTTTACCCCATTTCTAAAAGCCAAGGAGAACCAATCTTAAGCTTCCACCCTGATGCTTGACTCCAGTGGGAATTCTCACCAGGGTCAAACACTGGAGAAGTTAAAAGCCTTGTGCTTTGAGAGGGGCTGTTTGCTGGTCTTTGATAAGCAAGATGTGGTGGTGGCCAGTCCATATGTCCGTATCTCGGAGCACTTCCCCACAGAGGCTCAGGGCATTGGGGGGGGTTCCCTCAAACGAGGGGTAAGTCAGGCGCAGGACACCACTCTGCTGATCCCAAAGCCACTGCTCTGCTCCTAAACTGTACTGGCCACAGCTGTCACCCTTTTTGCCTTTCTCAGTTCTCCAAGCCACACCCCTCCTCGTACTTCCACTATTATTCTGAACTCTTGATCTAGCAGTCATTTCCGTGCCTGTGCTCTGTCTGCCCCATCACTCAGCCATCCAGATCCTAAAAATTGTTTATTTGATTGGGGAGGGGAGAGGATTTAATGCAAAAGATTTGTTCCTTAGCAACACCTTATTTTTTGTTTTGTTATTTCCAGCTCATTATCTTTGCCCATGTTCAACTCCAAATTAACTTAATTACAGACAGATTTCATATCTCTCTAAACCAGAAGGGGCACTTGTAAAACATCCCTCCAGTCAATAGTAAATGAGGGCCTTGGCCTATGCTAAGTAGGCTTTGGGAAAGGCAGCTCAGCTGTGCCTGTCCTGCTCCCTCCAGAGACCTCTCCCAGTTGCTCCCAGCTCCTGCTGTTCTTTTTCAGTGAGGCATTTCATCTCTCTGTTTTGCAGCCTGTCCAAGTTCACCACAACCCCTGAGCTCCACAACAGCCATCAGTATAAATCACCAGGTGAATGCTTCTCTTGTGCAGATGCCAAGGGCACTGCAACTTTTCCACCTCCTCTTTCCATATTCTGATAGGGAAAAAGTGCCTCAGTTCAAAGCCTATGATTGGAATCTGTCCTGGGTACAAATCTGAGCCATACTGAGCCTGAACATTGGATATACTCAGTCCAGGATGACCTCTGATGACTTACACAAGTGGGAGGTCAAAGATCTCTCTTGGTTATTGCAGCTCTGGGTGCCCAAAAGTCCTACACCAATGACAGGTTTCTCCTTGGAAATCCACTCTGAGACAAAAATGCACCAGCTGAACTAGATCCAAGGCAGCCCCTCATGCCGTATCCTCTCCTTAGCCTGGGATGCCAGGTTTCCTTTGGAAATCAGGATCAGGATCTATCTCTAGCAGCTGACAGGTTCCTCACCTTCTCACAGATAAATTATTGCTGCATTGCTGGTCTTACCAACCACAGAAGTCCTCGACTGGCAGAGGAAATACCTTCTTCTTTCTGTAGGAGGTCTAGTAGCTATCATCCAGCCAGAACACCTCTTCCTAAATCCACCAAGTGACTCCTCTCTGGTAGAAGCTGGGTGCTGCACTAAGAATGAGGAGAGATCTGTATTCACACAATGAGGAAAGTGCTGTCAGTGAGAGCCACGGACAGAACGGTGTTGAGGACATGTGAAACACAAGGAAGCCCTCTACAAAGACACAGGGGGACCTGAACTCCCACCAGCAATAAAAAAGGGAAGGCTCAGTGTCAGTTTTAGAGGAATCAAGAGCTGTAATTCTACCATTAGAAGAAGATGTCTGTGGTTTCTGGAGAGGAAGGAAAGCCTAAATGATGATGCAGATGGTTCATCCTCATTCGGGTGAGCACTTCTTCCCAGCAACTTGCCACCCTGGAAAGTAAAACCACAGGTTAAACTGGGATGTGTTTCCCCCCTCACCCTGCAGAGGCAGAGCTGCAGTATCCTGGGGTTAAGTACCTCAAATGCAGGCAGCACAATTTCATTTGCAGAATGAAATTCACTCTGCCCCAAAAGCTTCAGGTTCTTCCCTTTCTCTTTTGCCCCTTTCTCTCTCATCACTTTGGTCCGCAGGTAGCAAAGCCATAGATGGGATATTTTCTTCCTATTTCATGAGAACATTTTTAGAATTTTCTACCTCAGTTGAACCACGTTGCATTTACCAGCTCAGCAGGAGACTGTCCCCAACGTCTGTGTTTATGCTGGAAAGGTCTGAAGAAGGCAAGGAGCAAATACCTGCCCTGAAATCTGAACGTGTGGCCTCTTCAGAGCATTTGTACGCAGCCTCCCCAGATTTACAGCCCAACCACACTAGTCAGTGCCACTGGAGGTCAGTCTTGTGCCATGGAAACCTGTGTGGGAGTGAGCACTGGGGTACCCTGATTCCCAGAAGCCTTGGGCGCTAAGCCTGTGTTTGTGGTACACAGGACACCCCAAGGGAAAACCTGTTCCAGCTCCCCGGGTGTTGATTTATGATGTAGAGATTCTTCATGTTTCCATTTCTTTTTCCCCCCTGCTTAAAACTGCTTAGTGGTCTGTTGCTGGATAAGCTCAGCAAGAGATTCTCGTGTGTTCAGTCGGCACAGGCTCACAGAAAGCCAGGCTGCTCCTCAGGTCCCAGCCAGTGTGAGCAGTGGTAGCACCGATGGTGAGTCAGGCTTGGCCACCTCATCCAAACCGACTTGGAAAAATCTCTTGTTTTGGGACAATTCTCAGGCTTTTGTTTCACAGGGCATGGCAAAATAATTATATATAAGTTGCAAACTCTGGATGAGAAATCAAGATATTGATTCATGACCAAAACAAGTACAAGATCAGATATATCTAATCCAGAGCCAAATGCCTTGCCAGTGCCTATAATAAAGAATTCCTACACATAATCCCATTCAAAGAGTCACTTCCTCCCACTCCTTCTGTAAGACCCTCCAAGAAGACTCAAAAATATTTGATTGAAAACAAAACCCTTCAGATAAACTTTTTGGTAAAACAGATTATCTGTGCTTTTACTACAGGATCCCACAGGTCCCAGTGCAAACTCAGCTCTGGCTGTGACAAGTGAAGTCAGCTCTTGGTAACTCTTACGGCTGTACAAAAAATATTCATCAGTATGGTCTGAGTAGAAAACAGAGACTGAAGTGCTCAGTTGTGCTTTGCTCAGGTTACTATCCCACATATATTCCTTATTTAACCCTCAGGGTGACTTAATTTCTCTCTCTGTATCAAGGATGGCAGAGCTGTTTTCTGCCCTGTCTCCAGCCAGGCCACATCTGGAGCGCAGGGTACATCATCCACACTCATCCACTGCAGCTCAAGTCTGAAATGAGAGCCAGCATTGCACAAACCCTCTGCTGGCCCCTGCTACAAACAGCCTTAAGCACAGACTTCTGCTCTGCTGTAACAATTAAAGAGCCATTCCTTTTCTGCTATTTTTCTAGCACAGCAATAGAAATATTGATCTCCACCACTGGCTTCTTTCCTGTGAATGATCAGTTATCCTTTGGTGTTAAACAAACTGCAATTATGCATTCTAAATAACTAGAGAATCACAAGGGTCCAGGTACCTTCTGCCCTCTTACCTCTTATTCCCATCAGCATTCCTATCTGCATGGCCTTGGGCACGCCACATCTTTCCATGAAGAGAAAGGCAGCATCCATCTCTCTGTCCCACACTCACCTCCTGCCTCAAGGAACAGCAAAGTTCTTCCTGAACCCAGGCAGCTCTTAAAAGGGACTGGAGCAGACAGAAAAAAGGAGATAGGTTGGGGTCACTGCAATAACTCAGTCATAGTGGCTCCCCATAATTAGGAAAGAAAAGCCACAGCATGGCCTTGGCACTGGAATCACTACTGGGAAGGTGTGCCCCTAAGCAGCCAGGACCTTGGCAGCCCCTCAGCGACACAGACAGTCAGAGACAGTCAGAACCCAGGAGGCAATGGGTAAGAACAGAGACAAGAAGATTATTGACTTTGGCAGAGCCCATCAAGTGCCCTGGCAGTACTGCCACCTCGCTGGGTGCTGGAACCTGTGTTGGGAGCGTGGGGTGCACTGCTGTCAGCGTGATCCACTGTGGCAAATTCCACACCAGTGAGCTCAGGCCAAGGGGAGATTCACATCCTTTGCTTTGCATATTCATCACCTTTGCATGTAGAGCCAAAACAACCTTAGTGAGGAACAGAGTACAAGCCTCTGTCATTCTGCCTGCAGTATTCACTTTTTTGTGTTTTGTGTAGGGTGGGGGGTGTGCTCCCCCCCCCCCCCCCTTTGCTGCAACATTTGTGCTGTAAGCTACAGCAGATAACATGACAGGTTTTCACCTGGCTGGTTGGAAGCTTTGCAACCGTTTCTTACCACTTCCTTATGGGGTATTTATTTCCTCATTTTCATGAATTTTTTGTACCTTCACAGATGGGACTGAACCATTTACCACTGTCAATAAGTCACAGTAGCTAAACCCTTGTTTACTGCCAGGCTGGACCAGATATGGAATTTAAGTGTGCTAAGGACAAAAGGTTTGAACCAGGGATATATTGAGCAATACTGATAATATTATTCATATGTAAAGAAGGATTGGGGGGAAAGGAAGAGTTTAGAAAGTATCTGGGTAAAAAATAGTTATATGGAAGCAGGACAGCTGCAAGTGCCAACTTCATACATTTTGCCTCATTTACTTCATTGATTTGCCCAGCATATTTTGGAATCAAGATTTGCTCAGCCTTACTAAGACCATCTCTTTCTCTCTCTCTTTCTCTGCCCTTGCTCTCCAGAGCTGCAGGCTGAGTCCTGCTCATGACCCAGTGATGAACTTCTGCCCTGGGCATCACTGGATAAAAAAATCCCTCTGTTGAAACACTCAGGGGTACTGGTGCATCACTCTTCAGTGATGTTCTGGGGGAAATAGTGCTTGTTTTAGAAATGCTAAAACAAAAAGGCTTACGGATGCTGAGGGGTTTTTGTTGGTTGGATTCTGGCAGAAGCAGCTTTTCGATCCATTTATCAAGCTGCCTGCAGCTCCCATTTCAAGGCTGATGAAGATATAATAAACAGTAAGCCAAAACAAGTCCTTTGAAAGGTGTACCCAGAGCAGTTTAATAAATAAAAGATTGGGGGTGGGGGGGGAAGGGAAAGAAAAATCATCAGTGCAACTTTTGACTTTCCTCTGCTGTCCATTTTATAGCATAAATTTAAATAAATGAATGGTGCAGGCTGGTGGAATCGCTCTTCCATTCTCAAATACCCTCTCTAAAAATTTCTGCTTGAGAATTTGTCTTTCTACAGTGTCTTCCTGGCTCATGTTTTGCCAGCTACCCTCCAAACTACCACTTCAAAATTTTTAAGGATATCCATCAGACTCTGCAGAATCCATCAGACTCTGCAGAACCCAGAGCTTCTTTGAAAAAGCTCCTGCATTCCTGATGGATGAACACTCTGTGGAAACTCCAGTGCAATAAACCTCAACACTGCTAAGCAGCTGGATGCCAGGGAGCTCAGGTGATCCCAGGTTTTATACTGTTCACTTCCCACTGCTTAAACAGAGGTGACCTTGGAGTTTGCACCAAGCTTTAATCTTCCACAGAGAAGACTTTGCTCCTGCAGAGATCCCTGGAGATCTCAGTCCTGTATCAGCTGTCAGTTGTTTCTCTGGGTACAAGGACAGCCTTTGCTCACATTGGGATTAAGTGTCATTTGCCAGTTCTCTTTTCCGTTTGGATTCATGGATATCAGGCAAGCTGGGAGCCTTCTCAGGCCCTTGCTGGGGATTTTGTCCATTGACCTCTGGCATATGGCAATGAAGTTATGGCATGCCTTCCTGGTGCATTTTGGTTATCAAGGCCTGATGGACACTCAGGCTGGAAGCCCAGGTTTGAGTTTCAACATGCTTCTGCCAGAAGCTGCCACCTGGTTTCTTTGAGTTGCAGGAACTTTTCTCCAGGTCTAATTCTGTCTTCAGATGGTTGGGGTTAAAGCTCATGGACTTCAGCAGACACCACAAAGATCCTGTGAGCAACAGAGAGAAGAAAGAGGGAGTTGCAGACAATAAAAAACATTAATAGGTGAGACACGGTGAAAGAATGGGAGGAAAGTGAGGACAAAAAGACAATCCCAGAGGAACAGAGAGAAAAATGGAAAAGGAAAGAGAGAAAAATAATTTTAAAAAAGGAAACTATTAAAGAACTGAAATGAGACTAAGAACAAAAGAAGAGAGAAGAAGGGGAAGTAGAAGGAAGGGTGAAGACAGAAAAAAGGCCCAGTAATATGCATAAAGAAAAATACATGCTGGTTTCCATTTTTTCATTAATGCTTCACCAGATGGAGACGGTATCAACAATAACAGAACCTCTGAGCTGCAGAACAATAGGTGAAATAATTCAAGCACCACTTTCAGATTAAAAAACAGTGAAGGGAGTTTGATTTATTTCCCAGTTTTTCTTTTCTTTCTCTATATATAGAAAATAACCTCATCCACTTACTCAAGTTCTGTGGCTCATCACTACAAAAATATAAATAAAAGAATGAAACCACTCTTCAGTGCAGACAGAAAATAAATCAGAAACCTCAGTGCATTTTCATTGTTGCATCTGGGTCCTGTCTTCACATTTATTTATCTTTAAATTTCTCCTTGCACTCTAGAGACCATATCCCATAAAATGCCGGGTTAACAAGTTAACCATGAATAATTCATGAGATAATTATAAAACATTTACACCAGAACATTATTATCTTGCAACTAAAAAAACCCCAAATACTTAATGTCCTCCAGCGTTGATGGCAGACCTCTTGTGACTGCAATGTTCTTTATCACTAAAATTAAATGGAATTAATCTTCGATTTGCTTTGGTGCCTGCTAGCAGAGAATCACAGGGAAAAAAACACCCCTGGGTGATATGGAAACAGAAAAATACATAAATACACACACGTATTTCTCTGTGTGTGTTTGCACACATATGTATACGGGGTTTTGAAACATGCCCACTGAGGAGATCCAGTTTTAGTCTTCCTCCCCCAAACACACTCTGAGGCAGGAGGGACATGAGCTTTTACACTGAAGGGATTGATTTGGAGCACACGTGGAGAGGACAAACACAGATCTGCAGCACTCTGTGCTGTACCCTGAGGGACTGCGGCTTACAAGGTTTTCCTTCTCATCCTTTCCCGCTATACAGGTGGTCTTTGGTCAGATCCTGCTCCTAAAATAAGCCTTGAGCTTACTCTGAAGTTAAAATAATAATAAATTTCTGTTTCACACTGGTGTCACCAAGATGAGGATTTGGCCTTGTACACACATCCAAAATTAAGGCTGCCACATGTGTGGCTATAAAGCTCCTACAAAAGCATCACCAATGATGCAAATCTCTAGTACAGCCAGCATGACAGGCCATTAGGACTCCTGCAGTTTGAGTCTGCATAAAAGCTCCTCTGTCGCCTTCCCTCTGGACTTGAGGCCAGAGAAGTGTCGGGAAAATTCTCCTGCCATCCTTCACCGTGTGCTGGTAATCCCCAGCCACCACAATCCGCCTGAGGGCTTTAATGGGCACACACAGAGAAACCTCAAGAAGGTTCTTGCTTAGATCACAGAAACTGTCAGCCTGTTGCTAGAGAGACCCGGGTTATTCAACAATGACTTCTCCTCTCCCTCAGGAACTCAGGACAACGGAGCAGCACTAAAGCATATCTCCACTACAGAACTCTGTCTGTGAGCGTGGGCTGCCATGCTCACAGGAGACAGGGAGCCAGCAAACCTTGGGCTGGCACAGCCAACTCGAGCTACAGTCCCTGGGGGAACCCAGGGTAGAGGAAGAAACTTCCCCAGGGAAAATGCAGGAAACACTCTTCCTTGTTCTTCTTTCTCCCTTTCTCCCCCTTTGAATGCAGTCAATCCACACAGAAAACTACCTGTACTTTCTCACAGACACATTTGCACCCAGGCTGAGACACTTAAAGCTTTTCTGCATGGAATAGAAGGCCAAGGGCTCCTCTTCCTCACATGATTATTAAGGGGTCACTTTAGGGAATGCAACAGCTGCATCTACCTGGCAGACAAGAGCAAGGGCTGGAAGCACCCTCTGCACATCTTGAATCCATGAAAATATCCCAGGAGATTCGGCACTAAGCTGAAACTACCCAGAGCCTGAGGCATTACAGTTTGATTTAACCATGCACACCTTAGTTAAAGGATTAGGAGGACTCTATCATTGTGACTTTCGAATTCTAATTGAAAACCACTCTCTCCCATGCACACTACTGGTCTGGGACCTGGGAGGAGAGGTGTGTGTGTCCATGAGGGGTATGTGCATGTCTGTGAGGAGTGTGTATGTCTAGCATCTGCTTTGGGGCAACAAAGGGGTTCACAGCTCCAAAGAACCATGCTTACCTCCCATCACACATCAGCCCAGCAAACAATGTGGGATTTTACAAAACCAGTGGACACAGCGAGGAGCTGGGATTGGAATTTCAATCATCTCTGCAGATCCCATTTAGAAATCTGCCTCCTGTATGTGAGTGTCAACAAACACTCATGAAATCTCATCTCTGCATCAATTTGCAAAATAGAAAAAATGCTTCATGAACAGCAATACAGCCCTGTGTACACAGCTGCCAGCAGCTGCCCTCTGGGGTGATTCTTGTAATTTGCTATATTTTGCTCAGCAAGATGACATTTATCATGAAGAGTATCATCAATATATGAGCTGAGGATGAACAGTTAAGAAGGTCTGTTATCCTCAGCCCTGAAGCACAGAGGAGTTTTGTTTTGGATATTCTTCTCCGGGTACCTAACTCAGCTACACAGCACCAGGATCTGCAGTCAAAAGAGTGGTGAGGCTTGGATTACCAGACTCTGCTGCCATGGATGGAGGGATGTAATCCCGATACCTAACTCGGAGCCCATCACCGACTCTTTAAATGCTCAAGAGTTCCATTTCTGAGCATTCTCAGTGTTCGTGTTACAGCGCAGTGCTGGCATTAGGAAAACAACAAGACGGTCTGTGAATGGCTTTTTAGGCTGTCTGTGTGATTCTGCAGCTAAAAACCACTAACCATGGTGCTAGACCTTGGCCAAGTCCCTCTCAAATATGGAGCTATAGACTCTTCCTCAAAGGAATTACTGCCTCAGAGAAGAGTTGGTGCCAGCAGGTAGGGAGAGGAGGGGACCAGGATGAGACAATCTTGACTGATCTTACAGACTGTGAATGTACAGAGAGCTGAATTCAGTGTCAGCCAGCTGGTTAGAGACACTACAGAGGAGACAGCCCTTCAGCTGATTCTTCACAAGCACAGAGCCCCATCCCAATGCCCGAGGACAATGGCAGTACAAGGGGACTGTTTTGAGCTCAGGCATTTGCTCATGTTCTCCCTGAATGCCTCTCCCTAACATCTGAGACCATCTGAGTATGAAAGCTTCCCAGGGAAAAGAGCTGAAAACTGCAACATTCCTTTCTCTCTGTAAGGACAAAGGGAGGATCGAGTCCAAGCTGTTTCTCCTCAAATCACAGATCAATCAAGCAGCTCTGGTGATGTCACTATCCCTGGCAGTGGGACCTAATTTAAAATTACCTCAAATCTGAAAGATTGATTTTCACCATCAGCATTTAATGTCTGCTGTATCTTTCTTTTCCCAGCAGAAAAGAAAAAAAGAAAGGAGGAGAGAAAGAGGGAGAAGGAGACGGTTCAGATGCAACTGCAATTTAGCATTCATTTGCATTTTTAAATTAGTTAAGCCGTGGACCGTTGCAAAGCAATGACAGAGAATTTTTGTAATAATTAGTCTGCTGGGAGTGTAGAAATGGCTATAGAGGCAGGTTGCACTGAAAGAGGAAGCAATATCCCAATGCTCAAACTGGGATTTGCACAGGCAAATTTGCTCTCCCTCATATGGGGCCAGATCCAGCTCAGCAGACACAGAGAGCTCCAGCTCAGACGACTTCATCTGCACTAGACACTGACTACAGCCATGGAGAGAGAGGGTGTTCTCAGACTATGATTCATCTTAACCTCATGTAAAAATCTAAATCAGGGCAGAAGATTAGATACCTGGAGTGAGGTGAGAGCAATCTCACCACTGTTGTTCACAATATAATCTTAAATTCTTCAGCCTCTTTGTGCATGTCAGCCTCTCCTCAGCGGGCTCCACACATCTGACCTGTTCTCCCTTCCTTCTGCAGTTCCAACCACGATCCTCTTAGTGCCTGTAAGGAGATACACTCCTCTCCTAAATCCAGTGGACAGTCATCATTACCTCAGATCTGACAGTAAGTGCTCAGGGAAGGGGGAAGTGGAGGATTGGGATGAGAATGAGCTAAAGGATCCCCAGTTTTGCCACAGGGACCTACCCTCCCTCAGCTCACAATGAGGGATACATCAGCACTTCACTGTACAGTGGAAGGTGCTGCATATTCAGCAACCTGAGTCGCTGATTTTGCAATGCATCTCATGTTTGCTGTTTGAGATGTGTGAATATGGTAATGTCTCCTTCTTTGGGTGGCAGAACATGGCAGCACTAATGCTCACTTTGCTCAGCAAGGGGAAGAGCCCACTCATGACTAAGCATGGCTTTAGAAACACTGCACACTCGACCATCCTCAAACAACTCTCCATCACCCAGTAGATTTCTCAGCTTCGCATCATTTTGCTGTCCTTTGCTTGCCCTGCTCCAAGAGCTGGCATCTGTTTCTCAGTGTGACTGCTCCTTTTTGCTTAAGTTGTCCCTCTGGGTGAACTGAAGCACAAGGAACATTCAGTGAATTTCCTGAAATCCTCCCACCTGATCTGAAACATCAACCCTCAGTACATTTGTGTTTATCCAGCTTCACCACTGCTTTGTTCAAAAATCTGAACCCAATCCTCTTCCAAAGCAGTGCCAGCCTAGTCCCAGCAGCTCACCAGGAGCCATGGAATGGTTTGTTTTCTCTCAGACATGATGTGGGATTACAGAGCATCAACATTTTACAGATATTTAGTCTGCAATGGTGTGCCACGTGCATACATATAAGAAATAGCAATTTTTAAAAAGTTTTACTTAATGTTTCCTTCCAAAGAGGTCTCCATGATGTGAAAATCATTGTACCTGCATCAAATGCATTAACTCTATGACCACAAAATAGACACCCCATTATTCTGACAGCAAAGAGAGTGCAACTGGATTTCCCTGAAGGAACCCGAATCTTTACAGTTTTATTACCTTGTCACTCTGAGTTTCAGAGGTATCAATCACAAAGGTACATTTTGTTTCAGCATAGACTTAAGTGACTCGATCTAAGCTATCTCTTTTGAGGGCAGAAGAGCAAGCAGAAGATGAAAGCTAAAATAAATAAACGGCTCTACTTATATCATGGATACCAAGAGCAAAATGTGCTCTGTTTCACTTTTGTTAGTCACTTGTTTAACATTTGGGGCTGGCATTTCTGGAGTGTGTTCACCACTTCAAAGTTTCAGTTTCTCCCATCACTTCAATGGATCTCATCTACGACAACTGGCATTGCCTTAAAAAGTTCAATTTCCTTGCTCACCTGTCATTTTGTTACTAGTCACATGTCCAAACTGAGGTAAAAGTAAGCACTTTCTAGGATTTGCTGTGCATTTTCCCTTAGGATATTCTTGGTTTCTTCCTCTGGCAGAGAACAGTTGTGGGATTTGTGCTTTACAGCTGTGGTGAAGGCTCTGGAAAGGTTT
>NW_008236924.1:1564849-1568865 GCF_000691975.1 Corvus brachyrhynchos | reverse complement strand
TTCTCAGCTGAGCCTGGGCAAGTGACCTGCAGAATGTCTTGGTTTCTGTTGCAGTCACTGGAGAGACTCCCAAGGACCATTTGTCTCATCCTAAGATGGCTGTCCAAGAGAAATGGGATCAGTTTCTGAAATTCTCATTCTAGTGCTACCAACCACAGAGCAAACCTATACACTTGTTTAGACTAGAAGCCAACTTTCAGGCATCACGTTTAGGCCAGGGGAATACACCCAAAATGCCTGGGTATGTTTGCCTACGTACATAGGAGTGGACCCTTTCTAGCTGCTTATTCCTGAGTCTTTTCACAAAAGCATCACCTTGGAAAGGACACTCTTTTCAGACAGAAGCAAGCCAGCCCAGATTTAGACTGATGAACTCTAAGGAAACATCCACATCCCTTACACTCCCTGTGATTATGAGGGTGTCTTCCCTGTGGGACAGCAGCTTGTGTAAAGACAACAGTGAAAAGAGCCAGAAAGGAGATAGAAGGAGCTTCCCTGTGTACCAGCAGTGAGGACAGATCTGCATTATAACCTCCCTTTCGGAAAGACTGGATTATAAGAAAGCTTTTCTGAAACTTCTCTAACCATCCAAAGGCTGCCTGAGTAGTTCCCTGCGGTATTTCTTTGCCGAGCATCTCCTTTTGTTCCCAGCGTGGTGCTGGAGTCGGGCAGAGAAGCTGGAGGGGCACACAGGCCCATTCCCAGTGCCCTCTGACACGTCCTTAGACCCTCACCCGCTGAGGCACAGAAGTCTATAATGATGTTTTTCTGGATATTTCCATATGTGTAACGAGCAGTGCAGCTATCCCGCTGTCCCAGACAGTACTTTTCCATAAAATAAGATCCCGTAAAACTCCCACCTTTAGACAACCCTCACTCTGACATAGCCCCAGTCTCTCAAAATAAAGGCTTCAGTGTTCATTCTCCTGAGTTTCGCTGTGTTATCTGTGTTATCTGTGATTGTCTTGGAAACCCAGCTCACCCTGAGGCCAGCTATTAACATCTTTCAGCATAACAAAAGCCCTTATTGTCCCACTATTTCACATGCATTCTGTCAAGACAGGCAGATGAATGAGTTACCAGGGGGTAAGTTTGGGTATAAATTTACAGGGCCTCTACTCCATCATAATTGTCTGTATTCATATTCTCATTCTTCATGCTCATCCAGATGTACTTGGAAGTGATTTGTCCTCAGGAAAAAAAAAGGGGCTGGTTGCTTTGCATCTGCTCTGTAGAAAGAAAAGGATGTCCTGGGGCTTCTTGAGGAGAAGCTGTCATGCTGGGAGGTCTCCCACTGTCCTTCCCTGGGAACGTGTCCTTCCTTCTGTGGCATCCATCATGTCTATTCCACGTTGTTAGAACATGGTTAGTGCAAATATGAAATCAGCTATTTAGTTTGAAAGACAATCTTCATCCAAGTAGCTGAAGTGTTTCAGTTGGAAGAAGATGTTTTAGCAAGGAGAAAATACCGAATGGGGTTTTCTACACAAGAATTCTTGACACTCCGCACATATGAGCAACCATCCATAAAGGACATGCACTTTACATCACCACAAGACTTCTTCAAGCCCAGCTACAACATTTCTCCAGAGATACAACCCAAGAACACTTCACAATCTGTATTTTTGCATGTGCACCAAAGCTTTTGTTAGCGTGACTATGATGGCTCGTGGGCATGATTTGCTTACATTCCCAGCTGACAGCCAGACCAGAAAAATCTCACAGTTTATACATGCTCCCTGATTCCTTCTATTCTTTAGAGGATTAACTAAGAATCCCACAATGGCTCCAATGACTGTTGTGCTCTCAATGAAGAAGCAAATAATTGAGAGCACTAAATACCCATTATAACTGGTAAATGGCAAAACAATCCCTGGCAGGCAAATACTGGAGAACTCACCGATCTGAGGGAAGCCAAGTATAATAAAGATCATCTTCAGAGAGATGTGCCATGAAGGGCACTTATCTCTCTACAGCAGTTCAAGGCACCCTTCTAACCCATGGTGCCATTTCATCCTGGATGAGAACAAAACTAAAAGATTCCTCGAGTCCAGCTTGTACACACACGTAACTTACTCAGTGTTTATCTGCCATGTGAGTCCCCTGACTTCAGTCATCTTCTGCTCACACTTGTTTTATTCTTTCTGACTTCTCACCCAATCCGCTAATGCTGGAATTGCTCTGTAATTGTGAGTGCCATATGGTGCCCTAATTACTGCAGTGTTTGTTGTATTAATGTGTTAGATAATTGAAATGTGGGGAGAGGAGCAACAAGGAGAGTCAGGCATTTTGAGGGGCAGGCTTGCTCAGTGAACATCATTTACTAGAAACAGCTCCAGGATGCCAAGAGCCACCTCCAGGAAACAAAAAATCCTGGGCGTGGGAATATCAAAACCATCATCTGCCTGGGGTCTCACATAGAAATGTGACTGGGGTTGGTTTTTATTTCTCTTTTAGATTCAATCTCCCTGTGGCTAGAGAGCATGACTGTAGTTTATAGGAATAGAAAAGTATAATGTTATTCGAGATTATGACATTGTTATTCTAATTTGTAAAAAAAAAAAAAAAAAGAGGAGGAGCAAATAGAGGATGATACAAAACCCTTGGGCTGGATTCCCTTTCTGGCTTATACTGACAGAGATATCATGCAAGATTGGAAAAGTCCATATTAACAAGGGAATTAAAATGCACGATTGGATTTGCATTGCTAAATAATGCAAGATTTAAGAGGCATAATCATAAAACAGTTTCCCCCTGAATTCCCTCTTTTACATTCACTAACTTGGTCAAACCCTCTCCCTCGTTCAGATTTCACTGATAAAAAAATTACTCAACTAAAGGCTTTAGAGTAAGCGTGGGTTTGTACCATTGTAGGGGATAATAGGTTTTGTTCTAAAAGCAATGTGCCTTTTCCACAGTGTTTCTACGACTGTGGATGTTCAAGGGCAGAATGGACAAGCAGCTACAAGAAGAACCCAGGGCAGCTTACTGAGAATCACATTAATCTTAGGAAATCCTGAGCTGACTATACTCAGAGAGTAAAAATGTTATGGAGGGAAGATTAAACAAGTTTTTTCTATTCTTATTCTTCACCAGGTGTTTGCTTACGGCCCCTGCTGAAGACCCATTACTGATGCTGTCAGCCTCCTCTGAAGGCTCAAAAATATCCATTCCCCAGTGACCTCACAGACTCAGCTGCACCATGAACATCTTCTATGCACTGCAAGTCTGATGAGAAAACAGAAGATGGTGAAGATTATTCACCAGAAGGGAACTCCCTGCTTTCCTGCCAATGCCCTAAGCAGTAAACAGAAACAAAATGCTACAAAAATTACAGACCTGGCCCTTGGCAGAATGATTCTCAAAGTTTTTCCACAAACCGGATGTGATTTACAAGATGGACAGAACAAATCCCAGTGTGCCAAGATCAGACACTTTATGGTGGAAGGAGGATGTGTTCCCACTGGACTAAAACACCTAATTGACCCATAACCTATCAGTGAAACAATAGAGAATAAAATTCCCAGTATAATTGGGTTATAAATCATTCCTTTGATACCAGGACCTGGCAATTAATTCTGAGTATCTGAGTGTTTATTCTGAGGAAGTACAGTGGGTTAGCTATATTTAAACTCTTTGCCTGGTGCTTTGAGGGGAAAAATGACAACTGTGCACAGTGATTTATTTCTCCACTTTACTTGGACTGTAAAGGTGTGAAGACAGAGCTCTTAAAAGGAATCCTTGCAGGGGCCCACAGGCACTGTGCAAGTGCTGTCCCTCCTGGCCCAGCTTCCCAGCTCCCACTCAGAACAGCTGGTGATGGGCAATCACCTTCATCCTCTCCATGATGCCTGCAATAAAGTGCTGGCTTCTCATTGCTCTTTGAAGCCCATTTTGCCCACAGGAATTTACCGGAGTTAGTGTCCCACACAGGCAGCCCACACAACAAAAAATTCACACATGTACACACAGTTCCTCAGGTCACGAATATTCCTTTGCCTTCATGATTTCCCTAC
>NW_008236924.1:1556186-1564814 GCF_000691975.1 Corvus brachyrhynchos | reverse complement strand
CCTACATTGTATGAAAACTTTCAGAGGTGTTTAGGTGCACAATGGACAGAGGGCATGGTCAGGGCCAGGGGGGATGGTCATTCCCCAATGTCCTGGTTTGTGAGGCACTCTACTTCCTCACAAGAGGAGCAGAAATGGTTTCTCGATGCAGTTTCAGGAGAAAGTCCTTAAAATTAGCAGAAGGACTGGTGTGACATAAAGACCAGACCTGGTCTGGGGTTGAGATCAGTAATCATGTGTGAAAATATTTTGTGACAGTTTTGTTTAGGTAGGCATTTAGCAGATAAAATGAAAAAAGCTACCCCCATCCTCCACAGAAGGAATAGGAGCCACCTACCAACCCTTTCCCAAAAACATGTGGCCAGGACAGAGAACATGACTGGCAATTTCCTTTTCCTGACACTTATTTCCACTTCCATCCCTCCAGGAAGAAATAGCAGGGCCATCCCTGGATCTCTGCAGCTGTTCATGGCTCGCTCTGTGCCAGAACAGTGGCCTCAGTGACAGCAGACAGGAAGCAATACAGGAATACCCTTCCTGTGCCATGGATTTACAAGGACAAAATATCTTCTGTGGCTGGCTCTTCATTAGCAGAATTGCACAAAGGGAATTCTGAGGTTCTGGATGCACCATGTCCACGTCCAAAGCAGACAGAGATGCCCCTAACAGACAATGGGGCACTAAAGTCTGTTAAAAGGGAGAGGGAAAGATAAAATTTTGCACCATGCTGTTCTCTTAAGTTATCAAAGGAAATCTGGAAGCTCTGGGCTCTAATTGCAAATCTGGTCATAGAAATGCAGCTCTAGGGGAAAAAAGGACCTAAGAATTAGAGCTCTTTCTAGCTGAGATCATGGAGAACGGGTGAGCAGCACGGATCTATCTGATCACAGTAATTAGAATGGATTAATCATTGCTTCCCAGTTTGGGCAGTGCTGCCCAGAACTGTATTTTTAAAGCACATAATCCTGATGGTATATCTCTTCTGATTAGCCCTTCAAAAGAATATTCATGTAAGTTGGAGTTGAAGCATCTCTGCTACAGAATTCTGATGACATAATAGGTCATTTTAAATAAATGATTTATCCAAGTGAAATAAGTCCAGCTATTTAGGGCAGGTCAGAGTGACAAGTTACTATGGCATCTCTAATGTAATTTTTACTACCTCTTAGGTCAGGGAGAGCCTGTTTAAATGCAAAAGCTCTTTGTAACAGCAATTTGCAAAACAATGAGAGAAATATGCACAGCATGGTTTGCTGATAAAGCAGAATTTTGTCAGAGTATGACATTGTTTAAAGGTTTACCCTGGGGGCACCAGCTGTTTTCTAAAGCACTGCTAAATGACAGAAGAAGATACATTTACACACAATACAGGAAGGGCCAAGAATAAAACCTGGAAACCTTTTATTTGTAAACAACAGCACAAATACAAGAAATCTGTGAGCCCACAGATAGGATACTGATGCTAGAGAGACATTAACCATTATATATGCCTCTTTGTCAAGAAGGGAAAGCCTCAGGAGGAGGATATGAGACAGCAGCTATTTTATCCTTTATCAGTACACAACCACCAAAGATGCTGATGTTCAGTACTTACTTTTTCATCCATTACTTCCTGTGATTTTTTCCTCCTAATATTGCAAACTGCAACTGCTTTTTGCATCGCTGCGAGTGATGTTTAATACTTAGATTAAATGAGAGCTGGGGGCAGAGAAGTATCAATGCAGAGACAGCACTGTTTTAACAGGCTGTGGGCCTTAGCTGTAAGTATGCTATCAAAAATTAGACCTACAAAATCCATCAGGAGAGCAGCAGCTTTGCCAGCAGCTGTTACAAAGGAAATAAGGAATAAGTCAAGGCCAATAACTGCTGTTGGGATTAGACTAATTCGTAGATGGTGGAACCAACAGTGTCTGTGAAAAACGAGAGCCCACATGAAACCACTCAAAATATCTTCAACCAGAAAGGGAGGGGGAGCAGAGAGGAAGCCTTGGACTTGTTTCTTTGCTTAGCCTCCAAGCTGTGGAAAGGAAGCAGGAGAAAAGGGAAGCAAGGCATGACAGCGTATTAACCACAAGCAGTATGTTGGACGCTTTTCTCCTACGTCCCTCAAACCTGTGGTGCTGATGTTGCACAAGCCAGGCCACCCTAGGTTTGACAGCAAGGAGCCAGCAACTCCAAAGTCAGAGGAAAAAATATGTGCACAGCACAAAGGGAGGAGAAGACACAAAGAGAAGGGAGCAACATTGACCTGAGCCAAAATAAACAGCACCACTTGCCTGAAGGGCCCTTTGTTCTGATACCATATGTGAGTTCTGATCACATCAGCCAGGTCTCCAGGAGAGACAATTCCTTGTACAGCATCAGCAAATTACTCCAGTCTGCAGTTGTGATTAGTGCAAGAGAGACAAAAAGTAAATGCAATCTGGCCAATTATACACTGAGGAGAACAGGGAAAACAAACAAAAAGTCTCTGAAGCTGCGGGTGTCAACACAAACACAAAAGACTGATAAGCTTGTTTTCTTAATGTGGGACTGTACCTGGTGAGATCAGGGAATGGGAGTGATTCTTCCAGCAGCTGCTTGCAGGAGGTCAATACACAGCCCAGGGGTCACCCCAAACATCCATGTGAAGGCAGAGCCACAGGGTTCCAGCACTTAAATTTGTTTTCCCATTCTTTTATCTGCAGTGAAGCCTGCGTTGGCAGCCACATGGGAAGAGACAATTATATTTCTGTCAGTGGCTGCAGCACATCCTGTGAAATCCTGTATCCCAAAGTCTCAAAAGCCAGGTCAGAGAATTTGAGGCTGAACACACTGAGGAAAATGTGGAGGAGATTAACACCTTATGGACCAATTACACGTATTGCAAAGCCCCCAAACCATTTTATTCTCTCAGATTTTTCACTTGAGCACAGTTCAGCCTTGCTGCACTGTGCAGGAGAACACACACACAACCCCTCAGGACTGCAGCTGCAGTGGAGCTGAACATCAGTGCAGGCAGGAACAGGGGCTGATCCAAAACACCAGTTTTGAAACCTGCTCCTACCAGGTAGAGCTCTGGGAGTGAAACAACAGAGGCTGTAGAAAAGCCTCTTTTTGCTGTTCCTGATGAAATGAAGTGTTACTGCCCACTGAGACTCTCCCTGTGTTCTGCTGCTCAAATACAATTATTACTCCACCCTCAGCAGTGCTTTTGTGCCCGTCTCAGCCCAGGGGATGCTTTCTCTGCTGTATCTGATCTTGCATTGCCACACAATCCACAGGAATTGCTCCAGCCAGACCTCGGTAGACCATATAGAACAGAGCAGAACTACAAAAAAATCACTGCATTCCCCACCTCGGAGCAAAGGGAAAGTCTGGAGGGAAGAGATGCTCCAACTTGTTTTCTAAATAGATTCTTTTCACACTTTCCAATTGCTCACTCCAAGCTTCATAAATACCTGCAGGGTCAAAACCCTGTCCTCAGGAGTTGGAGCAGTGACCTGGATAAGTGACAGTCAATACAAAGTCCTTTCTTTGAAGCAATTGCCTCCAGTACAATCTTTTGCTCATTCAGTCTTCTGTCTTCTTCAAGCAAAATCTGCCAGAACTGACTATTTCCAATTTATTTTTTCTTCTTCCTTCTCTTCTTTATTTTATTTTGCGTGTTGTCCCAGTCTCCCTTCTCAAAGGTGTTACCCTGGGGAAATTCATGTCCTTTGTACGTTTTACTCTGTGCACATAATAGAACATTATCTGCATAATTTACCTTACACCACATGTTGTCCTCCTTCTGGCTAAGTGTTTATCTAAAATAAATATATATCCTCGTCATGTACACTGTGAAAAAGAGCCAAAAATCCTGTCCTGTGTGAGAACTTCATAATATCCAAAATCTGAACCACCAAGAATGTGTTAGGTCTGTCCTTCAGGTCACATGTAACCACAAAGCTGATCCTTCTCATCCTGCCCCTCTCTGCATTTTTCAGTGTCCCGTTCCTTGTGTAGATCTAATGAAATCCCCACAAGGTGAATCCAGATAAAATCTGGAATTTAGACAGAGCCCATGGATCAGGGGATTTCAATGAGACAAGTCAAAAATACCCGTCTCCCTTTAACACCTTTTACCACACCTCTGCATGGCAGGGTACGAAACAGCAGCAGATCTGCGGAACTGGGAAGGGCAGAAACATTTTTCATGGACCAGTTATCATGAGTAAAACATCCAGACCACATGGCAGAGATGTCAGTTCCACACTTCCTTTCCAGGAGCACAGCTGCCAGCCAGTGCAGCTCTCACTGTGCAGGGCAGCTGACACAGCACTTGACCATGTTTTGAAGTTAAATGTGCTGGGGCTGTTGTGGTCCAGTCAACACAATCTCCAGCCAGCTTCTCTTACACTCTCCTGAGCATGAGGACAGCACGGTGCTCTGCTGATGCTGCTGGGATTTCTAGGTGTTTGTAGCTACGAGCAAGAGAAATTGTCAGAAAAACATAACAAAATATTGAAGCCTGAGTTCTTGTAGCAAGCTTGAATCACAAACTTGACCGTGTGTCAGGGTGAAAACATGTCCTGGATACCGGGGCAATATTTATTTCTACATTAACACAACTAAAAGTGAATGTGATGTTTCTATGTTTCTTCCCATTTTCCCTTCTGATGATTTGCCCCAGTTCTGTTCTTTAGCACAACATTCTTATAGTCCCTGTTTTGTGTCATCCTCATCAGCTCACCAGCAGGATCAAAGCCTAAGGCTGGAAGGTACTGGGCCAACCCCATGTGAGGACTGAGTCATAAATTTGCAATAAAAGGCATATTCAAGTTCAAGGTGTGGAATTTCCTCCAAACCCCCCCACTTCTGTTTTCTACAGATATTTTTGGATGGGCTGAATTGTCCTTGGAGACTCTAGATATCTCCAAATGCCATTTCTAGGATCAGGTCCCTACGGTCAGGTGTTTGGTACCACTTAAAATAATCAAGGGTCTCCCACTGAACTTCTGGATGTGCTGGGTCTCCAGAAGCCCAGTGTGGACATAGCAGATAATTTTGGGAATCCATAGCAGCATTAAAATATAGCCAGCTAGATCTCTCCCTAAATGAATTTCTCTAAGTTCAGACCTGACTTTGTGATGCCCATTGAGTGAATTTCAGGCCACGGGGCTTTTTTTGAGGGTCACACCCACCAGTAGATTTGTGCCAAAGGAACAGACACTACAGGCCAAAAGCCCTCCAGGTGTTTTGCTGTCCCATCCACAGTGTCCCTGATTATTTATTCCATGGTGTCTCCTTTCTGATTTCCTCAGACCAATTTCTGTTTCACAGAGGAAGAACCTGAGCAAGGCAATGTGAGATTGCCTCACTAACGAACTCACTGTTAACTCCATGATGCCCTGTCACAAGACTAATGGCCTATTTTAAAGAGCATCCCTGTCAGGAGGTGCTTTTTTGAAAGGATTCCCACAGTGCAATTAGGCAGCCCTTGTACCTAAAAATTACAATATGGGAGGAGAGACCTCAATCTCGACACACTGAATTTGGATTTTATTGAAGACCTTTGGAGCTGGAAAATGTCACCTGTTGGTGTCAGCTGCAAAGTCCACACATTGAAAAAAAAGAGTCTGTCTCCCTTCTTTGAGAGAAATGGTCCTCTGTGAATTTTTATGTTTTAGTAGAACTCCATCTGGACTCAAAAGCTGTGGAAAATCGACCTGTTTTCAGTACAGGCTCTTTGATCATCTCTAAGCCTTTGAGGCTCCAACCCAGGGAATGACACAGGGATACAAACACAGAGAAGGGCCTTTACATGGCCTCAGTGGGAAGAAGCAAGCAAGGTTTAACCCAAAACACATCAAAACTTTTCAAAGCTCCCCATCTCCTCTCAACATCAGCTGTTCCTTACAAACCTTCCTTTGAAGTCAAAGGCCACAGTTAGGAACTTCCTCAGAGGAAAGAAGGTTTTTATCTGTCCATGTTTTGTGATATCCACCATTCTCCCTTCACAACAAAAGCTTCTATCTCCTGTGCTCATCAGAGCCAAGAAGACAGTGTGAGATATGATCCTGTTCCATCAGGAATACTCCCAGGACTCAGGCTTGGATTGCTCTTTCTCATACTTTCTGTGGGTGTCTCATTACCACATCTGTGTTAGTCTCAGAGTGGGATCCAACACAGGTGTCCTTCGGGCAGTGAAATCCCACTGTCCTTTCTTATTTCATTTTCTCTGTGTTTGGGCCACAGTCTGGTATCAGTAATGGGGAGAAGATGTCCCTATGGTGTACGAGCACAGAGCTAATTCTGCTGGCCTGGCTTTCCTTCAAAGCACATGAAAGGATCTCCAAAACAAAGTTACAATAGGAAAAGGTGAAAAAAAAGTGACCAGCTGGCTCCCATTTGCTCATCTGGAAGCCCATGACCAATATTAGCCACCTTTTTGTTTCTTAGGGGACAAAACCACCACAGTTCCACCCCCAAACACTCTAATTTCAAAGTCAGGGTCTGTGAGACTGGTTAATTCCAGAGACACCCTGATTCCTTGGGAACAGCTGCCAGTACTCAAATGTCAACACTCAAAGCAGGGACTGATGTAGGTGTGGTCACCTGAGCAGTATCAGCTGTCCTAGAGATTTAATAATTTGGAGAAAGAACCAGAGTTGTAATAAAACTTAATAGCATCAATTGAGAGGCAACAGATAAGTTGCCACAAGAAGAAAACAGTTTCGCACCAATTTCTGTCTTAAATTATCTTTCTACAAGTGTAAGGTGATGATGGGAATTTGTCATGAGCTGTAAGAAAAGCTAACTGATTTATTTCCCTCAGCTTGTATCAATAAAAGCTCAGTTTTATCCCACTGTGGCTACTGGACCTCAAAAAAAAAAAAAAAAAAAGGGAAGTGAAACAATTGCAGAAATTCCAGAGAGAAATGAGAACTATCAAAGGCCATGATCTATGTGGGGCAATGAGGGAGCTGCTGGTTCAGGCAGAGGAGAGAAAAACACTAGAGAGAACATGAGAAAAACACTGGAGAGAGCATGAGAGCCATCAATTGTTTAAAGGTTGTTGGAAAGAGGAAGGAAATAATCTGTTTGCCACAACCAGGTGGCAAGCACAAGAAATAATGGGTTTAAGTGACAGCAAGAGATATGAGGGTTAGACTTCAGGAAAAGCTTCCTAATAGTGAGGGAAGTAGGGGATGGAATAGATTGCCTGAGGCGGGGTAGAGTCTCACTGTTGGAGGCTTTTAAAGAACAAACATCCATCAGAAATTATATAGATAGATAGCTGATCTTTGCTAGAGGGGGAAAAAAATGGATAAAGAAAACTCTTAAAACCCCTTCTCATCTCGGTTTTTTTTCTCTGATCCTATAAAGCTATTAAAGAGACCCCAGCCCACACAAAATCCCAAGGACGTGGTCAAAGAGAACTATAGCAAAGCCTCCTGCAGTGAAATTGCAGAGTCCTTATAAACCTCTCAACAACCAGAGGGCTGCCCAGAATAACCCACAGCGTGTAACACCAAGGTGATGAGTGAGCCTCTGCCACTTTATTTTGCATTATGGTTAAACCCTGGACTAACTTTCAGTAATACAATTCATTTCACTGATACCCCCAACTACCTGCATGGTGGAGCCACTGAAATGTGCTCCTCTGCCAACTCAAAACTTTGCAGTACAGAAGTTTTTATATCCTGGAGCAGCTCCATAACTGAACACACGAGGGAATGGTCCTGCCAGTATCAGATAAGGCCCCTAAAAGAGAAAGGCAACATTCCCAGCGTGCAGTGCCTGTGTCCCTTTGATTACTGCCATACAAATATATTTTTGTTTGTCAGGCTGATCTTTCTCAGTGTGTTTCTTCATATGAGTGTCAGAGATAGGAGCTCTCTGGGGCCCTCTGGATGTGATTACCTTCCTTTTTGCACGGAGGAGGAGATTCACTTTCATCCCAGGTGCTGTTGTCAGCAGCCCTAATTTAGTCACTTTTATCTATATGATGAGGATTGTAGACTCTACCAACATTGTTTCAAGCACATCTTGAGAATAAACTTCTTGCAGCTTCATGCTGCCAGCTATGAAGGGGAAGCAAGGTTTGCTTTATCTCCTTGCCAGAAAACAGGAGGTCCCTAGGGACAACTGCCCAAGGTTTCTCTGCCCAGGCCCTCTGTGCCACCCTTGGTTTGCCCACTTACACTGGCACAAGCATTTTCCTACTTTGCAATGACACTTGCAACCTCAAAGCCAATCTGTGATCCTGTCATGGTTCCAGAAACATTCACTCGTTTTGCAAGTGAGATGTTGTTCCCACACCTGCTAAGGAATTCTCCTCTGTCTTGATATGCCAAGTGCCATATTTTTTTCTGCAAGTTTTCCCTTGAAACTTGCCCTACAGGAAGCCAGGACCTGCAACTGCACCCTGAAGTGCTCATGAGCCCTGTGCCATGGGAGCAGGACAGCTGGTGATCCAGGTTTCACCATTCAGCAGATAAAAGGGAACACTGAAAAAAGGAGCACCAGGAAGTCAGCGGCTCTAAATATGGTGTAAGTCTTGGGGTTGTCCTGTGTAGGGCCAAGAGCTGGACTTCAGTGATCCCTTCCCACTCAGGATATCTTATGATTCTATGATTTATATTGCCACGTACTTATCCCCCA
>NW_008236924.1:1543194-1556173 GCF_000691975.1 Corvus brachyrhynchos | reverse complement strand
ACTCTATTTAAGGTCATAGACTTGTCACATTAATATTGGAATGAAATCTTCTCCTTTTCACTTCATTAAAAGCTTCAGGCAAGAGAGATCAAGTTTAACCTTAACATCCTTCTGTTTCAAACATCATACAGTCATGATGAACGAGCTGGAAGGAGAAGCACTTATTTAATGTATTTATTTGTGTGGTATTATCAAATTTGAGGTCCAGAGACTGAAATCCTACTCTCCACACTCCTGTGTACACATTGGTTAATACAGATTTTGCACTAGGAGAAGAAACCCATTGAGATATGCTGGATGGTGAAAACAAATATTATCATGTGCAAAGCAACAAGGCGGGGAATGAGACAGAATGAGAGAGACAAATTAAATGATATATCCAAGGACAGACAGGAAACCCATTTCACAGCAGGGAACTGAACTCACATCTGTTCTGTTCCAGCCCAGCACCTTTTCTACAAGGAGCCTCCCTTAACATGCTTCATTTGTGGTCAAAATACCAACCAGGGAAAAGAAGAAACAAGGAAATACTGCAGGAACTTTAACCCCACTATTGAGTACTTTGCATGGTGTCCAGGTAGTTAAGTTTAGTCCTTAATAATGTATGACAGAAAGCAATTTAAACTAGGAGAGGCAGGAGCAGGTCAGGGGAGGTAGAGGTGAGTGCTGAAGAGCCCAAGACAAAAGGAAACAATACTGTAGGGGGAAAAAAAAGCTGTGAGCCATAATAACAGCTTTTCTTAACAGAACTTAACTAGGTTAGAGTGACCTCTGAGAGGTGCCAGAATTTTAACAGCCAAATTTTAATGTGAAGGATTATGGATATTTCTGTATAAATTGCCCTTGTTTTACACAGACCGTTTTGCTGAGCACAATGTTAATTTTGCAGCTCCGCTGGAGCAGCAGCTTAGAAGAAGATAAACAGAAAATGGTGCCTTTAGCAGCTGATGGATACCTAGGGATACCCTGGTTGAGAGGGACAACAAAGCTCTTTACATGAAGATGTGGGAGACACAAAGGGGGCACCATCTTTGTAGCAGTGCAGCTCTGAATGGGGTGGAGGAAGGTGGCAAGAGATGGGAAAGGACGTATTTTTTTACTCTGATTCTTCACTCTTAAAGCCAAGGTTAAGATTTTCCCAAGGCTGTGCCAGGACGTGCATTGTGTCCAGCTGTGCCATGGCCAGTTCTGCACTGAGGGGTGTACCCACTCCCTGAGGGAAAGCAGATGGGGTAGGAATGGAAAATTGGTGTTGAAAGCAATCAAGGACTCCTCAAAGTACCACCCTCAAAAACTCTGCAGCCACATCTCCACAGAGATGGCTGCACTGGCTGTGGCACAGGGGTGAGTGAGCACGCAGGGCTCTTCCCAAGCACAGCAAGTGAGGATGGAGGAAGGAAGGGATGCCCGGTGGGGTCCATGTTCCCCTGCCTCTCTGGCCCAACAGGTTATGTACTCCAAAGTTACCCAGACACAAACTCGCTCCTTGACTTGTCAGCTACACTTGGCCTAATTCCAGGTAATAATGACTTAAAATTGGGGATATTTAATAATTAGTCATAACAAAATATTTTTAATTTTCAACTACTTTACTCTCTTTATACTTTGCTCTCATTAACTCTTTTTCAATGTGAGACAAGTGACTGGCATTCATTCCAATTAAAAGTAAACACCTTTTCTTTTCAAAGAAAAATGATATTACTATGGTAGCCACACTTGATTAGCACAAATAGATTTTCCTGCCCCAGATGATAAAGCTGAACTCAGTAGCTTGCAGCAAGGTATTATTAGCTCAGGTACAATCCCTCAGAACTCCACCTGGCCGCAGACATAAATTCCTGCCTCCATTACAGCTTTGCCAATAGCATTTCCATGCTGGCTGCACAGCAGCTTTATTGCCGGATAATGCACGTTCCACAGCAGTGCAGCAGGAGTGACAGAATGGGGTTAGGACGCCAGAAAAGCCACATTATTTTTTTGTATATAGGAGATGCAAAAGAAGGTAGGAAAGAGAAGGGCAAAGACACCAAAGACTCAGCTCTAGGCTGCTGCTGAGTGAAGAGCAAGGCAGACAGAAAATGGCTCTGCTCACTCATCCCCTCTTAGTGGAGGAAAGTTTTCAGAGATATTTCCCACAAGTCTTTCACTTATTATGCATCAAGGGCAGAGCTGTCTCCATTTTATTGCACTCTGTCATTCAGAGCCGGGCTAATCATTGCTGCTGAGGATGGAGGCAGCCGGTTGGGAATTCTCTTTTCAAGTGTCCCTCATGCTGCTTATTCACATGCCACTGCCCTGACTGGAGCTGTCTGGTGGCTTTGGAAAAAGGATACAGATAGCTAAAGGACACAGTGAAAAAAAAGACAGGTATATATGACAAAGGAACCAAAGGACAATTCTGCAACGTCCTGAGCTTGAGTTGAGCTCTCTTGAAGCAACCTTGGCTCTGATGTCCCCAGCACAGCTTTAGTAACAACGTGTCATGAGCTCTGGGCAGAAACTGCCAAGCCTAGGAGATGACCCAGTGCCTCACTGCAGGTGAGCTGGAAGCAGCACAGCACCTTCACTTCCCCCAAGCCCAGTACAGCAAGGTCTGCCCTCACCACCTCAGCTATTGAATCAGATGTGGCAGTAAAGTTTAAATGTGGGATTTTTCAGATGCTAGAAAGTCAGATGGGCTAGCAATGATGTCTTGGAAAAGGCTGGGTCTGGAGCAGCAATGTCAGAGGAGAGTCTGAGGCCATCATTCTCTCATCCTGATGTGCCTGGACAAAGAAAAACGCCTCTATCTAAAAATCTGCAGATCTATGTTCCCAAAGAAACAAGAGTAAAAATAGAGATGAGTTCCTTCTAGGTGAACAGCACACCTGAGGGTCTGAGTCGGAGGAGGGTGTTACAGCTGCACAGAGGTCAGGGTTTGTGCCAGTCACTTGAGGGAGGCAAAGAACCACACGGGTTTGCCTGGATTTCCTATGGTCGGCCTTCAAGGGAGAAGAGAAGAGGCCCATACAAGCCTCATGGTCAGTGCAAGGTTTGGAGATACCTCTGAGCTTCTGGCTGGAAAACAATGAATAATGAGACAAAAAAATGAACAGCGAAACAGAAAATTTAACAGGACTTGCAAGGACACCATTTCAATAAGACTGCCAAATATGAGTGAGGTGGTCAGCACAGCTTCAGATGATGTTTGCTGTAGATAATGGCAAGAGTTGGGGTAGTTTGCCTGAAAGGATCTAAACTCACTGCAACATTTGGTGAGAGGAAGAAAGCCTGAGAAAACAAAGGTCATTTCAATCAGCTCAGCATGATCAAACACTCTAAACACCACAGATGTTTTGAGCAGATGTGTCAAACTTCTGCTTCAGAGTCAAAATATTGGGAAACAGAACATGCCAATGTGCTGTGCATGAGGGAAACCACAAGTAATTTCCTTGGTGAGTGCTGTGATCAGATCTGTGCCACGAACCCAAGAGGCAATGGTGGAAAATGAACACAATTTCAAAAAGGATTGTAAAGATAATTGAGATTTTTCTCCATGGAAAAAGGCTACAAAGATAATGGCTACTGAAGAGAAATCAGAAAGATGAATGAGATGATACAACACAGACATGGTCAAAAACATAAAAAACCACATTTGGCACTTTTGTTTCTAACCTGGCATTTGAGAAAGCAGTTTGGGACAATCTGCACAATTAAAACAGAAGATGTTAGAAGACTTAGAAAGAAAACACTTTAGGGTGTGTAACCAAAAATAAGCACTGGAACTCTGTTCTGTGTGACACAACTGGAGCCACCAGCTACAGCCTACTGTAAAGCAAAAGCCATATTTAATATAAGTGCCACACAATGTGATTTCTAACATGACGGCTGCCAGAACATTTTTTTATTGGTTCACATTGAATTTTCTTGGCAAGTTTCCATCCTCTCCCTTTCATCCAACCAAGATGGATCTTGGTTTGTTAATTCACAGCAACACGACAGATCTTTGTGGGAAGTTTTACCTGAAAGATCTGAGACACCTCTCAGCTCAGTTTTGCTCTGGAAACACCAGAGAGGGAGCCTCTCTCTTGCCACTGAATGGTGTCACCATCTAAATTAGCTGACAAACACCCTGCCATCAGCTGAGAACACCCTGAGCTGTGAATATGCTGAGACAGAATCACAGAATGGTTTGGGTTGGAAGGGACCTTAAATTTCATTTCATTTCCTCCCCTGCCATGGGCAGGGCCATGTTCCACTAGACCAGGTTGTTCAAAACCCCTGAACACTTCCAGGAATGAGGCATCCACAGCTTCTCACAATGTGAGAAGGACATGTGTGCGAACACTTTAAAGGAACTTCATTCAGCCATTAAATTTGGATGTCTCTACCTCTTTCTTAGGGGTCACAAACGAGAGCAACTTACCATAAACCTCTAGGGGTTACGCAGTATGAAGGCAGTGGTAGGTAAATATTTCAGATCTCTGTAGAAACTTCTGGTCTGTTTATCATTGCAGTTTCAGAGCACTTATGTGAACCAAAAAATAGTTTAGCAGTTCAACAGAGCAAGACAGCCACTGTATCTGTGCTGGATGGGACACGTGTGTGTTAGCTGCACCACTGACCATGAAAATGTCCCTAGGTGTGAGTGCAGTATTCCTGTGCCCTTCCAGCTGACATTTTACTGGAATTCTACACTGATAAAAGTACCGCTGAAATACCAGTGCAGAATCCAGCTCAGTGTAATCCACTGAAGCTGAAGAAACACTGTGAAAGTCCTTTTGGTGCCATGGGTTGGGGGTGGGTCAAACAGATCTGTACATCCAAGGGGTAGCACCCAATCACTGCTCTCCCTGCTCCTACAGGCAGTCAGCCCCTGAAATGATGACAAATTTGTTTGGAAACGCTCTGATGCACCTGGATGATTTTAGAAAAGTAGAGGCCTGAGGGGGTTCCCTTTTCGACCAAAATGGGAAATACATTTTTATAAAAACCCACTCATGTTACTTTTCTTTTGTTTTCATCACTGAGATGTCTTTGGTGACAGTGAAAGTAAAACATGCACAGTCCGGGGGAGGGCCAGTATCCCACAAGCAAGATAGAACCCAACCTGTCTCTAAGAGCTTAGTCAGTGGCTTTGCTGCAGAATTGTAGCCAGTTTCTATCTGTAAGTCAATTCCCTCATTACCTGTGGATGGGCTTGACTTTAGTTTAGGCCATTTTACAATCTCTTGGACAATCAAATAAACAGAGATCTGCCATAACCTTAAGAGTTCTCCCCATGGCTGGCTAGGGCTAGCAACTAGAGGGGGAAAAGCAAGCAAGTACTAAACCAGATGATAAATTCTATGTCTCACTCCTAGACACCCGAAGGAAACGTTCATTTCTTAGTTCTCACGGATCACCTTGTCCCTCAAGCAAACATATAATTTTCTTTCCTAACAGAGGCATGAGTTACTTTAGACCAGTGCTGGGATTAATACCAGCAGCCCTGGGACTTCTAATACAACACTGGCTGTGCAGCTGGGTTATTGTCCTAATACTCTGTCTAAACCAAGGAACAGCTCCTAAACTCAAAAGTTAAACATCCTTCTGCCCAGGTGATTCACAGCCAAAGACCCTACACTGGACATTTCAGCAAATCAAACCTTGGGCTTGCCCTGGCCCACATTATAGAGTCATTTCCACTTCTACTGCAGAAGTGCCAAACCTTCTCCTTTAGGAGCATCACACTGGAGGAGGAGAGATTTCTCCTCTTCTTCAGGAGTAACTCCTGAACACTTAACAGGATGTGTAATGATCCACTGATCCACTTACCAGGAGATGGCTCAAGGAAGGCAATGGTGACTCAGACCCCAATAAAGTGTCAAGGCAGAGCTCAGTGGTTTTAGCCACAAATTCTTTACATTCATGTTTTCTGCCTCATTTACACCAGCAACAACTTCAGGGACCACCACCCATTCCTCTTTCCCCAACCCTTAGTGATAATTCACGAAGGGGCTTTGCCCAGTGTTTAATAAAACATTGCAGAAGGGGAGCAGCAGGTCAGCTGCGACAGGTGGCCCTTGGGGACAGCTAGTCAGGAGCTGCCTGGACAGGATCTTTCAAATTCACTCAGCCTCTGAGCATAATGAGATTCAGAAGAGAAGAATGGCAGTGCAAGGCCATGGGGTCCCTACAATCTGTGCTTGGGAGGGTGAAGGGAATGTTCCTTCACTGCTTTTATGGACATTTCCTCCAGTGGGATAAAGCCTGTGTCTGCAGCCCCTCAGGAAGGTACTGTTTTCCCTCATTGTTTCACTTCCAGCCTCAGTCCTGGAATTTGACCAATCTTGAAACACAGTTTATCAAGAAGAAGCAGCTTGGGTTGATCATCCTTCTATATCTCACCTTCCTTTGCTTACTTGAACAAAATGATTCCACACAGATGCACTCACACAACCAACAGAGCTGAACCTCTCCTCCTCCTGTAGCATCGAGTTAATTATGAGCTGCACTCCCTTGCCAGGAACAGTAACCACCTTGGACACTAATCAGACACACGAGGGCTCAAGAGGATAAAATCATATGTACAAAAATACGTGCAAAACGCATAATTTCAGCCACTGTTGAAGCAGGGACTCCTTGTACAGCCCCCTCTCTGCAGGCTCTCCATCTCCCCTGTTTGCCAGAGCCAACAGGAGGAAACCTGTGTTCAGCTGTTCCCTCTGTGCAGAGATTAATTCATTGACAAGGCTCCTAGGAATGTGCCAGCTCATTAATTACTGTAAGAACGATGTCAGCAAGAAGTAGGCAAGGTGACTGCTGAAAATGGTGGGAGAGAACCATCTATTAGTGCTTGCTGCCCTGGCCATTACATGCCAAAATCCAAACCAATAACACCTGGCAAGCATTTCTCAACTATGAAATATCACAAATTGCACGCTTTAATACAAAGCACTCATGTAGATCAGCACTGGGGGAGCAGACTACAAGGAAATTAGCCCCACGAGCAAGTCAGTCCTGTTCCAGGGAGAAGATTATTAAGTTACTCCAATGGAGTCCTGGGAGAATGATAGGCCCCCCAGCAGTGAAAGGTGACATGGAAAAATCCCAAAGCTTTGACACACCACCTCATCTGTGTTTCCATGTCTGTTATTAACAGACAGGGCTGCCAGGAGGTGTCCCATAACAAACCCACAGGGAGAGATCAGGCTCATCAGGCTGAGATCTCAGACTCAAGTCAGTACTTGACTCCACCCTGTCTCCAAAGGCAGAGAGGTGGCCACAGCCCATTTCAGATCTCACAGCTTTTAGCTCTGCCTGGTGCCTCCTTTAAAGGGGGAACATGGACACCAGAAAGTCTCTGATTTGCTATTAAAATTCATCATTCTTGTTATAAAGCCAAGGCTGGGATAATGTGCCAGGGATTAGACCTAGGAAATCCATCAAGGCCAATACTTAGTCACACTCAAGTGCTTTTACGCCACAGTTGCTATGAGGAGCTCTTCAAAAACAGACCCTTAAGAAGATCAGGAGGGCAGGGGGTCTCCCAACTGCTGTGCAATTGAAGGCAGGGCCCTTCCCCAGACAGAGCCCCTGCATTTGCAGTGAAGGGGCATTTGAATGTCAGGCAGTGGGAAGCGAAGTCTTATCAATGCATCAAAGGTTTTGCTTCCCTTAGCTCAAAGGGAATTAAAGGAAAAGAGAGAATAAGCTGGAGAAACTTAATGTTGTTTCCACTTGCACAGAGCTCAGAACAGCTCTGGAGTATCTGTAAGAACAAAAAGGAAGATCCATGTTACAACTTCTCTGCTTTCATGCTTGTCACATTGCAGGTGAATTCATATCCTGACAGGAAAGGGCTGCATTAAGAGCTGTGGTGTATCTTGCCACATTCCAAACCATCTACCCATAACCCTTTCCAATCACCACACTAAATCAGAGGGGGTCACCTTCCCTTGGGCCCCATAAACAGCCCACTTCCTTCTGGTGTTTCTGATAGATTTTCATTTTATTTCCCCCCTCTTCCTTTTCTTTGGCCAATCTCACTGCAAGTCATAGCACTAGGAAACATTAATTTTGTCATCTGATGTAAAAAGGATATGACAGAGCTGTGCTGTAAAATGCCACATATCAACCCATAAGAAATACCACAAATAACAGTTCAGATATCCAAAAAGGGAAGGCAGGATATGAATGACCACCAAGTGATCAGCTAAGTGCACCAGCACTGCAGAGAAATGTGGCTCTGCCTAAGTTTGAGAGGTTTTGGGACGTTCTTGCACGTGCTGACAGCAAGATGTGCCAGCAGGCAGACAGGCCATGTCACCCCCTGAGACCTTTGTCAGAGGTCCTGCAGGGAGACACGGCCTCTGGGTGACAGCATCAGCTGTGTCACACACCTGGGGCGACTGATTGCCTCTAAGAAATCGGCACTTGTTGACGGAAAGCACCAAACGAGTGACCTGGTCTTCCCTCTGGGATGTTTAGTGAGGTGTGGGAAGAAATCAGTAAAGGAAATGTGTGAGAGATTCCCCTGGCAGTGAGGAGGCAGGAACAGGCTGATGCTGAGCAGCTGGGGGGCTGTTGGTGCAGACTGGGGAGAAAGCAGAGAAGCCTGATGGGCTGGAGGAAAGAGGAGGAGGAGGAGTTGCTCTCCGGGAAAAGGGGGGAGGATCGGATGGGAGATTAAAGAGACATTTGGTGGGGGTGAGGAAGGTGGAGGGGAAGGCAGAAAGCAGGTTAGCAATTCAGATAAAATGGATTAGATGCTGATAAAGGCAGCTGGGAGGGACTCAGAGAACATGAGATTAAGAAGTGCACAGGGGAGATGATGAGTGTTGGGGGGAAATGAGAAAGCAGGGTCATCTGGATCCTGCTGGTGGTTTTTAGAGGACAGGAGTCTCAGTAGTTTGAGAGAGGAGCTGGCCAAAAAGCAGAACAGACGTGCATAAACCCCCAAGGGGCCCAGAGAAAGGCAGGGGACTGCTAGACCTCCTGAATGCCCTCTGGGATCATCAAACAGCAAGCTTGGAAACAGCACTGTCTGAAAAGCACAGTGACGCTGTGAGACCCAGCTGCACCCAGGTGCTGCCAGGAGCTCGACAGACTCGGGGGTGATATTCAGTGGGGTACAAACACTCTGCAAGAGCTCCTTACATTTAGCTCTGTTTAGCAACATGGTCCTCAGCCAGCTGGACTCAGATCCCAGCCAGCACAGCAGACAGAGCTAAATGAGACAGCTCCAATCCCTGGGGACAAGCCACCACCCTGAGGGGGACTCTGAGTGGCTCTGGTACAAGATTCCCTCCCCAGGGACAAAGGAACACTTTGCCAGCCTGGGTGGGCCAGACTGGGCTGTGACCTCGGTGGGCTGGACATCACATGGCCATGGCATCGCTGGTCACACTGGGAGAAAAGGTAATTGAGAGGTCTGAGCAGTGCAGCGAGCAGATGACAGAGAAGCAGAAAAAGCCTTGGCTCCATTCCTTGATCTCTTTTCTGGGCTGGGAATCAACTCATGTGCCAGTTTGGTCAGGCAAGAGCAACCACAGTGCTGCACCTCAGCTCCTTCCAGACTACATCTCTGTTTGCTTTCCCCTGACATCCTTCAGCATTTGCTAACAGATTCCTGCACTGCAGGTCCTGTGAAATGGGCTGGAGCAGACCCTCACTTCGCCAGACCATCCCCAGGACCATGGCCATGGCACAGCAATGAGTGGGGTTGCTAATTCACGCCTTTACCGGGGATCCAGACTGCTCGTGGATGGGAACACAGAGGGATAATGCCTCTAAATGGGGCAGTAGATGCTTTAACTTGCTTACAAATACAAACGCTTGCCTAGAAGACAGTGCAATGGCAGAAACAATCAGCCAAAGGCAGGAGCTCAGATGGTGCTTCAGTCCTCCTAAGATGCTGAAGAAACACACATTTAACTACAGCCTAAATGACATTAACTTCACGTCTTTGGTGCTATGAAGACCATGGGTTACCCAGTTTGAGGTACTTTCTCTGCTAACTGCCCAGCCAGGTGTGTAAATCGTTAAATCACTTTATAAAAACAGAGATCATGATTCTCATGCTGCTGAGGAAATCTAAGGAAGAGAATAGCAAAGGCAAGCAGAAGCCACATTTGCAGACCAATTGATAACTCTCCTTATTCTTATCACAGCTTCCCATTTCCCAAACAGAAACGGTCATGTCTGATGGAGCCAGGCCACCACCCAGCCCAGACGGTGCCTCCAATGTCCCACTGCTCGAACACAAGCACAGAGGCTTATTTTTCCCTTATTCCTTACAATAAAAAAAGGGAAAAGCTGGGAAGAAAGAAGACAAAGGGAAGAAAAGATGAACAAGCAGAACCTACTTTGAGCAATGGAGGTTAATCTGACTCAAAGCCTAAATCCATGTTAGCAGTTAATCCAGTTAGTAAGGCTTTCATTGGGAGCTTTGAGAAATCCTTTAACCTCTTGCTGTAAACCAGGAGCAGCTTAACAGCTCAATGTTCATGAGAAAAGCCTGTCAATAATGCTGCTAAGCAGGTATTTAGCAGGATTTAAGAAACAAGCATGTGACAACTCTCCTTTAATGAAGCAATTGGGCTTCTCTCCAGGAACCAAATGGTCACCATTTCCTTTAGTCTTGCCCGTGATCTGCTTTCCAAGATTCAAAAGAAGATGCAGCTCTGCTGCTGTCAACTTGACAAGTATTCCTTCCCGGGGAAAGCTAAGCAAAGCCAGATTTTCCTACTGGTTTTTATAAATCTCATGGATTCTTTGTCCTAAGACACCTTCTTATGAAGCAGACTGCAGTAGTAAAAAAAAAAAAAAACAAACCCGCAATTTTTTTTTTACTTTCAGAGGTGTCTATACTGTTCCACGGAAAGCAAGCTGACAAAGAGGTTTAACATTTAAGGCTTCTTACCCCAGCCTGAGTCTGAGGATCAACAGTACACCAAGGGGTTTTTTTACCATTTCTCTGCAAAATCTGGGTTTGATGGAGCCCAGAAATCACGCTGTCACATGTAACCTGGTGCTGCATCCTGGTTCTCGGCAGAGTATGAGCAGGGCTGGGAGACACCGACAGTGTAAACTTCATCCCTGTCCTAGGAGACCTGGCTGACCAGAGGGACGTGATTGTCCTGACTCACCCTCCCTTGGCTTCTCTGGGTGTGCAGTTGGTGGAGGGTTTATGAGGATGCACAGCTCTCCTCGGGGCTGTGCTCACTCATCCCTGTGGTCATGGAAATCCCACCACAGAAGGTTTCAGGCACAGCTGCATTAAATATCTGAATTGCTACAAATTCTCTCAAATGCAGGAGATCCAAGGTGATAGTACCCACTTTTTAACGTATGAAGACCTTCTCAAGCTGCAAAGGCCTCTGGAAACCAGACCTCCTGGACAGCAGGGCAGAAATCCCTGCACTGCCATGGTGGGGACCACCATCAGTCTGGAAGCTTCAGGAGAAACCAAGATTTTTTGTTATGCTATCCCATCCACTCCATTTCTTCTGGGGAATAGGGCAGTTGTGAGCTACAGGGAAGCGGAGAGGAGAGGAGAGGAGAGGAGAGGAGAGGAGAGGAGAGGAGAGGAGAGGAGAGATGTGTATGTCAAAGGTGTGTAACACACGTACAGAAAATGAGGGACAAAAATCATGGCATTCCTCAGCCTTCCGTTCTGACAGGGGGAGCATTTCACCCAGCTCTCTCTGCCTCTTCTTTCAGATGCAGACACTCCCATTTCCATTCACTTTCACAGCTGAAAGGTCGTTTTGCCTATTTCCCCCTCTCTATTCCAAGGAGGAACGCTGCATTACCTCAGGCATTTGCTGTGTTCCCTCAGCAGACTGAGAGGCCCATGCAACATTAATCCTGTGTTAGCACCCGGTGATGCTCAGAGGAGGCCGATCATTGCCATTCTGGCTGCTCCACAAGAGCAAGCAGGGTCCTTCAAAGGGAAACACTTTGCAGCTCTCAGTGCCTGAATTCGGCCCCAAAGCAAGTTAACAAAGCCAAAGTGTAGGAAAATCCAAGAGAAAATAATTCCTCTCTAAGCCCTCAGTCAGAATCTCAACGGTGTGCAGGTATTTTAATTTCTGGTTCCTTTAATATCCTTTTCTGCCGATAACAGCAAAACATTTCCACACACACACACAGATATTAAACCACTTATAGAAGGATTGTCTTTATGGGAGTCCTACCTAATGAGACCATGATCCTTTGTGAATAACTCTGGTAGGCACAAGGACAGCACAGACACTGATTAACCTATAACACTGCCATTAAAAAGTCATGACATGAGTTAATGCACTGGCTAGGAGAGTTATTTTTCCTTTTGTAAATTATATTTTCCTACAGCTCAATTAGCCATTTTCAACCACTATTATTTCCCCAGTCCTCATACGGTCTTTTCCGAAAGTATGGGAACAATCCATTTTAAGAAAGAAAAGTTAACCTTTAAAACAGCAAAAGGTGGTAAAAGAGTGAACTCCTATTCAGTTCAAATTCCAGCTCAGTCCTTGTTGGCCAGGTATATTGATGGAGATGAGAGGCTTTATGCATTATGCAGAGCCATCTTTTCACTGAAAACCATACTTCAAACAGATGCAATGCTAGCAGACACTGGGATACTGAGCAATTGATTATCCTGTTTACTGCAGAATAACCTGCTGTATCTAGGTTTGATGGTGCTGTGTTTTCACACTCTGGTTTCTTATGAAACCAATACAAAAGACGAAGTGGACATGGGTAACATTTGTTAGACCACAGTCACAGCTGAATTGCAGCATCTGGATGCAGGAGGTAAGGTTCAACTGAGGAATTCAAATTCATAAAAGCAGCTGTATTAATCACAAATCGGCTACAGAGAAAAAAAACGCCAAACCCTCAATTTCATCTTGATGCAGTCACCTCCAGCCCCCAGCTTCCAGAGGGAACTATCACCTGATTTCCATCCTTGCTATGATTCACTCCTTTCCCAGCAGGGAGACACACTCATGGCTTTTCCAGCTCGGTTTTC
>NW_008236924.1:1542674-1543135 GCF_000691975.1 Corvus brachyrhynchos | reverse complement strand
CCCCCCCTGCCAAAGAGAGCGGCAGCACTGACCAGATGGTCCCTGCATCCCCTCCCAGCGCCGCTATGGACCACGCCGCTAGCAAGGCAGGAATCTGCTGGGGAGCACACTGCGGATGGGCTGGGTACTGCTCTCTGCTTTCCCACGCATCCCTCCCTCCTCCTGGCCATCCCTCCCTCCTCCTGGCCATCCCTCCCTCCTCCTGGCCGCGGCCCAGAGCAGTTTGTGCTCTTTAGTCAGCATTGCCCTGGGGGTTTCCTGCAGCCATCTGCCCGCTGCACCATCTGAGCAGACCTTCTGCTAACTGCCTCCCGAGGAGGGACCCGGATCCCGCCAGGCTCCCGCCACTCGCCTCGAAATAAATAAATAACAAGGGAGCGAGAAGAGGCGCCGCTCTTTTGTTCTGGTGCAGTCTGGCAGGGTCAGCACTGATGTGCTGCTTGGAAAGAGCAAGAAGAATG
>NW_008236924.1:1515655-1542663 GCF_000691975.1 Corvus brachyrhynchos | reverse complement strand
GCCTCCCCTGCCAAGGTTTGCCAGGGAGTGCTACAGGGAAGAGCAAGGATGCTACAAGGTATGATCCCCGTGGCAGCACCAGGAAGGATAAACCATGGCCACTTGGGAAGTGCATGGGATTTGGGAGAATCTCTTCCTAGGATGGGTTGTGGTGAACCCCAGGATTGTCTTCCCTCAGGCTGGGAGATGCTACAGTTTGGGACCTTCTAATTGCTATCAGCCAAGGATGAAAAGCAGCTCTGCGGGTCAGGAAGGGGTGGGACACAACCCTTGTCCTTCCCCATTGCCAAGGAGATGCAAACCAGGAGATGCTCTGGAGAGAGGGACAGCAGAGCAGGGAAGGAGGTGGGCAAGGGAAGAGCAGATGCAGAAATGCACTGAGCTTAGGCATGGCTGAAGAGACCAAACACAGAGAGGAAACACAGAGCAGAGTCTAAGGCTAATTCGACAGCTGTTCCTGTGGGTGTCACAGGCAGATGATGCTGTCATGTTGTGGGGTCACCTCATTGCATCAAGTCTCTGTAAACCCAGGCTCACAAGCCACCACACAGGTCTGGGGTCTTCAGTTGCCTTCAGGCAATGGGAGTACTTGCCTGGAACTGTTTTTAAAAACAGCTGTGCAGACACCCCTGAGAAAGAGGGTTCAGGAACCAACCCTCTGCTCACGCTCCACAGACAGCACCCCTTCACCCCAATCCCTTTCCACCTAAATAGAAACTGCCGGCAGTGCCTCGGACTGTGACTAATGGCTGAAACGACACTCAATGAAAGGGGGGGATGATTTAACAGATTAGTCTGGGAAGATCTGCAGGACACAGGCTCTATCTAGGATGGAAAAGTTTTGCAGCAAAGCTATGCAAAGGCAGACTGAGTCAGAGCCCTTCTACAATAGCATGGTCATGCTACACAGATCAAGCTCCTTGGGCATCGTTAGGAAAACCTGACCTTCTGTCCTGCTGTCATCTGAGGGCTGACAAGCTCATCAGCCAGGCTGCAGACAGGGAAATGACAGAGGTGGAATTAATGGGAATCACCTCATTTGCCTCCCTGCCGACCCCAATGGCTGCACCACTGGGGCAGGGACAGCACCGCCTGTGCTCAGCCTCTGCTTGAAGTAATTAGGGCAGATGCAGGTTGAATGCACCAAGCACAGGAGGGTGGGGGCAGCGAGGGAGGGACTGGGAGAACATCAGGTAATGCCAGGCCACGGGCAGAGATGGATGGCACAGAGATTCCCTGCGCCAGGCTTTGGTCCCAGCAGGTTAAGGTACAGCCGCCCTGACAGATGCAACCATGCAGCTCGGAGGGATTCAAATTAAGGTCAAAGGGATAAAGCAATGGTGAGGAAATGAATGCATTGTTCCTGGCTCACAGTCATGTCCAGATGCACATTCCTCATCCTTTATGAGCGTAAGATAAATGCATCATTTGTGTGTGTGTGTGTGTGTGTGCACATACATGCAGGCACACACAATTTACTTCCCTGGACAGGAATACAACCATAGGAATTATTTCTTTTTTCACTGCCTCTGTGGCAGCTATCTGGATTTTAAGCTTGGGAAGATGCGAAGGAAAATGGGAAGGGAAAGGGTACCCCTTTTGTCTGTTTAACCTTATCAGGAGAGGAGGACAAAGCTGCTCACATCTTTTCAGTCCTGAGCAGGGATCCGGTGGCACACAAACAATTCATGCAACTTTCCATTTGCACAGAGCAGGGCATGTAATGCCTGTGGTTGGAACTGGGCCCAGGAGGGGCAGGTTTGCTCCCCCAGCTCTGTCACTCAGCAGATTAATTAGCCATTACTCTCAGCTCTACAACGTAACCACAGCCCAAATCTGCAGCAGCAAACTCTGAACCCATCCCAGAGCCCAGTGCCAGCTGTGCCCAGCGCTTGTCCAGCAACCACAAAGGTCCTACATGCCAGGACTTCCTTCCCTCCTGCTGCTAGACAGCGTGGCTTGAGGCTGTGACAGATTCTCTTCGTATCCTGCTGGGCTCTCCATTGTAGCTGGTCAAATGTCCACACCTAAAATTGGAGTCCCAGGACACAATTCGTTCCAGCATTGGTGCCCAGAAGCGCAGCCCTGAGCTGGGAGAGAGATGTGCTCAGTGGTGTTTGAGGGCAAGGATGGAACTGCCCACAGCTGACAGGACTGTTTTGGCTCTCTGAGGCCACTGGACACTTACAGGACCCAATTTTTCAGTCTTGCAGCTGAGGCACACAGCCTGTTTGCCTCCCACAGCAGGATGTTTATTCTCCCAAGGTAGGCACACATTTTACCCGAGCCCCTGAAAGCAGAGAAGTGTCTGAGCACTGCTCTGTGCCTAAGGTTTGCAAAAGCTATTTTTGCTGGCCTCTAATATCCCATTAGTGCCTGTCAGTGGAGACACAAGTGCACCGAGGAGAGGGCTGAACACTTTTCACTCATTGTAAATTTGTGACACACGGGAATTTGTTTATTCCTGGCTAGAAAATGCTAAGCCCATCAGTTATGTCCTCACTATTCTCATCATGCCATCTTAATTTACACTGACCTTCCAGCCGGAGCACAGCCCTAAATTGTCACAAACAGTCAGCTCTCCATTACGCGGCTCAGTGGAGTGTGGGGGAGAGACATCTGTGTGCACGGGCTCAGAGCTGCCTGTGCTCAGCACAGGATCCCCAGGCGTAATTAGCCTGGACACTGCACTGGATCCTGGCTGACTTTCCTGCAGCCCCGGTCTGCAGCTCATAAACCTTTCCAGAGTGCCAAGTGCTGCCGTTCCCTGCTCTCCTCTGCCATTACCTGCCCCTGCCTCCACCCACTGCTGCTCAAAGGGCTGCTGCCACCTCCAGCTCGGACACACCAGATCCTGTGGCTGCCCACTGAGCTGGCAGTGATGCTGGGAGTGCTGCAAAGCCTGTGCTCATTGCTTTATCTGGACTAGAGCTGGTCCTATCCCTCACCCTACAGCCCCTCTGCACTGCCTGTCTCTACATCCTCTCCTCTGGGAGCCTGGCTGAGGGACAAGCAAAACTCACACGGTAATTCAGTGTCTCACCACCAAATGTCTGAATTATGAATTCTTCACCACAGACTTGGCCGAGATTGCTGTGGGCTGAGAAACAGGCATCTTCTAAGGAGCTTGGGGACCATCACCATATTGGTCTTCTTCGGGATTTGGTCATCAAGCAAAGTTGTCAGCAATTAGCACAGATGTATTTTAGGTCTGTTTATAAATGTCTCACAGCTGCAGTGATCAAGAGCTGAGCACAAATAGCAAGGGAGAGAAGTCTGTTTGGGCTCTTTTCTGATGTAACTGCCTCTGGGTGGAGTCAGACGTGTTCTTCCTTCTTCCAAAGGCTGATGGTGTCTTCAAATCTGTCAAAGCTGGGATGTTAGGAGAGGAAAAGGACCATCCTGACCTTAGAATATCTAAATTGCTCAGACATCAAGACCAAAACTGTCTGGGGTGGGATCAGCAGAAGCTGGCCAGAAGCTCTCTGAGTTCAAGTGTTCATTAATTCATCAGTATTCACACAGGGTATTTAATCAGGACTAAGACTGCCATGGGGTTAGGATCTCCTTCAGAAACACTACAAAATAAAGAGCATGGCAATGTTTGTCTTCTGTCTTTCTGCTGGTGACCTCCTGCTAAACATCAGAACCCAGAACTGCCTGCCAAGGCCTCGGATATTATCAATAAGCCTTCTGCTGTGACATATTTATCTCCAGGGGTAAAGCTTCTGATCAGCTGTACTGCCTCTGGTTCCCCAAACTTGAATCCCAGACACAATCTCATGCCTCAGGCACTGCTGCCCAGCGTGTGCTCCCTCCTCTCCTGTGCAATGGCACAGGAAAGGCTTTGACACTGTCTTTGCAGAAGGACAGTAGCCCAAGATGCAAGTCTCAAAAAAAGGAGATATAATTCAGGCTGCCACTAGAGCATTAACATGAATAACGAGGAAAAGGACATATCCCTGCTGACGCTCTGCACAGCTTCAACTTCCTTGGCTGGTTTTACTCTCCTGCTCCAGCATTTCTGAGTATCTGAGAGCAGGACCTGATCCAGCAGCCCCCCCAGCTCCTCCTGCCCCTCCATGCACTGCTGGCTCCGTGGCCACAGCCGTGTCACTGAGCCATGCACGGCCCCTTCAGCAGGTGGACATGCTGGCTTCAGCAATAAAGAGAGTTTGAAGCCATTAAAAAACAGCAAAATGACCCCTCCTGCGGAGCTGCTGCCATCAGGAAAGCAACACCACCAGCAAACAAAAAGAAAAAGGCACTGGAATTTTTGCCAAGGCGGCTGTAGTTGCGAAATGAGGGGCTTGGACAGTGCAGCAGCGGCGAGATGCAAAGTAATTCCGGCTGCGAGCGTGGAGCAGTTCCTGGAGCAATGCGGGATGCTCGATGCTCGGTCCCACGCTTCCATCAGGCACACATAACAAAAGGGGCCATTGTGGCGGCGCTGGAATCAGGACCGAGTGTGGCAGGCAACTCTGCTAAAGACACGGTTAACTGCTGCACTGAAGTAATAATCCTGCGCTAAATCCAGAATTTAAATGCCTCAAGGGCTTAAGGGCTGTCAAGAGCTGCAATTCATTTCCAGGGGTTTTATTTAGTTGCAGCAGCAATTTTACCTGAGGGTGACAGTAAATTTGAGAATTACAGGGCTAATAATTTAACCGAATTGGCTGCGGTATTTTTTTTAAAGAAACACAAACACACACACACAAGGACTCGATGAAAGGAGTTCTGCACATTACATGCTTGCAGGTTTCATTTGAATGAAAATGATTAATGGGAACATAAAGATAAAACACACCACAGCAATAAAACAAATCAGCTCTGCCTCCTAAAGGTCAGAGCAAACCTGCCTCCTGGTTGTGAAATCATCTCCTAGGACAACATCAGGCATTTGCTTCTGCATCCCCCTCTTGCCTCCCCCAGCAGATAACTGCTGCTTCCCAACATCCCCAGCAAATGGATGGAGCAGAAACTAAACACATTCTAAGCCAGACACAGAAGACATGGACAGAAATTGTGGTTCACACCACTGGCTCTTTAATTTCAGAGAATAACTTTTCCCTGTCTGTATATCACTGTTATTTGCAATTAAAAAACTTGGAGTTCTTTTACTCAATACCTCAGTTCAGCTTGGAAGTTCCCTCAGGAAGAGATGGCAACTCAGCATAGCATCAATGTGCAATTTCCAACACCAGGAAGGTAAAACAACATAACAATTCATAGGGAGCTCTTTCCTTATGCCTTGGTCCCAGGAATGAGCAGAGCAAACAGACCCCTGCATCCCCTTCCCAAATCATGTGGAGGGACAACACTGCAGAAGTTCCCACCCAGCCAAACTGGTGTTTCAGAGAGAGAAATTAAAGATCTGGGAGCCTGGCCCAAGAAAAAAACTGAACCTCCCAGCTGTGAGTCTGTCTTGCAGAAAAATTTTACATGATTTGAAACCACTGATATCTTTTCCCCCTCCCTGCCATTGTCATTGAGAAATATGTTCTTTTCTGCATTTCTAATTGGGATGGAACAGATGGCGAAGGCTTTGTTTAATGAAATATGTCCATTCAATTAACCCACGCCATCGGGGATCCAGCAAGGTAAAAGGAATCAGCATCCTACTGCTGTAAGATCTGCACACCTGAGTGAGGACTGGGATGCCACTGGCAGGGCCCAGAGACACAGGCTGGGCCATTGCTCACTGCACATTCCTCTTTTTTAGCTTTGTTTCCTTAATTATTTCTTTTTTCTTTTTTCTCCCCAATTTCCAGTTGCAGAACTGCATCCAGAGATTTTGAACCCTGTGTTCAGTCTTGCCTTAACAACCCATGGAAAAAATCAGTATCTGTTCTCCCTAGGAATTGCTTAGGGGTCTAGTTAGACAGGGAGTTGTACCAAAGGGACCTGGGTCCCAGTGCCAGCTCTGGCACCAAGCTTTGGGGAGGGGAAGCCCATCTGTGCCTCAGTTTCCCCATTTGTGGTGATTGAATATCAGTTATCAATTACAATTGATAATCATTCAATTGATTGAATATCAAATATCAATTACTCTCTGAACAACCCAATATGTGGTTCACTGACAGTTTGAAAATCAACCAGCAACCAACACAGCTTCCCGAAGCAAAACATGGTATTTTATTTCAGGTCTTGGTCTGAAACAAAGTTTGGCCCCTTGAAAGGAGGGGGATGACATTTTGAAGCACAAAAATTGAAACACACATTCATACTGTGAAAAAAACCCCTTTTTTTCCTGTCCAATCCCACTAATAGCATAATTACCAGCAGAAGCAGAGCCAAAAGACACAAAGGCCTAGGATTAGATCAGGCTGCTCTGGAGTAAGTACTTTTATGCAGGTAAATAGTTTGTTTCTAACCTTGCTCCTAGCTTCCACTAGTGCAGGAGCAGGGGCTGTTCAGGGGTGTGACAGGAATAGTTTCTGCTAAAGAAGGCTCATTAAATGCCAACTGGACTAATTTTAGCGCTTTAAAGCCAAGCCACTTTGGAATTTCATTCCCAAATGGTGAATTGGTGCATTTACCAAAATAAATTGTTTCGGGGTTTTAGTTGGTTGGAGTTTTTTTAAGCAAGGAAAGCACAAAACCCCAGAACCTTTGGGAGTTTTCCTTTACCTTTCCCCTTCTCCTTCCTTTACCCTTTCCCCTTTCCTTTCTTTTCTCTTCCTCTTCCTTCTCCCATTCCTTCCCTTCCCTTCAGGAAGGAAAGAGAGCACTCAGCTGCTTCCCATGCTCAGACATGGGGAAGAAATCAAAATACTTCTATGGGAAACACCTCTTCTCTTCAATGATTGCTTTTTCTTGTTTTATAGAAAATCCAAGGAGTTTATTGGTCCCCTTGGTTTTGGAGAAGCACCTTTGGACGGTGAATCATTCAGAAATAGGATTTATGGAGCCGGAGGAGAAACAAAACCTGTGACACCTCCCAATCAGCCCCAACAGCCCGGCTGAAGAGTGACACACCCAGTGACACATAACACACCCCCCTGGGGTGCCAGTCAATCCCTGCCCTCACGAGGCAGCACCAAATGTGCCCTCTGACATCCCATAACCCTGGAGAGCCCAGATCCCTCAGCGTGCCAGTCCTGGGCTTCAGCCCTCACCACCAGCCCTGCCGTGGTGGGACAGCAGCTCCCTCAGCTCCCAACAGCACCTGACACCCCTAAGGGTCCCCAAAACACATCCTTCAAACATTCCCAATTCTCTGTTATGACCGAGTTGGATGGTCTTCCTTCTCTTGTCACCCATTACAAGAGAGTGGAATGCCACTTTTCACTTCCTTTGAGCTGTTTTCAGGCTTATCTGGCTCCTAATTCTTATTACTACCCCTCAAATCCCTGTCCTCTCTCTGGTAGCATCACAGATATATTTCCTGGCATTTGTGACTGTTCCCACTGTCTCGAGTTGAGCTAAACTGTTTCCAAGTGCAAAGCAGCATGACTGAAACCCCTGCTAGACTTTCATAATGAATATGAAGTTGCCAGACAACAGAAATTCCTAACTTGACTTCATTCTCCAAATCCATTTATCAATGCTAATCAGCCAAGACCAGACAAGTCTTCCCATTTTGACTAGAATTACCTTTTTTTCTAATGACAACAAAACAATTCTTGCAAAAAGAACAGTATATGATCATGTGAAGCTTGGTATTTCACTAACACAATATTTTAACTCATGACTCAGACAAGATACAGGCTGCAAAAATGACCCACTTGACTCATCTTTGTTAATGGCAGAAGTTTCAGAGATGTATCTGAGATCCTGCTGTGGAACAATCAGGCCTGGGAGCAGTTCTGGATCTGAACTCTCTCTGGGATTTGAAGACACTCTGATCTAGCTCCAAAGCTTCTGGTTTGGAGGATACAGCTTATTCGCTCGGATGTTTCAGCAGCCAAATCAAATCATTTGATGGTTTTGCAATGTGCTCAACTGGGATGCTACAGGTTGACTGTGCAAACATAACTACTGCAGCTGGCTGGCAATAGGGCTCGAGATAAAATGATAATTTTTCAGCACTGAAGTGAAAGTACGCTACATAAATGCAATAAAAAATTGAAGCCTTCCCAAAACACCAGATTTTACAATCAAAGCTCTGCATCCACTTGCCCATATCAAATCACAAAGGCTGATGGGCAGGTAGAGGTGCTTTTTTGCCAAGGGTGCTGGTCTTGGCCAGAGCAAGGGAACTGCATTTGTGTCCCCTCCATAGAAGCTCCAAGAGGTTGTTTCTGACAGCTTGACCACCTCTCACTCTCACAAGTTGGCTGCCTTGTCATTGGCAGAGTCCTCAAGCAGATCCAGCTGCCCAGACAGAGCTGGCTCGTGCTTGGAAACGTGGCAGGCAGCCAGAGCAGCAGAGAGACCTGCTGGCTTTTTTTAACAAGGAATCCTGATGTTCCTGGGCACAGTTTTCTTTCCCTGGGTACCTCACACCTTCGGGCAGCTGCTTTGATACCTCTGAGACTCCCCTCAGCACAGAAACAAACAAGTTTTTTTGTTTCTTTCTCTGTAAGGATGAGCATGCAAGAAAACCCCTTGTTAAACAGGAATTTCTTTGCACCAGAGAGGCAACTCCAGCCCACTCTAACCAGGTGAGTTCTTGCCCTTGCTATTTTAACATCTGGCTCTACTGGGACTTGTGTTTTTGCTTAAGCCAGACACATGCACCAGCTTCCGTGGGGAGTGAGCCTTGCTGAGGGTGCCTATGCATTTGGCTGTCAGGGATGGACAGAAGGTGATATTTCTTTTTTTTTTTTTTTTTTTCCTAGCCATTCTGTTTGTTTTGACCCAGATGGTGAGTCCAGGCCACCCTCAGGTGGTACTTTCTGCCCCAATATATATCACTTCCCCTTCTCTTAGTGTCTGAGTTTTACCAAAGCCATGTGTGTGACTGCTCCCTAATCCCCTTGAGACACAACAAATGGATTAGCACAAGCAGTTTAACCCAGAGCTCTTTGCTAACCATCCTCACCTTGAGTGGGGTGGGCAAGGGGCAAGCACAGTTCAGCACCACGAGCTGCTAAAGGTTTAACCAGCCATGGGACAGTGACCAGTTCAGCCAGCTGAGAAAGAGCCAGGCCTGTAGTCAGCAAAACCCTCACCACTCTCCCAACTCTGAGTTCTAGTCCAGGATAGAGCTCAGGAAAAAACAAGCAGCAAAGACCAGTAATTTCAGCATCAGAATGGTGCCTTCAGCTTGCCACCGAAAGTCCGCAGTATGAAAACACAATTAAATAGTTGCACATCGACAGACTCTCCTAATTGCTGCAAGGAGCAATTCAATTATGTTTTCAACACTGAAATGAGTCATTACCGGTCTATAGGGGAAAATTGTGTTTGTGGGGTCATGGTTTTTTATAGCACATGCTGTCTTCTTCCCCAAAGTTAGCTCTTTTACTGCTGACAATATTAATTTTGGATGGATTCTTCCCTTTAGGATCTAAATTGAGACAATTCTAGTTATGGGAACAATTGTCCACTGTAGATCAGAAAAGCCCAAAGCCATAACATCCAGAGTTATGAAAACAGAAACTTAAAATTCCCTTCTGCTTTGAAAAATTCAACTGCTTCATAATCAAATCACAAATAATCACACTTCTACTCTGACTTCATTGTAACTCTAGTCAATACAAAACCCTAAACACTGTTGGGATGGTACTCCAGTTCAAACCAGTGATAGCTGGTTTTCAGTAAAGGAAGAAATAATTCCTGCTATGAAAGCAGCTAGAATGAAAGGTGGCAAAGATATTTTGAAGGTATTCTGTATTGCAGGTGCTGGAAGATTTAAAACATACAGAGTATTCTAAGAATTGAAGCAACTTAGTGAATACTTATAAGAAAGTCAAGTCAGGTTAGATCTACTACTTGGGTGACTGAGGATGGTTAAGAGCTACACTTGAACCTTATTAAGAGAGATTTTGTTTTCTATTGTTCCTACATCAGTTTGAAAGTAAGATGATTGCAGAGCAGTGAGATTCAGCAGCACTGAGAAAATCCTGTTTTGAGAGCTCTGGGTTAAACAGCACTGATTTAGATGTTCATGCCTGCACAGTAGTTCAGCAAAGATAACAGGTTGCAGTAGCCACTTGGTAATTGACCTCTGGTGATTTAAAACCTTAATTTGCTTTCATGCTTTCTGATTTAAAGTAGCTTGTGCACTTGGGCATAACTGCCTTAAGAGATCTAAGCAATATTTTAGCCTGGATTCCTCAGGAAACAAGGCTTAACAGAGCATATAGACTATCCTTCCTAATAACTCCTAAAAGCATTGTCCATTTTCAGCCAGATACGTTGCAGGGTTCAGACTTGTGATGCTTGCCACACTAAGCTCTTGTTTATTCTGTGAGCCAGCTCTTGGTTCAGCAAATTCTGTCCCTTCTGTGGTGGGCACATCCCATGGGACATGAGGCCAGAAGAGGATGGTGGGGCTGGGTCCTATGTGCAAAAAGGAAACCAGAGAAGTCCAGGCTATACTGGACTGCTGCTTGTTGAATGTGCTGTTTACAAATAACTCTGTTACAGCCGTGACTCCATGACGTTCCCTTTACACAATGAAATGCCATTCTCTGCCAGGGACAAGCAGAGGGTGAAGCAGATCTTCCCTGTGCCCAGAGGTAGTGCAGGAAGAACCACAGGGCGCAGAGCCCTGAGAAGCACCTTCAGGCAGGAAATAAAGTTCCCTGGGTGATTTGTAGGCTCTGAACAGCAAAGCTGTCACTGAGCCACAGTGAATCTTTCTCCATCTGAACCTTTGCTGAGCTGATTTATTGAAGGTGTCAATAACAGAAGTGGGCTGGGGACTGGCTGTAAAGCTCAAACCCTGAATTTCCTGTGTTTCTGCACTCCCCTCTGCCTTCAGCACTTTGTTTCATCTTCAGGTGAGTTGAGGTTTTGGCTGGCTGTTACGGGCAAAGGGCTGCTGGAAGGGAGCCCCACTGTTTCGTCTGCACAGGGTAAATCAGAGGATGCTCATTTTCACAGACTGCACAGTTAATGGTTGGGTTAAGTGAACAGGAGTTAAAAGGCAGCTTGGTCAAGCAGGCAGGGAAGAGCTGGAGTCAGAACATCCAGCTTCCTGCTGCCCATTAAATAATTACATGCCCCTTTGGGCCATAACTTCCTGCCTTTGGAATAAGGGTCAGTCCCAGTGTACTCTGGTCACAGGACAGTAGACATTTCAGGAAAGGGGTCATGCATTGCCATTAGTTCTATTCCTAAAATAAAATCTAAGTGCTGACCAAAAGATCATTAAATTAAAGGAGAAGATTCTGTGAACTTCAGCAAAATACAACGCACCCCTCCTTACACTGGCTGCAAGATTCCTGTCACAACGACACGGAGAGGGACTACAAAGAAACACCAAGAATGTTGCAGTTAAATTTTCAAAGCCAGGCTGTGTTATCTGCAACCATGAGAGGCTGCAAAGCCTGTCCCTGTCCCACCAGGGCTACAGTGCCTGGTGACACGATCCCACCAAGACCTGCAGGACTCCTTCTGGGCAGGGAGCCCAGTGCCATGAAGGGAAATGCTAATAGTTAAAAAGATGTCTGGAGCTTGCAGAAATAGATATTTCCCCAGGAATAAAACATGACTGGGAATAAATGTTTTATTCCATTGCACATAATGAATGGCAGTGAATGTGATTTGGGGACCTGTCAAGAGAGGGGAGCACATTCATAGTACATGCACTGCAGACAGTATTAAAAATGTTGTTTAACTGAAACACAGGGAATTGAGATCACTGATAATTTTAATCTCCTTTCCTCCGGGATTTTTTTTTTTCCTTTTTATGATCACCTTCCGATGTGGCTGAAAAAACAGGGCCATCAAAATGTTTATTAGAAACTCTTGCAGGAACCAATCCATATGCAATTGCACAGAAGGTACAGAGGCATCCACTGCTCAGTATTTCCAGCAGATTTAGCATCAAGCTCAGCTTGCAGCCAGACGAACAACACTATCTGCTTCCAGAAAAAGTAGTGGAAAAGAGTCACCAGGAAATAAATAAAGGACACTGCTCTAACCCAGCAGCTGCTTGAACTGCTCTGATCTGTGGCAACACCACTTTGCAGAGGAACTTTCCATCAATCTCCGTGTATGGCTTAATAGAGGCTGTCAGGAATATGGAAAACTGTCACTCTTGTGTGGCTCAGAGCAGCTCTCACCCCTACCCTCACCAGACAACACAGTGCACAGCTTCTACCAGCATGGGGGGATGAGGCCAGCATCTGCTGCAGCAGCTCCTTTCTGGCTGCTACAGACATTTTTAAGAGGAGATTTGCTCCAGCTTTTATTAATTGCTTTCACAGGCAGAGAGGATCCTTGTTGGGAGATCAGTTTGCTCCTCCAGGAGCATCATGTTCCCCTTGGCCAGCTAAATCTTCCCTCTACAAGGCCTGAAGAGTCCAAGGTAAGAAATGTCGTGTGTGGTTTCACATGGTTTATTAAACCTGCAAAGAGGCTTGTCCTGGCAAAGGAGCATCGTGGTGCTATTATAAAGCAGAATGGCACCAGGGCATCATCTCCAGCTAATTGTTTCATCAACTTGGAGAGCAACAGCTGCTTGCTAAATAAGGCTCTTCTTTTCTGCTTTGCAATTGTGCTCTTCTGGCTGCCAAGAAAAGCTCTGACATTAAAGGCTTCTCAGGGCCTCTACAAGTGTTGCCTTTGGTTTTAGTCCAGAAAGGCAAAAAGCAAAACCAAGGGCTGCAAATCAGAGGAAGAGGTGACAAGGAGATTTGCCCTCTTCCCACCCACCCAACCAGTAAGAATTGGTAGAAAAAAAAGAATTAATGAAACTTGTTTGGTGCATTTGCCTCAGAAAATGTTAATTCTCAGCTAAAGAAAAGACACTTGAGAGTTTCCTCAAATAAGTTTATGTTTTCAGTTGCTTTTGGAAAAACAATCAAGTTTGCATATTTTTACCAAAATATTGAAAGTGCTTGAAGCTTTCCTATTACAAACCAGGAAACTGAAGCTATTAATCCAGTCCTATAATAAGACTGGAGAAGAAATAAAGAGCTATTTAGAACTAGTTACTGCTCTTCATAATGAACTAAACTGGAAAAGATTCTTCTATTTTTTCCTGTTCCTGAGTTATCCAGGAATCAAACATGGTGCAAGCAAAAAAGTACAAGTTCATGCACGTTGATTTCCCTTGTCTCAGGCTCAGCTCATTTGCAATTTAAAGCATCAACAGCAAAATATTCTGCACTTAGAGCTTTATCTTTTCACTGGTAAAGCTCCTTCCTGAACACGTCCCCTCTGTTCTGGCCATTTGTGGGCTGTCTTTAAACTTTGTGTCTTAATTTCTCCTTTCTTCTTCCCAAGCAGGTGACCAGAGAGTGAGCCAGGCCAAATGTCGCTGGGTGCCAAACTTGGCATCAGCATTATTGGTCTGTTATCAACAGCAGAGGTTCACTGGGTTATGCAGATGCCTCCAAATCTGTGATTTTAAATTTCTGGAGCAAGTCAATCAATAAAGTTCACTTGAGGATCAAGGTCTCCTTGGAGAAACAAGACAGAATGAGTAGGCATTTCTCACTTTTACAAAAAAGATGATGGGGAGAGGGGCCAAGGCTACCTCTGAACTGACCATTCTGCTTTAGCAGAACCCCAGGGGACACTGGGGTAGAACAGATGTCCCCAAGTGCTAATCACACTCTGCAGAGTGTGATTAGTGCCTGCATGCCAAGCCAAACCTACCTGCCAGATCAGCTGTGGGCATGGGACAAGCCAGTCATGATAGGGAATTCCTCTGCTTCCTCTTGTGATTGACAAGAAAAGCAATAAGAAGATAGGAGCTGAAGAGTTGTGTGCAGTAACCTTTCCCTTTGTCAGAAACGTCAAAGCAATTCCTAACAGCTCACTTTAAAATGCATTTTCCATCCTTTTTTTGACATCTTTCCGACCTCCCCAACACTGCCAGAAGATACAAATTCACCCTGACAGTCAGGAGAGGAAGGGAAAACAAGAAAGAAAATAAAATAAAAACCAATCTCTGAACTCTTTCTAACTGTCATAGAGAACAAGAGTCAGTACGATGCGCTTACTGAAAAATCAAGCTTGAACCACCTTGTCCCCACAAAAACCCAGCACTAATAAGGCAGGAATGAGGTTACTTATCCTATCAGGACCCGATGATTATTGTCTTATTTCCCTGATAAACACTGATAGCATTTGTAGTACAGCTATAACAGGTTCTTCTTTTAATTTCTTTTCTCCTCTCACAAGTGTTCTCCATTCCTTTTCTGTGTCATGTTGACTTACAGAACCTGACATCTTTGCACCAGGAAGGTTATTAATTGCTGCTGAATGAAAGTGCGTATCACAAACACAAACCAAACCAAAACCAAGAAATAATAATGCACAACAAGAGGAAAAGCAGAGGTTTTACTGACAAAAATCTCACACTTGCATTTTGTGACTTCATGGTAGAGTCCCTCCTACTAAATTTACATCTCTAAATAATTAGATATCTTGTTTCATTAGCCATCCAGGCTTCTACTATCTTCAGTGAGCAGCGATAGGGGAAGTCAGGAGAATGATTCACCACACCTTCTTTAGAAAGCTATTTGGGACTGACTAGATCATTCTTTGGAGACTGGACAGTTAGTACAGACTGGATGTCCAACTTCTACACAGCTCCAGGGTAAGATGCGTGACTGTCAGGACACAAGGAAGGATGGGTGCAAAGACTAAAAGCTGGTAATAGACATCAGTGACAATTAGTTGGTTTTAAAACCCCTGGGAAGGAGCAGATCCAGGGAGAGAAAACATTTGTTCAAGGTCACAGAGAAGGTCACTGGGATCACTCATGTCTCACAAGTGCACTTCAATGTCCTGAATAAAACATTAATTTATCATGCAAGGAATGAGGCTGAGGAAATGAAAGTTCAAATGGCACATTAAAAAAAAAAAAAAAAAAAAAAAAATCAGAAGAAGAAGCATGACCTTCCATTGCATATGTTTAACCAGAGCTTCATTTACATGAGCAGAAGCACACCAGTTCCCTCAAGCTTCCGAGGAAATTAGTAGAAGGAAAACACAATTCTGTGCATTTTCAGGAACTTCTTTCATTAACAAAAACCCAACGCACAGGAATGGTATCAATGAGTGCATCACCTCACCAAACTGAGCCAGAAGTGCAGTCAAAACAGAACTGGGGCAGAAGCTGTAGGCAACAGAAAGACTTCGCGCTGCACAAAATTAATGCTGGCTCTGGAGATGGGAAATGATGAGAAATACCTTGAGAAAGTACTTCAGACAGCAGCTAGACACCCATCTGGGGGTGTCCAGTGATGTGGGACTTCCATACGTGGAGCCAGTAGTGACCAGAAGGTGGGAAAGAAGCTTCATCTGTCCCATGTTCAACCCTGCCACAGCCAATAGGAGATCACAGGAACCAAAGAGACCTTCTAAGGATTTCTGGGTAAAAGAAAGCCCTAAAATACTTGCAGTGACTACAGTCTGAAAAAACAAATAGCCCTGACCATGGACTTGCACATAGAATTCCCACTGCAGCATGCTCAAGACAGCAGTCAATGTTAAAAATTGCCTCTTGTAATTTCTGTGCAGAAAAGTCTGCATAGGACTGAAGGATGATTTTTATCCTGATACCACCACATCCCTTTGGACCCTAATCTTTCAGCATTAACCAGTGCTTCCCTTCCTCCTCCTCCAAACACTTCATAACTGCAAACCTCAGCTGCTCTTACTTGTTTCCTGTGTTTACCCAACAGATCATGGCAAAAAGGGAGAAGAGGAAGGAGTTTATAATAGGAAAATAATCAATAGTGACATGCCATCGCTGTCTGCAAGGCAATCAGTAGCAGCTCAGGAGAGACCTCAGTGGCTTCTGTGTGCTCAGCGTGTGATTGCCTCCTGTGGAGAGCTAAGCTGCTGTGAAAGACTTCAGCAGGTGCCTTTTCCTCCTCCAGCACAGGGAATTCAGTCTAAGTCAGGCAGCTAAATTACACCTCTGGGTTATTATCAGCAGTATTAATTACTGTGTTCTCCCTAATTATCCTCTCTTAACACACTCGGTTTGCGGGAACAATGCAAGGTTGGCAAACAGTGGCATTTAAAATTGATTGGGCCAGAGGCTCAACTGATGAAACACAGCACAGCAGGTTTATAGAAAGGTCAGATCAGTGGTGGGGTTTATCCACTCTTTTATGAGGGTGTGAGCTGAGTTGCAGCAGGCTGACATGCCCCAGCCAGCTGGCATGAAAGGAGAAACACAGTTTGGGGTCAGTTGTTCCCTGGTTTTACATCATGACCCCATGCAAAGTGCAATTCCCTACCACAGTTCCAGTGTGACTTTCTGGCCTACATTAAAATAAACACCACAACATCATCACCCAGAGTCAGGACAGTTCCTTTTGTCCCCTGTTTCACCTGGCATGAACTGCAGGTAGGCTTGGGAAACCCAGGAAGACTCCGCTGTGTTCTGGCTGTTCATCCTGTTCTTCAAATAACCAGACCTGAGTGACTTGTACTCTGATCACTGACGTGGAAAGTCACATTTGAAACATAAGACAACTCAGTTTTGCACTTCCCTACCTTTGTTTTTCAAATGCCTGTTTTTCCCCAGGCTGCCTCCCTGCTTCCTGGATGAGGATTTGTGCCTTGGGTACACAACTCGCCTCACCAGATTCAACCTGTCTCAAATGTGGTTGGAAAGAAGAAGGCTCAGTGGCTTGACAGCCTGACAGGGGAGCCTTGACAGATTTGCTGCCTTGGGGGACAACAAACCTGCCCCCTCAAAATGTACACATGCCCCCATCAAATAGATCTGCTCCTGAAAAAGCACTAAAATTCAGAGAAAGTGTAGGAAATAGAAAATCCTGTAATCTAAAGCTCATCTTCTTGGACTGTGATCTTTCAGCATGATCCTTTAATGCCCATCTGCCCATAAATTCAAACCAGCACCTCTTGTTAGGGATCATTTTCCTCTATGTCCCTCAAAATGTGGTTTTGTTTTGTTCTCACTTGATACCTATGAAAGTCACATCTAACTGGTCTTCTGTCCTGCAGAAGACATGACATAAAATACAACAGTATTTGCAGAGATGGACTTTGAAAATCTCACCCCACTTTCTACTGAGAGCCAACCAAAGCTCTATTATTCTCCTCTTGCCAGTTAAAGGGTCTGAAATACTTCCTGCAACTATCACCAGACTCCTGTGTTCATCTGCCTCCAGAGTTCAGAGTTTAAATGAAGCACTCAGAAAATACAGATCCAAACACACAAGACATATTTGCCAGTGTATAGAGAAGCAATAGAAATCCCATTCTAACAAACCATTCTGCAGCTCAGAGTGAAATCCAGTCTGGTGAAGGTCAATTCTAACCCTGTGTGTATCATTTAAGTCCTTCTTTGGCCTGTAGCTGTCACAGAGGCCAGGCACTTTTGGAAATGTTTATCCTGATACAAGATCCTGTGTTTTTCAAGAACAAATAGCAGCTGCTGCATTTTTAACACATTCCCTACAATATGACCATAACCAGGGCAAGACAAGTGACACCTTGCTCTAAGCACCCACTGAGTGGGCACCAAATAAGATAAATCTGCCCATTTCTTGGCTATTTCCTGCTCCTGCAGGAATCCAAGGACATCTGCAGATCCACAGCACTGGAGGAGAAGCAGAGATGTGTAGATTCAGAAACAACCCCACAGAAGGATGAGACAGTGCCTCAATTCAAACATCAAACCCCCTCAGCCTTCCCCTGCGAATCTGACATTTGCTACCGTTACCATCTTCAGCATGAGCTGGTGACACCAGAGAGAGAACTGTGCTCCCTTCTGAAGGACATCAAGGGCTCTTCCTTCATTCTGATTACAAGAATAGAGCTCCAACCATGACACATCTGGAGGTTCCCAGGGGAAAACAGAGCAGCCACATCCATAAGAAGGAGACAAGGTGCAATCAGGGGAGGTGCATTACAACAGCAAAGAAGCCATCTCAACATGAATTCTTTAGTGTCAAAAAGGAATCTGCCCAACAACGTGTCCAAAAAAGAAACTGGGACATATATAGACCCCTTCTCTCTTAGCCAGCAAACCTCCATCCCTGTAACCCCTGCCATGGCTGTGAGCTCTCTCTCAGAAAGTAGCACTGTCTTGTTCCACCAGCAGTTTTGCATCCCAAAGGAGACCTTCTCCATGATGCTGCAAAATGTTCAGGGTGTAGAATGGGATACATAGATTGGGGACTGATTGCCACCTGCACTGGGCCATTCTAGGTAGTCCCACAGCTCTTTTCAGTCAATCTTTCCAGCAAGTTTTGGACCAAACCCGGCATAAATTAGAGATCCCAAGACCTCCTTAGTTTGGCTTTTTTTCTGGAGGAGAGTGTGCAGGACTGTTTGTGCTGATGAATAGCTTGGCATTGTGGTAGCAAGGTGCAGGGGATCCAAAACCCTGCTGCTGTTAATATATGTGAGTCACCATTGCTGCCTGTGCCAAACATGCTTCCAAACAGAGCTGCAGTTTGCCCTTGGTTGTTTCACTGGGCAAAGGCAAGTCTAAAAAACTTTTTTTCCCCCAATCTTTCAGGATATTGACACAGCAGAGATCTCTGTTTCAATCTGCTTACTGGCAAACATCAAACAAAGAAGACTGTTGCACATTTGCATTTTATTAATGGTTTACAACTCGAATTTTGTCTGCCAAATATATTTCTTGGAGGAAAGCAGGAAAGTGTGAATAATGGGTTCTGAAGTATGGATAATTAGCAGATCAAATAACCCCAAGGACTGGGAAATTTTTTCATTCTCTGCAGATATTCAACATCCTTATATTTCTAAATAAATTATATGTACTCTCCAGGTACATTTATTCATCTAACTCATACAAAAAAAGCAGAGATGTCTACTATGAGGCTATTTATTTATTTAAATGCTCCTGACTGTGAGAAAGTGAGAGCTCTGGCTGCAGTTAGGAGTCATATGGGCAGCTGCTGTACTTCCTGACTGTAGCACCTCTACCCTGATCTTTGCACTCCTACAAAAGGCTGTTCTTTGATTCAGTTCAGCAATGCCAAGCTACAGAAGTTTGCCAATGTCAGCAGGACGGGCAGTGGGCAGCAGGGAAGCAGCAAAAACTGTGGACCCATTTGTCTCTGCCTGCAACTCTCCCTTAGGTTTCCAAGTCATATTCCAGTGGTTTTTTCCTAACTACTGCCTTACTTCTCATCTACTTGCTGCACTTCTTATATAGCCCTGAATAAGGAACATACAAACCTTCACAAAATCAAAGCAATTCACTTCTCATATGAAGCAAGGTAAGGCCAGAACACAGGGAAGGGTCACCCAGCCAATGTGTGCAGCTTTGCCCATACATTTTTGGAAATAAATGATAGATAAGAGAATGGCTGCCCCACTGAGGTGTTCAGCTGCTGATTTGTGTAGAATGTCAGGGACTGATCTTTAAAAAATGGGTAGGACTCTGTTGCAACTCAGGGGTTCACAGGAACAGGTTTTTCTCAGCAATTCCCTACTCAAAAAATACAGGGCTAAACTCTGTATTCTCCTAAAGTCACAAGAAAAATGAGGCAACTCTTACTTATAAATAAACCTGATAAACTGTTTCAAAGCTTGAGCTCTCAAACCTCATGTATTTTTCCCTAATGAAACACTGTCATCTGAGAGGCAAAATAAAAGTCTTCCCTTAGAGACAGTAATTTAATAGCAGGGACATTAATTAATTTCATCTCCACATCAATGCTCTGTTTTATTTAAACTCCCATCCTGCAGCCACTGGGGTGCTTGAGCATCTGCAAAGCCTGCAAGAGCCCTGGACTGGGGCCAGGGGGAGGTTTGGTGTAGGTGGCAGATGGCAGACTAATGGAGACATGACAGAACCAGCTCTAAGCCAGCCTGCCCGAGTGGCAGGAGTGGTTTTACCAAGAGTAGGGTGGTGCTCGGCCCAGGAAAACCAGGATGAGCTACAACTGCTCACACTTAGCCCAGGCAACACAGTGACCATGGGCCTTTGGTAGCAATAATGAGATAATGCCCATTAAATAGACTGGAAGTATTCAGATGCCCTAAACCCATCTGTTGTTCATCTTTGTTGATCAAAGTTTGCCACAGTCACTCACCATGGACCCAGAATGGCACTGAGGTCCTGGCACAGGTTGCCTACAGAAGTTGTGGCTGCCCCATCCCTGGAGTTCAAGGCCAGGTTGGATGGGGCTTGGAGCACCCTGGGATAGTGGAAGGTGTCCCTTCCATGGGCAGGGGCATTGGAATGAGATGACCTTTAAGGTCCATTTAAAACCCAAGCATTCTATGATTCTAAAGTTCATTATATGTGCAAATGAGGGCAATTTCCCCTGTTAGAAATCTCCTCACTGGACTACCAGGGTAAACTCAATAAATGCACCCAGAAGACATGGCACATCAAAACCAAATACCCAGAAGTACAAAAGCAAGGTTTGACATGACCTAGAAGCTTGTTAAATCCTTAGCTACAGCCTGCTGAGACCGGAAAACTATAATTCAATTCCAAGGAAAGGGGTCATGAAGCTCTGTCAGGAAGATGTCTCCATCAGTAGCCCCACTGAAAATCAAATTGATCTTTCCTTACCCCATGCAATTAACCTATGTAAATACCTGCTAATGACCACTTCACTCATAATTCCTTTCATTCACACATCAAGCCACACGAAGACACAAGCAAGCACTGTTGATGACAAAGCCTGTCTCATCTGAACTTCATAAGCAGGGAGATCTGTCCAAGTTTCTGATTCTTGGACTTGTATTCCTTCTAGGACACATAAATGGTAAAGAAACAAGAATAAAGTTAAGCTTTGCATGTTTTTCTGCAGAAGAGGAATGGTACTCAAACCAGTAGAGCCCCATTGAAGCTTAGTTTTCTAAAGAAATAGGATTTATGTTGCCTGTTGTCTTCAAGATCTCAAAACCCTCTTGAACTCCGGTGTCAGGTGTGGATCAGTCCCCTGCCTCTGCCTGTTACTAATCAGTAAAATGGCAGCCTTGTAACTGTAATTACAACTGTTGTGGTAGATGCTCACCCTCCCAATAACAGCTGGGTGCAGACTCAGCAACACAAAGCCCAATCTCAGAGTCCTTTCCCATTAGAAAGCACGTTTCATTACTTGACCACATAGATAGAGTTGGAAAACAATTTCTGGAGGATGGAAACACCCACAAGATCTCTGCAGAATCCTGCAGAATCTCTGCAGCCCTCCATCCCTACAAACACCTCACAGCACAGCCTTGTGCCCCAGCACCACGCGCTGTAGCAGGTTTATGTTCTGTCAGTAATTCTCTCCAGCAGCTCAGCAAGTCTGGCAAAGCCCAAGGCTACAGCCACCAGTTTTATGAGAGTAATAAGCCGAGTTTATTTCCACACCACAGCCATAAACATTTCCAGGATCCCAGCCACGTACGCAGGGCACCTGAGACACCAGCAGCTGTCTCCGGCTCCACTTGACCCCCTGAAAAAGGAGGCATGGAAAATGCTGTCCCAGCAGGCATTAATGCAGGTTAATTAAACCTAAACTGCTCAGCAGGGGCACAGTGAATTGAGAAGCGGTGCTTCTGCAGGCTGCCCAGTGCACCAGTCCCGCCGTGGCATCATCATTAATGGTTTTCACACAGGCCTCAGGGCTCATTTGCTTGACAAGAGCAAAGCAGTAATTTTACTGTTGAACACTTGCAAAAATGATGCCCTGACTGTTATCAAAAGTGACAGGCAAGTTATGTGAGCAGTTAAGTGAAGGTTACTTTTTAGGGCCGAACCTCTGAATAGATCAGACGTCAATTAGTTCATGCATGGAAGGAGAAGGGGAAAGAAAAAGAGGAAAAGAAGGAAGGGAAAATACAGAAGAAAGGACTAGAAATAGCAGGAAAGAGATGGACTTAATTTGTTTCCCTGAATCAGTGTTCTGAGGGATAGAAGGGGGACAGCTGTCAGCAGGGTGGCTGCCTGCAGTCCCCAGGGAGCTGTGACCATGCCAGTCCCTGGCAGCTGCCACAGTTTGGACATTGGAGCTGGACAGAGGGAAGCGCTGAGCTTTCAGCACACCCAGGAGAAGCAGCCTTCAACCAGCACCTCCCACGAGCTTTGGGCGCTTTGCCTTTCCTCTGCATTCCTCAAGCGAAAACCTCACGAGAAAACTTTCAAGGTCCAACAATGTGCTTCTTTTATGCTGTGGACACTTGAAGAGGAACAAAATCATCCACAGAGTGAAGGTACCCAAGCACCATTCCAGTTCCATATTTTTAGAAAAAAAGATGAGCCTTTAACACCCAAGAAAGTGCCTAAAGAAAAACTTTCAGTTTTGGCTGAAGTCCTTAATGAAAATAAATAATTAGTAAAGTCCCATTTGATTGGCTCTAAATAAAAAAGGGCTTTCACCTTAAAATGACTTTTCCTTTTCAAAATTTTAGTTATACCAGGCTGCAAAAGCTGCAAAAATATGGAGTAAAAAGCTGCAGTCAGAATGAAGCATTTGATTAAAAATAATACTGTTTTTATTTTCTCATACTCAAAACCAATTCGAAACACAAAAAAGTGGGTGGAGTCACTCCCCCACATCCTATCCATCCTGCTTCACCTGATGGCAAACGTGAGGAAAAGGAAGAAAATGGAACTCACAAACTGCAAACTGACTCATGAGCAAGGGCTTGGAGGAGCCACCTGGTTCAGACAGAGACAGTCACGTCCCCAGAGAGGTCTTGTCCCTGCCCTGGTGTGTGACATGTAAGGGCTTAGCTGCTAATAACTGTTACTGCTCCAGCTCTTTGCTGGAGAGACTTGCTCTGTTGGGTTTCTGTAGGATGGCTGTAGCACAAGCCTTCTGGATGCACAAGGTTCTCTGAATTTTGTGGAGACTCAGATTGTTGGGAAGGAGGGTGAGGAAGAGGATTCCCTAGGATTCAGACATGCAAGAATTGAGCCTGTAGACAACAGTTTGAATCCAAAGGTATAACTAGAGGTTCTCCTGCAGTTAACGGCTTTAGAACAGAACCCAATAATATGGGTTACAGCTTTAGAAACACTTTCTTTTATGATTAAGAATAGGAGAAAGAAAAACAGACTGTCCACTCCCCTGCCTTCCTCCCAGAGGAGCTGCCAACTGTGCAGGACATTTGGTGTCAGATAAGCTTACCCAGGCGGGGTGACAGCTGGCAGGGCCACCCAGGCACACCAACACCAAGCCCCAGGTCCTGCAGCCCCATGCCAGGCACAGCCCTGAGCTATGTCCTTCAGGCTGCACGGTCTGGGATGCACTGACACAGCTCATTGGAAGAGAGATTAAAGCACACCATTATTTATTCCAGATAAGTTCAACTCTGGATCTGTCAGCCTTCACAGGGCCATAAATACTTCTAGGGCTGGACTCAGACTGGGTGAGACTCTTGGGCTTGGGCTGGAAGTATTGCAAATGGGAGCTTATTTGTCTGAATTCCCACTTTCTACATCCCTTCTCTTGACACCACCTCCCCCCTTCCTCATCTTTATGTCCCAAAGACAGGTCAGGGTTTTGCCCACTGGTTTGCACCGGGAGCAGTGGCTTGGTTGGTATAAGCAGACTTGATGCAGGCAAGGAATAAACCTACAGAGAGTGCCTGTTGGTTTTCTGATCACATCCTGGGCTGGCTGTCAGGCTCCAAAGGCAACAGGATTTATTGCACTGAAACGCAGCAGCAGCAGCCGCCGCCCGTGAGGAGCCTACCGAGCTTCATGCACAGGAATAAAAATTTCAGGGCCGCTTGGAGATATGAAATATTTCTTAATTACTTTCTGTTCCAGCACAGCTTGAGGATTTTGCTGCTGCTGTTGTTCTCAGAGCTTGTTTTGTAGTTTTGCCCCTTTTTTTCCCCCTTTTTTTCTTTTTTTTAAGCGTAACTGGTAGCAAAGCAATATTAATGCCGGAGCCTATGCTGCATTTCATAAAGGACTAGCCATGGCTTTGCCTGGGGACTGGCTGCTCGTGGTGGAGGCTGGCACAGAGAGGGTGCCGGCTCCTCTCAGCATGGGATCATTTACCTCATGCTGAAATATATTAAAATCTTCTCTCCTGAGACATTTCTCCATAATGGCTTTGCAGAGAGGTGCATCGTTGTAACGCTTAACAGAAGCCTGGACAGGCTCTTTCACTGCTTCCTCTCCAGCCCTGCCTGATCGTGTATTGCACTAATGCCCCTGCTGCTCGGTGTGATTTGTCCCTTGGACTGTGATTCCTAAGGCACAGTTTTCCTAATCACCCTTGAAACAAGCCTTGCTTGGCTCCTGTTCTTCCTGCCTAATGCCTGCCCCTCAAACAAACGTGATGCTTTTCACTGCCAAGGCCAACACCTGAGACAAAAGGATGGACAGGTGCTAAAATAAATTTGTTCCTGAGCTGTTGCTCGCTGGGAGAGAAAAGGGGGAAATCTTTCTGGGAGAGAAAAGGGGGAAATCCCTGGAGGAAATGCGAAAGCTGAAAGACTGAAGCCTGTTTCTCCTTCCATTCCCATATCCTCAGACTTTAGTTAAAAACACAAAGCCCTTGCAGCCAGGCTTGTGCCAGCACAAGGAAACTGCAGGGAGCTGCACCCTGGTCACAGCTTTCCTCTCTCAGAAACACTGTGGAAAGCTCCTCTTGGCCACCAGTCAGTAAATACTGCCCAGGTGAATGGATGATTCCAATTAAGGGGTTTTGAGTAGAAGGGTGCAGATACCAGGGCTGTAATACTGACTTGGAGCCTCTCCTGCATCCCCAGAGGCCAAGGTAAGGAGAAACAACAGCAATATGCTCCTATCCCCAGTTCAACCCCTCCCAGAGATTCTCCAGACTAATTCTGGGTTGTGCCTTACACCAGGCAAGTGCAAGACCCAGAAACAGAGCTAAAAAACTCCAAATTCCCTCATTCTGTGCAGGTGAAGAATAAAAGGACAATGACTCTTTATCACATCTACACATCCCTTTTCCTTCTACTTTACATGTAAACTGAGAACAAGGCAGCACTAGCAGTTCAAAAGTCTCCCTCCCCCTACTCCCATATCACTGTGAGTGCATCTGTTCTCAACCAGGAGATGTTGGTTCCTCATCATTATAAAAGACAAAACCCTGGACACGACGTTAGAGCACTCAGCCTCCAAACCAGGGAAGTGGCACAAGCAGGACTTGCTTCTCTGTTACCAGACTTGCTCAGATCTTTGTTCCTAAAAATGGCACTTTTCTTCCAGCACAGCAGGTTGGGGAGGACAGCAGGGGCAGCAGCTGGGCAGAAAAGAGAATGACAATTTTGCCAGGACAGCCCAATGACCATGGTAGGACATGTTTTTTAATCTTTTCTAGGTTAAACACAGGCAGTTGTGTCTTGTTATATTACATTATATAATATGATTTGCTGATATAGTTTGATAGGTTGAATCCAAGAACATCATGACTCATGTAGGAAATTGGAAGCCTCCTTGTCTCCAGAATAGTGCTTCCAGAAGCTAGAGTGAATCAAACTGATTGTATTTATTTAGTTATTTTTGCTGTTTAGTAAATAACTATTGAGTTAGTTATTTTTGAAGTCTGGAAGAAAAACCTCCACAGATTTGAGAGGGGGAGGGAAGCTAAAGGCTTGGTTGCAACAGATTCTCAAAAATCAAATATTTTTAGAAAACGTTGCAAAAAAATGGAACAAGTGGAGCAGGGAATTATCACCAAAGGTGGATGTCAGGACTCCAGGGTGGCAGTCCCTGTCTCAAGTACTGGCTTCAGAGAAAGGCAGATTTCCCTGCAAAGCAGCCTGGCTGCCAAGGAGTTCCTTGCCGTGAGAGCTGAGTGCTTTTGACAAAAAGCCTGAGCTTTTCTGAAATACTCCTCTCCAGCATCTGGCCATGCTGGTCTGCCCAGACATGAAGATCCACTTCACAATAGCGTTGTAAATCTTAATTAAGATCTGTAAACTATAGATAAAAAGGATTATATGAGTACACAAGTATCACTATCAGGTAGAGCCCCTGAGAACCAGCACTTTGATGCTGCACCATGCACAGTAGCATTGAGAAATGTATGAATGTCACAGCATTATTGATTCTGTAGCTACTAAAAAGCTCCAGGATCCCTGGCAATAAAAACACGATAATGAGAAGTAGCCAGGATAGCACTATTTCTGCAAACAGTACTTGCATTCCCTGGGACTGGAGCATAAGCTGTATTTATCAATAGAGAGGTGAGGGCTGGTTTGAATGCAAAGGATTAGACAAGTTCATTTTGCAGAAAATGTGGTGGCTGTGGTTCACCTTTTTAGCATTGGCTGCAAGGTATCAGTAACAAAACAGCAACTCCTCCAAAATCAAATGCTGCAAAACAGCAACAAAAGATACCAGAAGAGAATATATCTAATATATCTGCTTTCTGGGGTTTTTTTTTTGGGGGGGGGGTTTAGGTTGTTTTGTTTTGGTTTGTTTTTTGGGTTTTGGTGGTGGTGGGTTTTTTTTTCCTAGGTAAAGCCAAAAACTCAACAGCTAAAGTACCAAAACCTTGGTTTATTTATACTCAGGATGTGCAGGAGCACAACCTCATTAGAAGGTGAAGGAAAAGCAGCATGTTGTATTGCCCTAATGAGTAGCTACTATTTAACAAAAAAGAAGATAAACTATTGCTTTATGGAAGCCCAAAGTGTCGGAGATTTCTCTAGAGAGGGCAATATAATGTAATTAAGGCCAAGTGCAGTGATGAAAAGAGCTACCTCAGTGATGTATATTGTCTGATCCTGCCCCCCCAATCCCGAGTCAATGAGGACACAGCTCTAACAGGCTGCTTTCCATGATTTACCAGAGCAGGGTATTTCCAAAAGCAGAAAGAAAAAGACAGTTTGTAAACACCAATCACTCTCCCACCGAGAGAAAAGGGAAAGATGCTGTTGTGCTTTAACAGGGGCTACGCGAAACAAATGGCTGCTTTGCCTCTGCAGGTCATTAGCATAGGTACAGCCATAAATTTTGTTGTTCCCCACTGCGGTACAGAAGGAATCCT
>NW_008236924.1:1499582-1515247 GCF_000691975.1 Corvus brachyrhynchos | reverse complement strand
TGTCCTTTGAGCTCACGGCACTCCAAACAAAAGGCATGCTCAGTTTCCACCTCTGCACTTGGTGACACACAGGTTGGAGCTGCATCCTTCACTTCTCCTGCCTCAGGTCCCACATTTTAAGCCCCAGTGAGATGTTCAGAGCTCAGGCTTTGATGGGGATGGGGCAGTTTGCTCTGACATCTCAAAGCCTGCTGTTTGGGGTGGTTTTTTATCCCTCTCATTAAATGAATTTTTCTCTCTTCATTTATCTCTCTTCCCAATGAATCTCCTGGCTGACGCACATGTTCCACATGGCAGGAAATAAAAGGAAACTTTTCTTTGGTAGCATTGTGCAGGCAGAGAACCTTTGTATTGGAAAGAAAAGGAAAGGCAGAAAGCAAATTCTTCCAACACTGCTTGCTTGGAAAAGCTTACAAATCCTGCTGGCAGAAAGTTTATAGTCCTCTGCAGAGATCTCAGCTGGGTGATATTTTTCTGTCTCTCAGACAAGAAATAGCATGCAAATTCTCTTAAATTACTTGGTAACTACAGAAGATATGCTTGGCAAATACCCTGTCACTACACAACACAGTAATTACATATTCTGCATCCAGGTACCAATTATATTGCCTCTTGATTGCTCAGTGATTACACTTCAAAGTAATTACACCTGGGTACTCTCAGTGATAAAGTAGCAACAGTCCTGTGTCCATTCTAGGGGGAATTGGCTTCCCTATAAACACCGTTCCCAAACACTTTATACCAAAAACAGATCCAGAGATCTCCCAAGGAGTGGGAATGTGAGAGAGGGAACGTGTTCTTCCTCCCAGAGTACTGGTGGGCTGCTGATCTTCCTCAACTATCAACACTCAAAGACCTCTGAAAGCAAGACACTCATTTAATGTTAAAAGGAGCCAAAAGTCACCAGGGCAAAATGCATGGTGAGGAGTCAGGAGGCTTTGAAGACATAAAAAAGGTGATGTGGTGGCTCTAGAGGAGCAGGGGACAGGTGCTCAGTGTGTGGCAGCACTAAGAGTGACAACCCAGCACAGACTCACACTGCAGCTCTCCTAGAGAAGCAGTCAAGCCCTGCCTGCAGCTCCACTGCTCCAGAACCAGGAGAGCTTGTGCCACGAGGCTGAGCCCCACACGCTCCCCAGGGTGGCCGATGGCATCAGCACACCGAGGTGTACAGCTGTGTCCCCAGACACCACAGCAGCCCTGTGCAGTCCCTGAGCACAGGAGCACCAGGCTCAAAATGCTCACACTTGCAAAGGCACAGCTCATCATCCTCCTGGGATCCAGCAACCAAACCACACTGCTCGCACTTGCTCTGTGAGTAATTCCTTCAAACGTGCTAAATCAGTCAGAGGGGAGAAGGGAGGAGAGGATTTTCTAAAACAAAGACTACTGCCACCTGCAGCTGCTGCTTGCCTTTCCTGTCACCTCCTGAAGCTCATTCCTGACCATATACATCATTCCTATTCTCCCTGCATCCCAGAATGACACTTTTTAATGGCAGCAAGTGTTAGAGATTCATTTCTGCCAACCTTTTCAGATCAATCCTGAAAGTTCAGAAGCAACCTGGGCAGCATTTTAAGAGCTCAGAGTTCTGGCACTGTCCCTTAGCAATGCTTAAGCGGATGTTAATAGGTTAACATGTTAAATATTGTCTCTTTCTTGCTGAACCAAATGAGAAATACTTCAATTACAGTATTCCCAGGGAAGATCCCTACTCACTCGAGTTATTGTAAGCCAGGCCACAATCATCACCAGTATCTGCCTGCTCTAGGCCAAGACTCTTCTGAGTTTTTGCTTTGTGATTGCACTGGACACAGGGCAGGAGACCCTCTGGAGATCATGATGTTATTAATAAGCTGTATCCAAGCTTCTCCTCACTCCCTGCTAGAACACTGCTTGTCCCCCAGCCCATGGTACCATCTGAGCTCTTGTTTTTCCCTAATTACTCACGGGTCTTACCTACAGTTTTTTGAAGTAGGTGCGAATTTTCCACTGATTTCAGCATATACAGGGTATGGTCCCTAGAGTAATTTCCAGCTAAATAAGATACTCAAGGAAATCACCATGACAGTTCATTAATAAATCTTATGATGAGTTTATTGCATACTGTTGAGGGGGAGGGAAGGAAGAGAGAAACTGCATGCTGTCTGAAAAAAAATGCATTTCCCCATTAAAAGACTCCTTCCCTCGAGTGCATCATAATTATCAATGAAAAGTGGTCCGGCATGTGCATCTGAGGAACAAAATTATTTGCTACTCTGCAGAAAAACACAGTTACTGGGCTTGTATTTCTGCACCGGACCAAAGCTTTGGTCACCTGGAATTACCATGCCTGTAGGACATGCTCCAGGTGTGTACAGGCCGTAGCAAACCTCTGTCCAGCAACAACCAGTCCCACACCTCAGAGGTTTCATCCCTCCCCACTTTACACCAGTGGAAGGGAATAATCCATCAGGGATGATGACACTATTTTTCCACTGTGAAGATAGATTATCAGGCTTTTACCAGAAGCTGTGAAAGGTGGATAATCAGGTCAGTTCAGATCCCCCAACCTTCCTTGCTCAAGAGGCAGCACCTTCTTTGTCTGCCCTCTCCTCAGATTTCTGTCTGCTTCTGTGGTTGGAATGAGACCATTCCTGACTTAGCAAAGGGAGTTGCCAAAGCCAAAATATAACCTACTTTTAGAATTTACAGAGGAAGTTCTCCATTAGGAACTTTAAAAGGAAACAATCTTCAGCCAGATGTGTTTCAGGCTGGAATTCACCTTAAGAGAAAACAATGAAAGCAACGCAATCCTATCAGTCCAGATGCAGAGACGCTCTCACCAGGGCTTAATTAAGAACATTCTCCTTCTGCTTTGCTGGCCACATCAAATGTAGGAAAAGTTCTGACCTTCTTCTTTGGCAAGACCTGGAGAGACTTGGCTGGCTGAACCTGAGCAGCAGCTTCTTCCTGCCCCAAACTGTGCTGTGAGGAATGGTGGATCCCGACTTCTGTCCTGTACTTGGGCCGACCTCAGCCAACACTCAGCCTTGCTGGGAAGCCTCAACACTTGCAAAAATCATCAGAGTTGAACACAGAACACATTTTAACCTACTTCAGATCTTCCCACATCCATATCAGCAGGTCCAGCAAAAAGAATTCCAGGCTTGTCCTTACAAAATAATTTCCTCTGTGCGTACCCATCAGCAAGCAGGTGACATTGCTTAAGCTTCCTGCCACAAGGAAGATGTAATCCCTGGCTTCGGTCAAACCTGAAAGTCCCCCATCAGGTCCTCTTTAGCAAGCAAAACTGAACTGGAAGGACCCAGCCAGTGCAGCTGCTAGATGGATGGCAAGAGGCTCCATGCCTGTTTCACCCTTAGTGTCAAATACATTCGGCCCTATTAACATTTTATCTGCGTGCCAGAGCAAGAGCAGGAGACCTGGCAACCAGTCAAGAATAATCTTTCCTGGCACACAGAACCCTGCTGCAACAACTCCCATGGACTTAGGGACAGCTGATTGGCAGGAGGGAAGAGGCTGAAGATGGAGATGTGGAAGAAAGAAGGGGAGGAGGGAGCAGGCAGGCCCAGGATGGGGAGTGTGCTGGGGAGTGTTCGGGGTGTGAGATTAAAAGATTTACATGTGCATGACTACAGGCCTAAATTGTTCATTGCCAGAGGATGGGAAGGTTGTTTCCCTCAGACACTGGCTTAGCAAATTCTGTCTGCTGTTCCCTTTGTGTCTCTGGTCTCTGAAAATAGAAGGAATTAGCCCTTATCTGCACAAGACGTCTGATTGCTGGCCAGTGTTCACACAGTACTGTGAGAGGAAATACCTTCTCCCAGCTAAACATCCCCCATCCACAAGTGCAGCTGAGACAATGCAAATGCGATGGATCAGTGCTGATGACATGGTCTATCTCGGACAAACTCAGCAGTGAAAGGGAGGGATCGTTCACACTTCATCGTGAGATTTGGCATGGCCCGGTCAAAGGATTCTGGTGGAAAAAGCACCCCACATCTTATTTACTTTCAGCTGAATGTCCACAGATCTTATGCTTGGGAATATTCACCCTCGTCAGAGTAACAGAAGGTGCAAGAGATCGAATTTGGGAAGCACTGGGTAAGCATAAGGGATGAAAACAGGTTCCTCACACCAGCTGAGGAGCAGAGATTCGATTCCTCCATGGCCAGAAGAACAGGTTAAACATAGCAATCATCCAGACGTGCAGGCTTCTCCAGGAGTCATCTTCAGAGACTCACTCCAGGGCCTCTTACATACCCAAATATGAAATTAAAATAGGAAATATACAATGAGTGGTCTCCTGATACAGTCAAATGCCCTAGCACCAGGGTGAGATTGGTTAGTATAATTTCTATTCACATTAATTAATTGGAACACCTAGAGTTTCAGACAATAGCTCTGCAATTCCACTGTTTAAATAGCTTACAGTATTAGCAGCTAAGGCAAAAGGGAGGGATGAAGAACCTACTGATTAAAAGCTATACTTTAATGAGTTAGCAGTCCAAATTTTACAGAATTCATCAGGGATGGTTGCAAAACCACCCAAATTAGAGTAGGGAGAGCACACCACAATGCCAAACTGAGGCAAACCATCAGTGTCAGGCTCACAGACTGCCAGCAGAGCAGCTGGGTTTGTCAGGCTGGGGGGACAGCAGCAGTGTGATGACAGGAGGGTCAGTACCTGCCACCAGCCACGTGACTCCCTGCATTCATTACTGCAATAAACATCACACCAGGAAACTGAAATAGGAACCAAAATGTAGAAAGAGAAGAGGAAAAACAAAAAAAAGGGAGCTTGGGAGAGGATCCTGGTGAGGAGAAAGGGGTCCATAAAACAAGGACAGCTAGAAGTCAAAGCAGCAGTTTCCTGCTGGAAGTGAAGCCTCATTTTGCCTGGTTTCCTAACAGAACAAGAGTCCTGCAGTCATGTTCCATGTGTGTGTCTGCTCTGCCCATTTCACCCCAGTGGCTCAGTCCCAAAGGCATGGGCATCCCACATGTTTCACAAAACCAGGAAGGCAGGGATGTGCTGGGAACAGCTGGGTTGCACTGGGGTTACTGAGCGTGCAGCCCTCAGATATTCCTTGTTAGCCTTCAGAGAAGCCACGCAAAATGCTTGACTCCCATGTGTGGTTGCTTGTGGAAAAATAACATTTCTTTGCTCTGATTTCTGTGAAGTTGTGCTGTATCCCTGTGGCCTCGTGCAGGGCTGGAGAGACTCAGCTAATCTGCACCTTGAGGATCCTCACCAATATGTGGAGTCAGAGCACGCTGCTGCCAGAGGACTTGCTAAGCCATGGAAATGTCACCATATGAAGTTGAGGAAATTACAAGGTTATCCCAAATGAATTTATCTGGTAAATTAATAACGTTTCAGCATGAGGGAAGCAGAAAATATCTGTCTTTAATTTCTTTTTCTCTCTGATTTATTAACAGCATGGAAATATAAGCATGGCACAACACTCCGGTCAACTCCCAAATCCCCATTCTTCTTATAAATCAGGGAAATTACAATTTTTTTCTAACCAAATGAGGCATCAGAATCAGTTCCAGCATGTGAATGTGTGCCCTAGAGATCTCAACACCTTCAGAGCAATGCAAGTACACACAACACCTAAATTAGCTCTGATAGCATGCAAGGGAGCACGGAGACAAATTCCACAAATCTGAATCCTCCTTTCAACACAGCTAATTCAATCCAAACCCTGTGAAATGAGTTCATGAGAAAAGAAAACATAGTTCCTTACTCCATCCCTAAAAATCCTGCTTGTAAAATGTGTATCTTTATCCCCTTGCCTGTTGTGCTTATCTCCTGTCTTGCAGCACAACCAGCTTCTGAGCTGTGTGCTTTGGCACGTAGGTCCCAGATCAGCAAGGCTCAGCTGGGAGGCATCTTTGGAAACACACTTAGGCCTGGCTTGCAGTGGTCTCTCCTCAGCAACCCTCTGGCTGCTTCTCCAGCCAGCTTTCTGTGTTATTTGTCCTCATCAGTTCTGCAAGGTACAAGTCTGTCCCATCCAGCCATTCTCCTGTCTAGGTTGACCTGGTGAGAAGGTCTGGAATAGCAGCAAAAGACAAGAAGGTCCACAAAGGAGGGAGAAAGTAAGGAGCCAAGTGCAGTCAGCCTGAAGCTCTTTTTTAATACCTTACTCATGTGTAATGAATCTGCATCATCTCGCCGCAAATGCAGCCTCGTAAAGATCCAGTTCAGTGTTTCCCTTTCATTCACATTGATGATAATATGACTAATTGTAGTCTTCTTGCCCACTGAAAATTGAATGAAGGAGGAAATCTGCATACTGACTGAACATGCTGCCAGGGAGAATAATAAATGAAAATCAAAGGCCCAGTTCCCAGATGACTGTATGCAAAGGAATCTGTTTGCATGAGAATTCACACTTTCAATCACCACTGGAAGTCTGCCGTGGATAGCATTTTTCTGGTGAAAATGATACAAGCATTTGATCTTCCTCAGATGTGATGTTCAAGAGCGCACAAAATCTCACCCTTCTCAAAGCGCCCAGGCAGCGAGGCCGAGGAGAGCCCGGCTTTGGATGCATGAATTCCACATGCAGCATCCCTTGATATCAGCCTGATTTATGTGATGACTTCCTGAAAAAGAGATAATTATGTAGATTGGGATTATTTATTTACACAGCCCTGTCACATTTGGAAGGGAACTGAAGCCCCAGATCTGCTCAAATTCCCTGGCACGGCTGATGTAGAGGTTCCCTGTCGGAACGCATGGAGCGCGCGCCTGTCACACCACCTCTCTCTGGAAGTGAAAGGACATTATTCAGGCATGAATCACCCAAAGCAGGGCAGTGTCTGTCCCAGAAGGCTGCTCAGCTCCCAGCCACGTTGCACTGCTGCTGTCGGTCATGGCAGCAGCCATGGAGGTTTTAGGGGAGTGCAGTTCCCTGCAGCAGCAGCAGCAGCAGCAGCATGGACATGCTGGAGATGGATCACGCCAGACCATGGAGCCTGACAGCAGCCTGGTGTTTGCCTGGTAGCCCAAGAGAAATGCAGAATAAAGCAACAGCACAGCTCAGGTGAGGTTTCACAATGCAGTAGCAGGAACCCTGCCCACATCTCACTGTCACCTCCTAAAAGCAACATGACCAAATGCTGGCGCTGTATTTTTCCGTGTAGATGGTTTCTCAAGTGCTTCTCTGCTAGTTTTTGTCAAGAGGGCACATAGATAGCCTTCCCAAAAGCCCTCTGGAGCCACCTTCCTGATGGAATGATCCATGTCCTTCCATGGGATGGTCCAGAGGTAAATGGAACACTTCACTTTACGAGTCTATAGATTTCCCCATTACCACAATTGCACCAGAGCTACCAAATTCCCTGCTTCTGAAGAGTCAGGGAGGCAACTGGACGTGAAATTCCTCATAGAACAAAACTCAATATTTTTTAAGGCAACTTGAATGGGAAAGATGTTCTAGAGTGATACTTGGGTCATCTTGACACCCTCCCCATACCTCTGGTCATCATCCTGGGCATACTGACCAGAGCAGCTACCAGGCTGTTGTGGTTTGTGCTGCTCACAACCAGTTTTTTGGGATTCTGACACTCAGGTTTATTGGATTGCAGACTGGCCTGGATGTTCCCTTCCAGTTTTCTGTTCATTATGCAAGAACCCTCTTTAACTCTTTAGATCAGCTCCCTCTCCTTCTTGCATCGCTGGAGCAGAGCCCAGGGGATGGAGCTGAGGCTACAGTCTGAACTTACATACTGAATACAAGTCACATGAGTCAGTAAATCATTTGTCACTAGAGGGGGGCCCTGCACCTGCCAGAGAGGAATAATTAAATGATCAAGTGTCCGGAGAGCTACAGGTACAGAGGAAACTGGATATATTTGAGGTGGTGGAGTAGCCTTCTTCACAAAATATCTGACAATTACATTGCTCATTAGCTTTGCTTCCCTCCCATCGGCCCTACAACCCAGTGAAGCAAAAGGGTCAAAAGCAGGGCCAGAGCAAGGCTGAATGTCCTGGGTTGCAGTGTATTCTATTACCATCCTCATGAGCTGTTGAAACCAGGTGGGGCAGTGTTTCCTTGCCTCCTCCCCCCAGACTATCTTTCTGTTAATGGCCCATCATTGTCCTGCCGCCTGACTCAGAGATAACTCCCTCCGGACTATCTTCTGTTAATGAGCCTAATCAACACTTGGCCTCATGACTCATTACCCCATTGTGAGATGCTCCACCCAGAGGGAGGAACCAAGCATCCCATCGTGGATATAATCTGGGACTCTGAACACCAGAGAGAACCCTTTCCACTGGATTTCCAGAGGACAGGAGCTACACAGCCACCATTGGGCCTGGAGGAAGAGCAGACCCATTTTCTACAGGATCACCGCTTCAGAGGACTGCAGCCACCATTCTACCACACTGCTACCACCACCCTGCCTAACAGGGACTCAGGTTGTATCTTGACTCTGTCAGTTTGAACCAGTGTTTTCTTTTAGGTTTTTTTTTTCCTTTTTTTTAATTTCTCCATTAAATTGTTATTCTGACTTGGTGCCTCCCACTGGTTTGCTTTCAAACTAGTACACTGAAGCACAAGACTCCCAACAAGGAGGAGGTGTTGATCTCACATACAGCCTGCCTGCACTCGGAAGGGCAGCTTCACCTTGGGAGCTGGGCTCCACGTCCATGCCTAACACCACCTCCCCATCCCCTCAGGTGCTTGCTGCCCCTGGGCACGCTTCCAGCCAGTTACTAATTTGGACCTGTCTGTGCAGTTCACTTCACTCATTCGCTGTGGGGTGAGATTAAAAAAAAAAAAAACAGAAGAAAATTAAATCTAGAAGGGAATACCATTTTTTACTTGGTGCTGGCCAGTGCTCAATCAGGAATGGGACATCATTTAAACATACATCTTCCTGGATCAGGAAGAATCCCCTACTCTCTTCTCATGTAGAAACATGGGTGGGAAGAGGGGGATCACACTTTCTAATAGCTGAGGGTGTTCCTTTGGCCTTAAGCCCAGCATCAGGGCTATAATTAGGGTCAGAAGAATCACCAGTGTCAGTAGCCACACGTGGAGGACATGCTTCCATCCACCTGAGAAAGCAGCACCTCCCTGGCACTCTTCCAGTCATCCTTCTTTCCCCCTCAAGGGATTCCTGTCAGTTCCAGGAAATTCTCATCAGGACAAATTTTGAGCAGCCTGTTGTGACAAGATCACTTTGAGTGCTGTGTGCCCAGCGCCAGCGATGCTCCGGATCAGGGCTGGCTCTGGCTCCTGCCTCGCTCCAACCTCCCTGAGTACAGAAACATTTCAGCCAGCCATGGAAATCACGATACAAACTCTCCATCCCTGGGAGCAGATGGGGCAAAACCACACAACTGCTGCAAAACCTATGCCTAAAACTAGCTCCCCTGAAGAGGGAAGTGCATAATTTATGATGGTTCCTGGCAGACTCAGGGAATGATTTTCAGTGAATGGAAAAAAAGGTCATTTATTTCTCCACTGTTGTAATATTTTAATTCAGTATTTATTGCCCCAAAAAGTATTGTTTAGAAATTTGTGGTACATTTCAATTCAACATTATATAAATATACTTGATTTTATTTTGGAGCCAGAGTATGGAAGCATCAATAAAAATTAAAATTGCACTTAAAGACCTAAAATAAAATGTAGCTTTATATTTTGGGTGAAATCAAATATTTCAGAGAGACCAAACCAAGTATTTCTGAACAGGTTTCATCATCACCTCCAAAAAAATTCTGTTATCAGCATAAGATTCTCCTTCATTCTTCTCACTCAAAACTAAAAATTTGTCACTTCTAACCACTCTCTGTTAGATAGTGTCTTATTGTCCCCTTTCCATAAATACTTAATTGAAAGAGGCATGAATTTCTTGGTAGCACAGCAGTTTGGAGAACAAGAAAACTATGAAACACTGATTTAGAAACAACCCTGCAGGAAGATTTTCTGAGCTGATACCACCACAGGATGGTAGAAAAATGGTGAACATGCAAAAAAAAAAAAAAGGCAAGATAAAAAATTCACAGGAAGAAACCCCAAAACTGTGCAAGAGCTTTAAAAATTCAAAACATTTTGACTATATGCTTGGACCCAAGGGGATGTTCTAAGAAGAAATGCATCTGAATGGGTCATTCAGAATGTCCTCATGAGAGCAATTCCACATTGTGGAACATTTTGTATTCTTTTGCCAGAATGCTGATTTGTATGTGACCTGTACACTGAGCAGCAAAACTTTTACACCACCTTTCGTTCTATCCCAAGACAGGAATGGATAGCAAGCTTAATGGTTAGCTATAATGTCAACACATTTTTAATAAAATATTCCTGGCCTCATGACTCCACATCATCACAGTTCCATTAGCCTAAGCCACTTGTAATAAACTAGTATGCAGAATGATTTCCAGGGACGTGCAGCTAAAGAAATAATAAGCAGTTTCTCTTTCTTTATTTCTTTCTCCCTCTCCTTCTTTCCTTCTTTCTCTCCTTTCTTTCTTTCCCTCTCTAAATGATAGATGGATTAACAGATAGACAGACATCCACCCTGGAATTTCCTGAGCAGATCAAAGCAGGTCTCACCACAAGCTGGTAGATGGCTTCCATATTCAGGATATAATTGTGTTTGTGCCTTGTGCAAATAGAAACTCTTGCACTGCTGTGGTCATGATGGAAATTAATTTTATTGAGGGCTTCTTCCCTCCACACTGGGAACCTTGTCCTAAGCTCAGAGGACAGACATAAAGGAGAGTCTCCATGCAGGGTGGTCATGCTGATGTTGATACAGCTCCCAGAGGGTGTTATTTCCTTGTTCTCCAGGGCTGGATGAGCAATTGGATCATTTTATTTGTGGGTCAGCCCTGAAGTTACCATCACAAGCCTTCATAACTGGGCAGTTCTCTAGCCACGAGGGAAGGAATGATTTTCATTCTAGCAGCTGCACTGATAGGAAAGGCGCTGGGAATGGAACGTGTAACCTAACAGGCAACCAGTCACTCCCTCTGCCTCCCTCCCTGGCGGTGGCACAAAGTCATCTTGGCAGGCTGGAGGCTGCTGCAAGCGAAGAACTATTTGTGTGAGCACTGCAGAGATTAGATGTCATGACCAAAATGCCAGGGGGAACAGCAGACTGCAACTGAAGCACCCAACCGAGCCATGAGTAGATGGACCAGCCCTGGGATAACAAGGAGGTGCTGCACGCTTCTTCTGAGTGAAGTGACAGAGCAGCACAGGAAAAACCCTGAGCAGCATTTTCCTGATGTGCAGTTGCCTCTAACCAGCACTGTCAGTCTCTGAGTGCCTTGAGCCAAGCAGCAGCACTTGTCCTGCTCCTTCGGCTGCTCTGTGTCCCACCCCAATGACGCAGAATGCGCCAGTCAAGAGTGGAGAAGCATCATGGTTGCCTAGGCAATGCCTTTGCCATGAACAATAAATAAAATAAAAGACAATGGCTTGGGTTAGCAGCACCCAGGGGTCTGGGTAACTCTCACCACTGCAATTCCTCCCTATGGAAAAGCCAGCTCCTCGCTCCACACATGGATACGTACACAAACACTGGTGCATTCCTTCTGCCTTTCACTGCGGGGAACTGCCTCCTCCAGCTCACTCCATGTCAAACAGCAACAGAGGGAGAAGAAAACACATCCAAAACCACATTCAGCCAAGCCCACTCCTTCCTACCTCTTCACAAATGACTGCCAAACCGTGGGAGGCATCCAAGACTCCTAAGAGACAAGGAGTTCAAGCCCCCGGCATTGTGAACCACTGCAGTGAAACCTCTCATTTAAATGTGCTGGGAAATAGTGTTATAAACACGAACAAAAGCAAAACGCCGGACACCAGCCCACCACCCCGTTCAGAGTGGGTTTCTGTCAAAGGAAGACGCTGCAGGCTGGCACTCGCTGCGGGCAGGCAGCCACCGCCTGGCCAAGCGTGATGGCGTGGCTCGTTTTTCACTCTGACACCACTGCAGGCTCCACAAGGCTCCTTGACTTGCAAGGTGATCAGAATATTGAGTACGGTACTGCAGTAGCGAGCCTGGCACCCAGCACGGCAGTGGAGCGACTCCCGCCCTCCTTCCCCGCCCCTTTCCCGCTCGCATGCAAGGAAAGAAGGAAAAAGAAGGAAGAACAAAACCCCCACAACAATGAGATTCCAGGCATCCAACACCCCCTCATACATCTTCGGGAAGGGACCTTGGCTCCATTGTTTGCGGTCCTTCAACTCATTTCTCACATGCCAGAATGTCCGTGGGTCCCGTTCCCATGCACAGCCCCCTTTTTAACATGCATACTTCTGCCGTGGAAGTGTAACCCTGGCAGTAATTGCCATGATGGTCCTGCTGCAGGGACACTGCGGTCCTCCTCTGCCTGTTACTATGCACATAAAATTCCTTGAAGGAGTAATAAGTCACCGTCCACCTCCCATGATGCAGCCCATGGCTTGGAACAGCTGCCAGGGTCAGCTCCTGTGGAGGGACCCAGCCTTGTCCTCCTCAGCCCGTTCACCCTCAAACCCTCAGCACCCGTTTATGAGATGGGAACAGCACTGGCCTGACTGACAGCCTGATGTCCCACCTAAAATCTGAAGCCACTCCTAACTGGTACAAACAGAAACCCACGGAGGCTGAGTTTTAGTCAGGGAAAAGTTGCAGACCTGAATCTCCAAGGGCATGGATTAATGAGTTGCCACCAAACACACCTGATAGGCACAACATCTGTGAACTTGTGGCTTGCCATACTCCTTGTGCTGATCTTTGCTCAGCTGCATCCCCCCCGGCTCTGTCCTTGGGTCTCTTGGATAATTTCTCCAGTCCCATCTTCCCAGCTTCATTCCTGCCTGTAGCTTTCCTGCAATGAAGAGTGAGTCATCAAAAACACCTTCAGAAAACTTCTCTTTCACTCGTGAGCTTCTTTACCTCATCCAGCTGGGCAGGTTGCACACAGAACAAATTATTGTTGCTATTTCTGAGAGCACTTAAGAACTCATGTCATAGATTGAGCGTGGGAGAGTCAGTCCTAAAAAAGTTAAAGGGCCAATGGCATATTTTCATTGTAGTTCTGAGACGCAGAAGCATCCCATGTGATCAAATATCTATAGGATGCTTAAGCATAGTCCCCGTTCATCTTAGTTCATTTTATTTATTTATTTAAACTAAGTAAGATGTCTCTGAAAAGCATTTAAATTTACATAAATATTGTGGAGAAAGAAATTTCATGCTGCTACCTGACTAATCAGTTACACACGTAGCAAAACCAGGAGCAACAGCGCAGCGGAGGTGGGGTTCTCTCTCCCTCCCACTTGCATTACTTCTTCTGGATAACTCCTTATTGATCAGCTGAATGACACAGCAGAAATTTCAATTTCAAATTTAAAAAAAAAAAATTCATTTGCTGATTCAGTTTTAGAAAATGTTTGCAGTAGGTTTCAATGTCAAAAAGGCACCGTTTCATTGACCAGATCTGACTCGAGAATACGAAACTAATGCGCCCTGTTGTTATTCCTTCCAGTGGCAAATGACTTCTACAATAATTAAGCCTGGGAAAATAGATTATTGTTATAAATATCTGATAACAGATATTCTGAACTCATGAATGTCTCTCTGATGTGAGATGGGGATTGACAACATAATCAGCTCTCTTGCCACTCTGCCTTTCTGCAGCAAAAAGTGTATCTCTGTGCACTCCTGCTCTCCTCCTTGCCCCAGTCCTCCCCACCTTTGGAGTTGCTCAGGAGAGCTCAGTGCTGCCTGTGGTGAATCAAAATGTGTTATCATTAGGCTGAATGTGTTACTGAGTTAATTAAATGTCACACTTTTGATAACATTAATTAGAAGCATTTCAGACTCATCTGAACACACACCCTTCACAAAACCTGAGAAATAAGTGCTGATGTTTTCATCTCAGTAGATTTTATTGATGGAAACCCTTCATCCATTCATTCATTACTAATATTCAATGCATTTTTTACACTGTAAGGCAACAAGTTCTTTCTCTCTTTTTCATTCTGTACCAGACTGTAGGAAACACTTGTAACACTCAGCTGTGGCCCATGTTTGGAAGCTCAGGTTCCCAGGACAAGGTTGGACCACATTTCTAGGACATGGCCTGTAGCAAGTTGAACTCTGCAAGTCAATGACAGCAGCTTTAGGCTGTGGTTGTCCGTGGCCTGAGAGCTTCACAAAGTCATCATGGAGGTTGATGTTGCCCAAGTTTGCATGGCTCAATCTTTGATTTGAAATAAGGGAAAGTTCTAAACCAAAGCAAATCTCAGCTCAAAAAATCCACACCTTATTAACTACAGACAACACAATTTTCCAAGCCAGGTACTACACTGCCCCTAAATTCCCATATGCACTGCAGACCTTTTCTCACACAAAATTGTGTTTCCCTTTAGCCCATCAATCATCTCTTATTTCACCTCCCCAACTGCAGGTTAATGCTCACCAGCACAGCCACCATCCCTGTTTCAGAAGCAATCTCAGTAATTTCCCCCCACAAACACAACCCCAAAACTGATTTGCCAGGCTTCACTTCAGGATGTTCACGCTCCTTGGAACCCCTGACATGGCTGTTTTCCTGTTACAGATTGGAGCAACACTTTGCACCTTATCAGAAATGTATTTAACCATTTATTACTGTGTAAGGGACATGACATAGCAGCTAAAGGACATCCTCCACAACACAGGATGGGTGGGCACTCTAAATGTGAATTGGTCATTTGTTTACTGGTAGCTGCTGGGCTGTTTCTGTATGCATCCACTTAAATGAGGTTTTCCTTGGTTTTTGAAACCTGCCTGGGTGAAGAACATACACAAATCACAGCTGATTGTTTCATTCTATGAAACAGAAATAAGGGTAGTAAAATTAGACAGAAACAACCTTCATTCTCTTCTCCATTCCAGCTGGCTGGAGCCTGAACTGCAATGCACACTGGCAGTGGATTTTTTCACCAGAGCCCATCATCTTTTGTTTCTTCATCACCGTGACATTGTTAGTTCATTGTAGACCCTTTGTACTCTGCTTTATTGCTTTGTCTCAAAGCTCTGTCATACGTCTGACACCTGAGGCGTCCCACAGCAGCTCTCACTCGGCTTGACCTTGGCCTTAAAAAGATGTGGGGGAAGTCAGAGTCCCTGAAAGCTCTGGCTGAAGAGAGAGGAAAAGAGAATAGAACCCTAAAGAGATGCTTATGGGATCTTTTATCAGGCAACTCTGTAAAACACTCCATTTGCTATTAAAATGATAAACTGGAGTAGCTTCCAGAGATAAGGACTATGACAAAATTCTGTTATTAAGTGCTACAGCTTTGTTCTTGGCAGTGGCACACACCAAAAGCAGTGTAGCTGTGATGAGGAACATGAGAGAATTTTCACTCAACTTGCTGCAAAAAGGAAGAAAGCAATGCAGACAATAAAATCACAAGTTCAGCAGATTCCTGCAGCATTTATATGAGACTTTAGATAGCATGATGAAATTGTGATAAACAGTAGCAAAAAAGGTGTTATATGAATAGAAAAATTAGAAGTTTTGCATTAAATTTGACAAAAATGTGATGGGTGGGAGACCATTCAGAAAGATTCATGCAGCCTGAAAATGCATCCAAACAGCTGAGGATGAGGATTTCATTGTTCCTACATGTCTTCAGAGCATCTCTGGCTCT
>NW_008236924.1:1485010-1499483 GCF_000691975.1 Corvus brachyrhynchos | reverse complement strand
GAAAGAGTACAACAGCCCTGGCTCTGTACACATGGGCTTATTTAAATTAAGAGAAGGAAGAACTTGTTAGAAAAAAATAGCTACAGCAAGTGGTTTTTTTAAGTAGAAAACACTAACTTTGTTCTAAAATCTTTTAATTAATGTATTCTATATCAGGACTAATGCACATATTTGAAATGAAGAAAAAAACTTACAAAAAGAGTCAAACAATAACTTGAAGGGAGGTCACTGCCCAAGGCTAGAAATATATTCAAAGACAGAAAGAAAGGTAAAGGAGTACATACAAAAAGCATTAGATCTGCTTTTTACAAGAGCAATTACCTACTAAAATTGTTTGTCTACAGCTTTGTGGAGGTGTCTTTCACTCAAAGTCTTTAAAGCAAGGTAGGATGATCACACAAAGGTTATGGGTCTTGTGCCAATGTAATGGGAGTGCAAGTCTGCACTCTGTGAGCTGGCAAGATGAAAGAGTTGAGATGAAATGATTCACAATCACCTTCTAGCCTTAAAATATGTGATTCCCAGACTCTCTGCATTATAGGTTTTGTTGCCTTCCTGTTTTCTGGGTGGAGTGGAGCCATCTGAGCCACAAAACATCCCTGAGAAGATGGTGAGTCTCAAAGTCACTGCGCTGCAACTTCCTCCTGGTTGTTGCTTTTTGCTTTTGTGTTTCTGCAGAGCCCAGCTGCTGCCTTGCTACTTTTCTCCACATTGGAGGAAAAATAATGAGGAATCTTCGGAGACCACAAACTCTCTTTTGTTTTCACTATAAGGTGTTTTCCCATAACTGCTCTGCATATAGCAATATCCCAGCATACCTGATGTTCTTTAGACAAATTGAAAACTGCAAACCAGATCTAGCAAATCAGAGGGACAGCTTGGTGGCAAAGGTGTAAAAGGAGCAGTCAGGAATGATGGGCACTTCTAGTGGAGGAGGGTGAACAGAAAATCCACTAGTATCAGGATTAGGACCAGTTTTAGTCAACACCACCTTGTTCAGTGCATTTGGTGACAAGTTTAGAAGCTCTTCCAGCTCTTCCAGCAGTTCCCACAAACAAATTGAAGTACTTGGGGTGGGAATTGAGCTGTGTCCTTCTTCTGAAGGGTCTTCACGCCTTTGCAAAAAGCCACAGCTGTGTTACTTGGAGAGGCACCATTTCCTTTTCTGCTTCTCTCCAAGTTAGAACGCCATTCTCAAAATGCTTGCACCAGTGGCTAGAGAAAGAGCAACTCTTCAAACATCAAGGAGTAAATAATGTTGTCAACATCAGCATCGTTTAGCTGCTGGTAGAAGACAGATTTATAGAAGTAGCAAAAATTGCTGGCATTAAGTAATGTGACTGCAGGCTGTTCTTGTTTGTATTGTTTGTGATCACAGAGCAGGCTCTTTCGCTGTGGGGCCTATAGCAGCAGAGATGATCGCAGCCCTCCGAAAAATATTGGATTCTCACTTTGGTAATACTCTTGTCTCAGGAGAGGCAAATTCACAGGCCTCCAGCAGCTTTGTACTGAACAAGATTTGCAATAAAGGGGATTTTTAAAGGGCACTGCAAAGACAGTAGTGGCATATATTTGAGTGTGTTTGCAGGGAGTGCTTTTGAATAAGAGCATTAAATGCAATGGGAAGGTGTGGGGAGGACAAGGAAAGTGTTTCTCATAGCCTGGTCACAGGACCAGGCACCACTGGGTGACATTTCTTGACAGACCTTGCCCCACTGCCTCACAGTCATTGTTATTAGAGCCAGGCAAAATATCCCTGTTCAAAAGAAGATCATGCCAAACTGGATCCATTTTTTTACCTCACACCAGCCCTGAAGGGCCCCAGCACCAGCAACCTTTGAAATCCCTGTGAAAATTGTAAGGGTTTATTTGGTTCAGAGCACACTGTGCAGGAAGGAAAGAGGCAGAAATTGCAGCCTGTGAAGCCAATGTTTTACCTGGCCAACACAGCCTGGAATTGTTCAGAACTAGGTTTACTGGAAAGTTCACAAACCTTTCAACAAGCCTGGCACCAATAACCTGACAAGCCTGGCCTAAGGTCAGACTTCCACAGGAGAAACTGCCACAGCCCTCTCTGCTGTGGGTTATTAGAGGATCAGCCAGCCTTGGACTGGCACTGCTTAACTTAAAGCAGGGTTTAATTGGCAGTTAAGCAGTTTTACAAAAGAGGAGACAATCACAACAACCAGGAAAAGGAAAAGGTTGCCTTCTGAGGTGGCACAGCTGGTCCCCTCAGCACCAGTCAAGTGAAGGTACAGGGCCAAACCCAACCTTGCTCAGCCAGAACAGCCACAGCTGCTCACAGTGCTGGGGGTACCTGGCAGCTCAGAAAGGTGAGGGATGTGTCTGAAATAAGAGATTGATGTGCTTGAAAAGTCTCATTTTGACATTGTCCTCCCATGCCTGTCCTGCTAAACCTTTTATTATTATTATTATTATTACAGTTCTTCACTGCCTGTCTCAAGCACATGGCAGGAAAGACAAATGTCCAAGCTGGTATCTGGAACCAGAAAAGATTCAGAATGGCAGTAATAGAAATGAATGTTCTCACATCTTTCAGCACAGATAGCAAGGAAGCCTAAGCAAGCTGCTCCCATTACTGTCACCCTGTCAAGGCCAGACTCCACTGGTCAAGCTGGAAACACATTATTTGCACTGACAAATAGTGAGCTTGTGCAGTACATTTCTCTGAAATCACCAGCATGATTCACAACAGCTTCACAGTCTGGCCTCAGAAGATCAGTTGAAATGGCCTGTCCTATCCTTAATGTCTTCTGCAGCCTCTGTAAAAAAAAAAAGTACTGGGAAATGGTCTTTCAAGAACACTTCCCAGCTGTACAAACACCTCCAATCTACTCTGACCTTCTCTGAAATCTCCCTCTCAGGGAAGGAAAATTATATCTTTTCATTTTTTCTAATGTTCTGGTTTATTGTTTTTGCTCCTTCTCATGCAATATAATTAAAATGATGTCCTCAGAGTTGGAGGATACTTACAATAAACAGCTTCTGTGGAAGCTGAACAACTCAGCTATGGTGCTTAATCAACTGGAGATGATGTTTATTGCTGCATATGCTCTGCTGCTGTGAAAACTAGCCCTTAAACACTCAGTTTCTAAACAAGACAAAATATAAATCCAATAAGAACAAGTTAAGGCCCTTGACACACTGTAGGGAAGTGAAGGCAAGAAAGAAGGATTGTCTGTTGCACAATAGGAATAGGCTTAGGTCAGTTAATGCATTGTAAAATGAATTACTAGTGATAGATGAACCACAGGACACATAAAATGCTGATTTTCTTCCAGTAAGTGCCCATGTATAGAGCTCCTTAAAGCTGAAAATTTCCCTCTCATTCAGCTCTCCCAGCCTGGCTGCTCCAGAGCTCAGACAAAACCTGTGGGCTGCAACATAGCTCATGTGCCTCCCTATAGGCAGGCCCAAGAGAGCTATTCCAGGGGCTGAAGAACACATTTTAAATAAACATCAAGGGCAAAAGAGCAGCTGTTAGCAGCAGTGATAAATAATTGGGAAATATGCTGAGGGCCAAATGTTCAAGAGCCCTCAAGTACAAAATGAACCTGTCACTGTAATGAGCCTCACACTTTGCTACGAGAAAAGAAGACTGGAAGAGTTGATGCCCAGCTTTGCATCAACTCAAATGTAGAGAATCATTCGACTCTAAACCTTCTGAGGTCCTTCCTATTGTGTACAAACAATCCAATGTAATTTCCTGAGCTCCTTGGATTAGTCAGGATTATACAAACTCATCAGTGCTCCTGTGACGTTCTGCCTGCAGATCATGCCCAGCCTCATCCACTGGGGTAGAACTGGGCAGAATCACATGGCTGCAGGAAAGAGGGCAGTAAGGGGTCCCTGGAGCAGAGAACTGGGGAGCTGTCACCCACCAGCATGGGCTGTGTCCCTCTCACAGAGGGGGACCTTCTCAGCCTTTTGGTTCAAGTGTCTCTAAATCAGTAGCTCAGTTCTGAGCACACCAAGACTGCCTGGAAAAGGCCTGCAAGGCTCACCTGATCCACCAGTTCAGCAAGGCACCTATGTAATCAGCCCATTTTTACTGTTTGTATCATTCCAGGACACAGTTTTTATTTCTCCACTTTTATATACTTCTGTAGGAGCCCTTTAGCTGAATAAATTACATTATTAACAGCACTAATAGCAACAAAGCGATTGATTGGTAGGAATTTCATTTGGCATGCTAGAAATTACAGTTAGAGGTGTGTTTTCAATGTTGATAAATACAAGCAGAAGACTTCTGCTTCACTGGAGAAATAGATTCTTCCATTGCCTCCTCTTGTGACTGAGTATGAAATATTGCAAAATTATTTCTCTCTGCAATTTGCAGCCCAGCCCATGCACCTTGTCTCTTCCTTCAGCTCTGAAATACAAGCACAAAGCTTTTGTACTTTGACTTATCTCGCCTCTACCAAGCTCCTGCACACCTAGATATAGTGGCCCACTGTAAATCCTCTGGACTAAATTGTTGTGCATTAGAAAAATATAATACAAAGCAAAGAAGAGCATCTGATTTCTTTGGGTACCACAGAGGAATTAAATCACATATATAACACAAAATAAGCACCTGGTTAAGGATTGCCTGTTGTAAGACAGCAGTATAAACCTGCCAGAAGAATCAAAGCACTAATCATCAGATTTGATTTTCCCTAGCTGTGGGAAGGAACAAGTGCAGTCCTTCAAAAATCACACCAAAAAATAGTGGAACATTCCTAAGGACTCAGGCGTTAAGGACAAGTAACAGGTCTGTATTAGGAACACACACAGAGACTCCCCTTATCTTCTTTTCTTCTTTTTTTTTTTTAAGATGAGTTAAGACTGGTGCAAAAAACAGCTTGGGACCAAAACTCAGCACTCACATAGGTGAAAAGTATCTGTATAACATGAAGAGAAACAGCAGCATCAAACTGTCTGCAGCTTTTTTCCTAAAGCACCTAAAACACGGCAGAAAATGCTTTTTCTTTGTTTTCTTTCATTTTTTCCTTAGGAATTCATTAAAATCCTCTTTGTGTCCTGTCATATTTAAGGGTTCTCTAAGTCAGGAGCTGTATAGGCAGGCATGACTTTGGGACAGACACCTCTCAGACAGAGAGTAAAGTGAGCTCCCAGACAGCATTTTCTGAACTTGTCAGCGGAAGCGTTTGCAGCGGAAATTTTATTTCAAGAGCTGTCTGCATTCAATTAGGGAACAGAGGCAGAGCTGAGCCAGCCGAGGCCAGGAACGCAGCCCAATATTTTCAGCACTAAGTAGACAATGAGGCAGACTGGAGCACCAAAACAGTAAACAGTTTGTGAACCACATCAGGCACAAATAATCACAAGGGCCATGTGACTGTGTGTGGATAAATCATGACTGAAAGCTTGCACCGACAGCAAGGCAGAGATCTCTGCTCCTGCGAAATAACAGCCAGAAAGTCTCGCTGGAACCACAGAAACAATTTCTTCCTCTCCCAAAGCATCCTTGTCCTGCCAACCCACACAAGTTCCCTGCTGGGTATTATTTAAACTGGGAGTGCCAAAGGCTGTAAGGAATAGAGTTCTCTGAGTCCCATCCACCAGATCACATAAGCACAGGAGGATATTTAACCATTTTGAGTGATCACATGGGACTGGTCCATCTACCAGGATCAGCCCCTTGCAGACCTCAACACCGAACCTCCTCTGAGTTTTTACTTTGAGTCACATCCTGGTCCTGGTAGATGGAGCTGGAAATACCCCAGGAACTCTGATACAGGGTTTTCATTGGCTTATTCAGATATCAAAACTTCCCAACAAATCTGAAGTGCTGCCTTCTCAAACAAGATCACTGCCACCACATTATTGTGTCGTAATCCCCTAGGATGCCCACCAAAAGTAAAAATCCATTTCAGTCCATTTCACTGGGACATGAAAGAGTTTCCTCAAACTCACCCCATGTTCCTTCTCCTCCAGGCAGGCACTGATGAACTCTGAACAGGATTTTGCATGGAATGAAAGAAGAAAAAGATGTAAAGGCCTGATGGTTCTCTCTGAGAAAGGGTAACACAGGGAAACAAAGGACATGAAATAATAGAGAAGGGAGGGAAATTATAAGAGAAAAAGGCTTTATGATCCTAATAACAAAAATTAATAATCCACCCAGTCTTTTGTTTTGGCTCAGAAGGACATTTCCCCTGAGGGACATCCATCAGGAAAAAAATGAGATGCAGAAACAGAAAGGGAGGGGGAAAAATTACTGAAGAATGAGGAAAAGAAAACCTCCTTTTGGTCTGCAGTTTTCAGCAGAATACACTTCACACGTTTGTTACTAATTGTCATAGTATCGGGAAGCATTTCAGAAATATTTTTCAGTGAACAACAGCCTCTCTTCTGACAAATCTGCTGCAAATCCCATGGGTTCTGAAGGACTCCCATGGCCAGAGAGCTACAGTAAACCTTGGCATTCCCTCACTAAGCCTCCATGGGGTATTTAGCAGCCACTTGCATCTCTCCAGCAAACTAATGGCAAAGTTTTCCAGCAAGGATGGGGGTCAACCTACTCAACTTTCCAACTTTGATGTCATATTTTCTTCAGGCAAATGGATGGCAGTTCTGTGTCTGCTGGAGTTTTTGGCCAAAGGCTTGGAAATTTCATCTGTGGTAACAACAAAAGGTCCTGCATGTCTGGAAGCTTTGATAAGCAATTCACAGACTTTGTACACAACTGCTCTACTCAACCTTTCTTCTCCCTCATGTCTCTTTCAAACTGCTTTACCACAGTTCCTCAAAGCTGCACTAAATAGGTGCCTTCCCAAGGCTTTTTGCATGAGAGCTGACTTCCCTAAAGATTTCTCCATGTGAAAGGCAGACACTCCCCTCTGAGCATCCTGCCCAGTTCGACTGACAGTGAAGACAACCCGGCTGCCATGCCCTGCTGCTGGCAGGAGCCCTGAGAATCAACCAAGTGTGTCATTCCGATCGACTTGAAAGTGAAAGTGCTGCTGTACAAGCCAACACCATTGGCCAGTAGCCACAACCAGCTGAAGCACACCAATGCTGTCTCTATCGATGAGTGATCCTGTTTATCCTCAGGGCCACGGGAAGCTGAAGAAGCCAAGAAATGAAATGACCTAAGACAGCCATGCTTGGATCTTTTTGTCAATATTGGCTTTTCCATATTGGCTTTTGTTCAGGTGCAGTGGATGGAAAGGTTTGGAGAGACACATACCAAATGAAATTAATTTTCTCAGTGATAGCCTGGCTCTGTTGAAGTTGCTGGGAATTTTGAAATTAAATTAATTGGGACCAGGATTTTGCTTTTCAGTTTCAGGTATGTCAGCATGTCTTCTGCGTTCTCTTCAGTCTATCTAAAGATGGACAAGCCAGTGAAAGATTTAATGTTTAGTTCAAATGGACAGACACACATCTGAGTGCTCCTGCAATCCCCCCAGCCCTCCTGGGCCAAAGCTGACTGAAACAAATGTGCAGAATTTGACTCAAAACTATATAAACTTAATGCAAATTGCATTAAAAGATAAACTTCTACAATAAAGATATTCATTTGTTGCTTAAAAATGCCAGCACAAAGCCGTGCACAAGTTCTGATTGCTTGTTAAATTTTAATTAAATTATGCTACTTAAAATGCTGCCTCAAGGGCACTGCTGGGGCTTCAAGCCCTCTGAAACTCCTGCCTTCAGTCCCACCTGCTCTGATCAGAGAGCATCCAACCAGAAATCAGCCCCTGATGCAGTTCTGCTAAAGACCAAAACACTATGAAGATGAGCACCTTCTGATTTGTGATTGCAGCTAAAATGAGACTATTATGGGCTGTTAAGCCTTGTTAATTTTCTCAGAATGCTGCAGAAAGGAGAGAAGTGAGGTCAGATTTCTCAAACGACTCCGTCTCCCAGGAAATGAGAGCTCAGCATCCTCTGTGGTCCCTGCAAGTGTGGTGTGCAGTGCAGGACTGCATTCCTGGATCACGAGCTCCAGCAGTCCAGCCTTGAATGGCACCAGCTGACATCTTCTCCCACTGATGGGCCACTTCAGTACTTTACTTCAATATTCAGTGTGTGAATTCACATAATGATGATGGCCAGAATCATCTGGGACTTATGCTGAGCCCTAAAAGACACCATCATCTCACTTAATATAATCATCCAATTTCAGCTCAAACCTTTCTTCTCAACCTGCCAGTCAAAAAGAGCCCCTGTATCTCCACCCAGAAGGATCACACCCAGAAGAATCATGTTGGAGTGGGAACATGCCTATGGCATTGATTGTCTCCCTCCCACAATGCACTTGCTCAGATCCTCTGCTCCAACTAAATTTAACAAATGCTTCAGGGCACAACTGGTGCCAGCAAAAGAGGCCCATCAGGTATAAATGTTCCTGGGAATTCACACTCCTGCTTATTCACTAATTGCACAGCTGGATCCAACCCAAAGATGTTTCCACCACAACTGAGAGAGCCAGTAAAGCAAATGGCGTGATGTTTTTCCAGCAAGATTTTGGATGCATGGTCCATGGCTTCCAAACACACAGTGGTGAAAGAAAAGTCTGACAGGTTTTGGTACCAGCACTTGCTGGTTTTATGAGGGAATGAGCATGATGAGGAGCAGGGAGAGGGAGAGATGGACTGGCTGGTTGGACCCAGGGTCAGGAGCACCCACAGCTGGACATGCTCCTCTCCCAGCTTCACTCTCCAATCTGCCTTGCGCATTTGACATGACTCTGTTCCAAGCTGACTCTCCTTCACATTAATTCATCTTCAGCCCTCAGTTGTCCAGTCCCTTGCCTGTGTCCACAGGTGCTTATATCATCAGAGACTGGATAAATTCCCTGCTTATAGGACTGCCACTGTGAGTATCAGGTAAATTAGTAAACTGCCTCTACATGAGCCATCTAATCAAACAAAAACTGAGGTTTTATAAAGGCAACATCATGCTGAGGATTCCAAGATGTGACCTGAGCTATTTTCTGTTGGCAGATTAAAATTGAAGATTTTTTTCCCACGAAATGAGAATGTCAGTAATGTTAGAAAAAGAAAAATCTAAGAAACCATTCAATGGACTGTAATGAAGAGGAGCCAAGTGCAATCACTGTGATTGCACAAACTCCATCTTTGCCTCCTCAGAAAGAGCACTTAGAGACGAAAATATACACGAGGATACGTATTTTTATCTATGGAGCAAAGCACAGTTCAACACAGAGAGCCACGTAAACAAACAGAGCATCGAATCCCTACCTGTGAATGTAACACCACACCCAACAGCAAGCCCATGAGTTTGCTGCCAAAATTGCTTCACGTGTTCTGTGCCTTTGCAGAGGAGGAAGGAGGGAATGGTGTTGCTAGAGCAGTGCAGACTGCTGCTTTTGGGAGCCCTGTGCTCCCACTGAATCCATGCCACAGCAAATGGAGAGCAGGAATGGAAGGAAAACCCATAAAATACTGTGTTCACAGGGGTCTCAGACTTGTCCCCAAAAGCACAAAAGCTGGGCCTGCAATGTGTGCACTGTGTATGAGGGAGGGCTCCTCACAGCAGTCACCTTCCAGCAGCCTTCCTTCACAAACCTCTGCTGAAAGATGTTTTGTAAAACCAGAAAGATCATAAAAACTGTGTCAGGGGAAGGCTGCAAGAAGCATACAAGAAAAGGAATTTGTACAGGCTCAGGGTACATTTTGTCTGCTTTAGACCTTTCCAAAAAGGAGAACAAGACATTAATCTAATTTACTCAGCCAGTTATATGAGGTTTATGCCTTCTTCATATCACCAGTCTGGCATAAAGCAACCAGAAGTGCACAGGTAAATCAATCCCATAATTTCCATTTCAGCTTTAACAAGTGATTTTACTGTTTCTAGGTGCTAAACATGTGTATCTGATGACTGCAATAGACATTATGCAGTGATGCATCCTGAATAGATACATGAATATTAAAGGTTGCTCTGTTCTGACAGCTTACTCTGGAGTTTGCCTTATGCTGGCTGAGATTTTCAGTTCTTCTTAAATGTAACTTGCATATCACTGTAAACTCTCTCCCTCCTTTTGACAGGGTGCCCTTGCAGATGGTAATTTCCTGAGGAGGGAAGAGGAGACTCACAATTCAACTTGGATTGGGTGTCCTGTGGCAAGACATTTTTACAGAACATAAATATGTATCACCAGATCTAAAGCTGAGGCCCCCTTCTTGTGGCATATTGTGAAAAACATGGGTGAATATTGCTGCTGTCTTCCTGGCCACAGGAGTGGGAAACTGGTCCCAAGGAAGCTGAAATCATGGGTATTCAGGAGTCCAGCACAAAGAGATACCATTGGCAGAGAAAATACAAGACAGTGGCAGAAAAGAATCTGCTGTGGTGTTCTACCATAATACTCAGAGCAGGTGGAATAGCCAAAGCAAGTAACTCAGTGAAATTAACTATACAATAACATTAATTTTATCTGCACACAGCTGCATCAACACTCCTCAAACAGTGGGCTCATCTGACTGCAGAGTGCAAGAAAATTCCACTTGGATCTCATGTCTGGCATTTGCTGTCTTCCAAATTCCTTCAGAGAGCACCTCCTTATTATTCTGCCAATTCTCCTGGGGAATCACCACACCCCCAGTCCACCACAGTGCTTCATGGACAGCAGAGCCTGCAAACCACAGCTGTCTTCTCTCCACAGACCTCCAAACACCACCTTGTTCTTTGATACAAGTTAAAGATGCTCCCAGTTTACCTCATGGTAGGATGTATATGGGGGGATAAAGTCAACATCACACAAGGCACAGCTGCACATGGTGAGACAAAGCTCTGCTCTTATTTTACCACCAAGTCTGAGCACAGGTGGATGTATTTAATAATTTAATGAACCAGAAGAGATGAGAGAAGGGACAGAGGAGAGCTCAACCTCTGCCAGCTCATTTCTCATCCATCACCTGCAGCTCTCCCCACGGCTCAGACAAATTGTCCTGAGTGGAGATCCCAGCCAGAGCCACCCTCTCCAGTGTTTCCTCCAGCTATCTCAGCAGCAGATCTGCTCTCCACACTACAATTAAATCCTGGATCGTTTAGAGGAGAGCAGAGACATGGAAACAGATACAGATGAACATGCGCTGCTGCTTGCCCTGTGAGGTAGCTATGGAGCTCTGCATTGTAATGGGGTGGGAAAAGACTTGTGACAAAATAACCCTGACATCCTGGCTCCTTGTTTTTGCTGGAAGCCAGCTCACTCCCTGCTCAAGTACTACTCTGCTCCCTAGGTCACTGACTGAAGAATTCCTGCCTGGGAGTTAAACATGTAATGCTTTTCCACAGGTGATAGAGAAAACTGGGTGGGAAAAATCCTCTGTTGAACCCACAGGATGCAGGCATCTCATGGCTAGAGATGCTTTTGAAAATGCTGGTCTACACCCAGAGAGACTTTCTTAATGGTTTTAATCTATTTCCCTTTTGTTTTTCAGAAAAACAGACATGGAAGAAAAGAAGGAAGGAAACAGAAGCTGGAAGGCCTCCAAGTGGGAAACTTTTGTGGGTTTATGACCTGACGGAATAAGGAATCCCTGCAAGAGGCAGAAGTAGAGACCTGGAGAGAGAGGCAGGAACCTGGTGGAGCCAGGAGAGAAGCAAATGAGTCTGTAAAAAGAGCAGAAGTTTGGAGAACAGCTCAGAGACCAGAGACCTGCATTTATTACATTTTTTGTAGTTTGGTTTAAATTGGGTGTCTTGAGTCACCAAGACCTGTTGTCTTGGGGTGACTTTATGATGTGTATCCCCTATCGCTGCTCTATGCCCAGGAATCAATCCTGTGCCTTTCTGTGCCTTTAAACTGAGCCCAAGAGGAGGGAGAGAAAAAAACCGAGCAAACTTTTCGAAACACTTGTTCAAGGACACAGAAACACACTCTTCTGCTTCTGCAGCAGCAACAGCAGAGGAGGCACCCTGCTTGCTTTTCAGCCAGCTTTCAGCTCCTTTTCTCCAGAGGGAGATGGAGAGTTGAACTTTGTTTCCCTGGGACTTCAGTTTTCCCTTCTCTTCTGGACTGTTTCAACAACATCAGAACACACTGAGAGAATTTTCCCCCAGGGCCCCAGAGGTGGGCCCACACCGACCCAGCTCCGAGGAGGAGGAGAGAGAGACCACTCCTGCAGAAGGACTCTGAAATTTTCACAGTTTCTCTCCACAGGGAGAGATTTTATTATTCAGCATTATTATCCTTTTCCTGTGTGTTTGTTAAATAAATAGGTATTTTATCTCTTTCACTTTCCTCCAAGGAATTTTTTTTCCCCTGAACCTGGTGGGGGAGGAATGGTTGTAACCTGCCTTCTATCCAAATTCGTCTCAAGCCAGCACACCTGTATAGCAGAAAGAGTGCAAGAGAGCACCAGACAGGTTGAAGAGCAGAAAGGCTTAGTTTGGACTAAAGGTGGAGCAGTTTAACCCTGGTTTCAAGTGTTGTGGAAAATCAGGTGAGTTGGGACTGCAGGTTAAGCTACAGCCCCTGGAGAACACATCATACAGATGCCACAGCAGAATACTCCCAATGGACGGGGCATCTTGCAGACTGAGAGGAGGATCACTGCACAGCACAAATTTGGGGAAAAGTAGGTTAATAAGGGAAACAACCTGTTCTTTGTCTGGCTTTATAATACTTCAGCACCAGACTGCAGTGCTGCTTGGGGAGGATGCAGCTCCCCAGAGAGCTGAAGCTTCGCTCAGGGCTTCCTTCCAGCTTTAGGAGGAAAGGAGTGCTTGCATTAGTTGCAGAAGAGAACGGCGGTGGCACAGCTGCCCAAGGACACCGTTGCACTGCGGATGTTTGGTCCCTGTCCCGCAACACTCCGCAAAGTGCTGTGGCCAATCCCCCCGGCTCCCCCCGGCAGGCTCCCCTCTCTGCCTTGTGCCCTGCTGCCCTGTGACAGCGCAGAAAACGCCGTGGGGCTGCTCAGCGCTGCTGCCGCAGCACGGCCGCTCTCCTGGGCACATCCCACCCTTCAGGCACCTTCCCGTGCGCCGCTGCCCCGTCCCCATCCGCAGCACCCGGCTACTGCAACTCAGCATCAGCCCGGAGGCAGCGGCTGCCACAGAGAGCTCGGCGAAACCTGCTTGTAAGGGCGCTGGGGTTTTCCCCAATCCTTTGGCTTTCTAGTCATCTAGGATTTACATCATTTAGTGCAGCTCTTTAAAGCACTATTTCCAATTATTTCCTAGGCTGGAAACAGATCTCGAAGCATCATCGGACTTTCCAACTCACACCAGAGCAGTATTTTCATAGATTCTATTAAAACCCTAAATCCAGCCTCGGATCTTGTCCTGGAACCATTCTCTGAACCCCATCTGTGTCCAGAACAGCCACCTCCACACACACACAAATATTACAGGGCTCTATGGAGAATGCTGATGCGGTCCTTGGCTTGGGAACATGAGGCTAAATTTCATCCTTGCTCAGGAGGAGCTGCATCAGCCTTTCATCTCTTCCCCTAATTTGACACAAGGTCAAGAAAAGTGCCATGAACCACTGCATTTTGCTCCACATCACACAATGGAAAATGCAAGAGCCAAGCTTTTACCAACCTCCTAATGAGGAGGAATATTAGTGCAAAGCATTAAGCTCCAAGTGGCAAAGCATAGGCATTCCTACAGATTCCTATAGGGTTCAGCAAGCCATGATACAAAAATATGAAATATTAAAAGGTTTTGAAAGAAGTAATGAAACCCTTCCACCTCGTTCCTCATCCACAGATGATGTCTATTTAGGGGATTATCAATGGCTGGCTGAGTAGCCACCAGTCTCCAGACTTTGTCTGTGGTTAATCTACTCAACACCAAGAAAAGGAAAAACAGCCAGGATTTACATTCAGTTTCTCAGAAGAGTTTGCTGTCAATGAGGCTGAAAGCAATGTAAAACAAAAACTTCCCCTTAAAAGTGATGGAAGCATCTGTCCTTCCTCATTACAAGAGGCAAACGAGTCTGCCTCCTCCCTTTGGACATGTATCTGTGTAGCACTTGGCTTCACAGCCCCAGCAAAGCAGACGATCAGTAAAACAATGCTGTCTGAAGCCCTCTCCAGACTTTATTGAGAGAAGAAACAATTTTCATTGAGAGGGAGGAGACCCAAAGGGAAATTAGATAACTACATGAGGCATTATAGGAAGTCTGTGGTGCAGCAGACAACTCCAGTCTGCTCAGCACTGCAGAGTGAGGACCAGGAGAGGCCCCCTCTGCCTCCTCTCTAGAGAGGGACTGGCCACATTTCCCCGTGGCAAAACTGCAAACAACCACTGCTCTACAGGCAAAGAGGGTGGGAAAAGATGCCAAGATGCTTCTTCAGATGATCTTCCTTGATCAGGAAGGCTGATCAACCCCACTGTGCCTTCCCTGCTGGAGGCAGTGGTCGGCTGAAGGAGGCAAATGGCTAAGTGTTGGATTTGTCCCTAGGGCAGCATGGGGGTGGCATGTGATCCCTGTCGCTCTGCCACCACACCAAGGACCCTCCCT
>NW_008236924.1:1478343-1484918 GCF_000691975.1 Corvus brachyrhynchos | reverse complement strand
TGAATCCAGGAGGTCAGGAAGCTCCCAGGTAATTCTAAGACATGTTTGCCCGTGGTAGTACCCTAGGGGATTTCTTTACCCTGAGGGAATTTTCAGTCTTTTCAGGCAAAGCCACCAGCACAAAATTCCCAAGATGAGCTCCACACTGTATTTAAGATTTTGGTTCTCAGTAATGTGTAAGAAAAGTAGCCTATCTTCCCTGAGCTCATGGCAATTTCTCTCTAGAGATGAGCATGAATTTCCTGAGATACTATGAGTAAATCCATTAATTGTTTCAGAAGCTGGAATTAATTAAAATACAGCCCTTAAAAGAAACTCAGCATCTGCATGTCCTCTCTTTGTTCTGGATGATCTTAAGAGTGAAATAACAGACTACAGATTTTCCATGTAATGAACCTTAATTGGAATCTTTTACATTAGAAGAAAACCTGTAATTAAGGCAGGTTATTAATGATTATATACCTAATTAAAATAACTAGATAAGCTATCATTAGACTCAAGCTAACTTTTCTGGGAGGGCCTGAGATATGAGAGGTAGCCCAGGAGTGATCACAGCATCCCTGTGAGCTCTGCAATCAGAGCTCTGCTGCAGAGGGGAGCAGTGATCACTCCTGGGTGACCCAGACCACAGCTGTGGCTGTGGAGAGCATCTTGCAGTGCTGCTTCTCACCATGGGTACCCTCTGGATTCCCTCTTTTCCATGGAGATCCCTCCCATGATTTTGGTAGCTGCAGTTCCAACCCTCCCCAGCTCTCCTCAGGAGAGTGTTATAGGCTGGTATTGGAACCCCTGTAACTCCCACGGACACGCAAGTGGCCCATGGAGTGTCACTTGGTGTTTTCGTTTGTTTCTGTTAAGTCACCTTGTTTAACAAAGTTTTGTGATCTCTTTGTTAAGGTTGGCATCCCGCGTTTGTGCACTGCTGAGAGGAGAGGTTGGGACAGGTCACAGGGTTCCTCCCCAGAGAAAGCCACAGGAAGCCCAAAGATGGGAGTCAATTTATGAAAACTTCTCTGGAAACAGAGTCCTGATGAGGCAGCTCTGCAGCAGCACTTGGGGGGACAGTGAAACCAGTGCTTTGTGATGGGCCAGGGAAACAGAAAATCTATGTAAGGCTTCCCTGCAACTAAAGCAAACAACCAAACCCTGAACTTAAAATTCAGAGCACGTAAATTCTTCAGTAGTGGCAGAATTTAAGAGTCTTATTCCCTTCAGGGGACTTTTCTCATTTTAAACACAGGCAAACAAATTTAGCAAAATCTTTTCAATTAAATCTTAGGACAGATCCCCAAACCTCAGAGCACCTGCCTGACTTTCCATTTAACAGTGGCAGCAAACAAAGCACCCACAAGAAGAATGGCCAAATAGCAGATAAAAGGACCCATTTCTGAGTAGGTGTCCTGGGCCGTGGCAGAGGTGCAGAAGAGATGCTGCAGCTGCATCCTGATCCAAGAGTCCACAGCAAACTGGAACCTCATATCACTCCAGGCTGAATCATGGCTAAGTATGGACAACTGTTAATCTCTTTGGGAGCTACTTTTTTGGTCAGTACTTCATGAAAACAGTAGCCAATTTTTTTTTCAGCTGGCCTTTGAAGAAGTTTGCATCCCTAACTCAGGTTACAGAATGCCTGTATGGTGCAGTTCAGTTCCAAGGTTCACTGTGTTGCATTTACAACCAACCAGATGGAGAGAGCCTTGCTTCACTGGAATAAAGCTCTGTCCTTTTCCCAGATGGACATTGCTCCCCCTCCCCCTTACACTCCACTCCCCAGTGCGAAAAAAGCACCAGGAGGGGATGATCAGGAAAGTCCCTTCAAAATGGCCCCCCTAAAACTTGAATGAGGGCACACCCTGAAAGGGCTTTTGCAAGGTTACTTGGCCTCAGGTCTCTTGGTCTCCAGTACTGAAGAGCTGTGAAACTTAAAGAAAAATCATTTTTCCCTCAGGAAAAACAGGGTAATTTATGCAGGTTTCTCTGTGTTGAAACAGCAGTACTGTGGGCTTAAACAAACATCCAGTTAGCAGCAGCAGCAGCACACACGAACAGTATATTACCATGTCTCTCTGGATCTTGTAAATCTGCCATACATTTCCAACAGGCCTCAGCAAACACCTTTGTTAAATGGATGGGAAAAGTCACACATCATTCGATGTGCTTTGGTCCTGGCTTGCAGGACCTCTTTTCTGCCAAAACAGAGCATCATTTTCTACAGCAGCTCTAGTGCACAAGACAGCCTGCAGGTTTCTATGACAGCTGCAGACACTCTTACAGGCTCAGCCATAAAGCACACAGCCCTAGGCTGTGTAGTCAGGGTTAGCCAAGGTACAAAAATGCTTTTTTCCTTGCTAGCAAACAGCAGAAAAGCTCTTGCTGTAAGAGCCTGTCTGCCTGGCCATGTGTGGCCACAGGGGCTGCAGGCTGAGCCCCAGAATCCAAAGCAGGTGAAGTCAGTAGTTGCTTTCACAGCCAGATTACAGCCAGGGGGATTCTATCAAAGTTCATGTCTCCTCAGTGCAGAAAACTCAGTAATGGTTTTTCTCATCCTTCCTGGCCTGTTTAGCTCACCTGGGCTCCTGCAGCATCTGGAGCGGAGAGGGAAACAGCATGTGACAAACACACGGGCTGCCTCCGCAGACACCAGCATTCAGATCCCAGTCAGGACCTGGATGAAATAAATTTGAAGCACTTCACTGGCACTTGACCTCAGCCCACAATGGGTGAGGGTCTGCCTTCAGGATTTGCTGAGGGGAGGGTTTCAGGAGGAGCCTCGAGGCGAGTGATGCTCACCGTGTTTGCCCATCTGTAACCAGCTTCCCTCACATCCCATTTTCACAGGCACGTCTCTGCTGCATAAATACCACCCATAAACCAGCCTCAGAGATAAAGCTCCTCTCCTCAGGTGCTTTCATCATTCCCAATCCCTTTAGGAAAAAGCATGAAGGATTCATTTTACCCATCAATTTGGATTACATTCTTCTTTTATCAGCATCTTTTCCTTAACGACTTTGGCCATTCACTTTGCAGGTCTGCTCAGATACTGAGCTTTCCTCGCTGAAAACTTCAAAACATTGTTGAGAGGAAGGAAAAATTGCCAGTCGTGTGCTGGACTATTGCAAGGGAGTCATCAATTACGCAGGTTTTGGAATATGTTACTCTACCCACAGCTGTTTGATAGCTGGGAGATATGATTTATGAGAACAGCGAAGATTCAATTACTGATTTCCCATAAATTATCTATACAGTCCTTTCATCCTATGCCAGGTTATGAAGGGCTCTGATGAACAGAGGGGACCAAAGACAGGGTTCTCTGACCATGAAACAAACTGGGATTTTCAAAGAGAAATCAAAAGGAAAGAAACAACAAGTGAAGTAGTGCCCATGGGAGGTGTTGGACTTCAGATTCATGAAATTGGACTGTCATGTCCAGGCAGGAGCAGGAACACTTAGTACAGATGCAATGATCCAGCCAGTCTTCAGACTATCTGTCTATTTGTCCTTGACTCCTTATCATGTGCTGTGGGAGAGGCAGATACGGCTGGAAGGAAATAGCACTTTTTGCTGCAGCTAAAAAATCTGTAAATATTATTGGCAGGAATCGTTTAATAAGCGCCTGGGAAATTTTAGGTACAAGCACTGACTTTAGCAAGGGTTTTTTTCAGAATAGAGAAAGCACAACTGGCCCTTGGGAATAGCAACATCAATTTAAGAGAGGCTACCATTGCAGAGTGAAGTGACTGTCAGTCTTGTATGAGGCAATACTGACCACAAAATACTGGAGTATCTTGGGTTTAGGAAGCATTTGGGAATCTCACTTGGAAGCTGTGAATGAAATGTGAATGAAGGGGGAAGGATCTGCAGGAGCAAACCTTCTCCTTGTCACCCCACTGAGCCAATGGTCCTGGCCAAGGCTCTTTCCTCCACACAGCCTCTCAAGGACAGCACAATGTTGCTGTTTACATTTATTTTCTCTTTGACTTTTCCAGTCAGCCTGAAAGGCAGTGAGCCCAATCTCTGACAGGGCACCACCTCCGTTATCACCACTCTCATTTCAAATATGAGATTTGTAACTTGGTCTGTGGCAGCTGAAAGGAGAAAACTGTCTAATTAGAGATCAAACACACCATCCAGAGGAGAATAAAACAATCCTTTGACCACACTTGAAAGGATTGAAAGAGAAAACAAAAGGCAGGCAAAAGAAAAGTTAAACAGGAAACTCAGCTAGGGCTTCTCTGTGCACTTGGGGGTTACAGGCAATAATCTTTGCCTCCTTCTATTGCTGCAGGAGAAAGACACATCTCTCAAGATCAGTACAACTACACATGAGGCTCCTGGGTGGGGCACACTGTTTCATTTCCTAGATTTAGATGCTTGAATTCTCCCTGCTCCCACCATTGACTTTTCTCCCACCAAAGAAAAGTTGCATTTATTCTCATCAGGAGTACACTGGACAGGGAAGCTATGGACAGGGACAGTACACAGGACAGTACACAGGACAAATAAGCTATGGACAGGGAAGAAAGCAGAGCACTGAAAAATATCTTTCACAGGGATTTCAAGTTTTCTAACTCTCTTCTTTATTTCCCCATTTTTAAAAATTTTGTACTGCTCTGTGCCACCCCCTCCCACACTCACAAATGAGTGGGAGGAGAAGGCTGAAACAAGCAGTTGTTTGTCTGCTTGTTTTAAAATAGCAGAGTGTGGTTCCTTCTTTGTGAAGCAAAAGCTCAGTCTGGGGGACTGCTATAATGGAGCAACTGAGGGAAATGGATTTTATTAGCCTGGTTACAATCCCTTTACTTAGGCCTGTTATTACAGATCTCTCCCCTTAACTGTGCCACCTGCTATATGCTCAAATAACAGGTGAGACCGTAGTGATGGGCTGTTACAGGCCAGAGCACTCGACTGGCAAAGTGATTCTCACAGAAAATTGTCTCTGCTCACCTGAGCAAACCCTGCAAGGTGCTCAAGGAGCCAGGCTGGTGCTCCACACCCAGGATGCAGCAGCCACTCCAAGGATTGCTCTTGGCACTGCAACAGGAACAGCCCAAACATCACCATCAGCACCAGTGCGGGACAAACCCGCCCCAAAAGAGGCTCTGATCTCTGGGAAAAGGGAGCAGAGGGGGAAATGGCCAAGCCCAGGTCACGGAGTGAGGTTTAAACTGTGGCAAACTCTCATCTGTGCTCCAGCAGCTTCACCACCACAGGGCCCATGAGGTACAACCTCGAAAGAGACTTTTGAGCAGTTGTTGGAGTCACAGCTCTGGATATAGCAAAGAACAGTGGCTGGTTCCTCAACCCACGTGGTTTTTTGATGCACTTACTCCTCAGGCGCTGTCCTGTGAAGCATTTTACTGACTGATGAGACTTTGGCCAGCATACCACAATGATTAAGAAAGGTCCATGGTTTGCTGGTCCAGCACCAGTTCTCCCCAGGTCTCTCAGGGGAATAGCATACAGCAGTAAAGCCCTTCCTTGGAATGACCAGTCCATGGACTGCTTGTATCTCCCTTACTCGCCAGCCCTTTGTTTTCTTCCTGTAAATGTCTGAAATAATTAATTTAAGATTTAAAGACCAAAGTTACTGTAGTGTGCCCAAAATAATAAATGTCTCAGATTTTCAATTATCCTAAATGTAGAAGTGTTGGATCCCGTTTCTGCATCTAATGCGTCACACAGAACCATTACCCCACAATCCATTAATTATCACAAGGTCAGCACATTCTCTGGTGTCTCTTCGTGACTGCACAATGAACAAGCACTGCCTCTGCTGTGGGCAGACTCCACTTGTGGATATACAGCCAGACTCTGGCTACCCAAAATGATCAAGAGAACAGTGCTGGGCTTTGGGGATAAACACTTCTGGGTAGAACACGAGAGGAGGACGAGGCAGACTAAGCTGCCCATGTAACTTTGAGCCTAAACAAGAAACAAAAAAACACACTGCTCAAGGGAGATGTGCAAAAGAGCCAAAACTACGCCAAGGAATAGTTCTATAAACAGAAAATGAAAGATTGCTTTCATCCACAAAAGATTTCAAGAAACAGGAGGAAGGGGAAAGTAGGAAACAAAATAGCAGGAAAAAATGAAAAAGAGAGTTCAGGCCAGGTCTAGTCCCCATCTGTTCATACCTCCCACCATCACAGCCCACATCTGCTGCCAGTTATGCCATGGTGGGCTCTTGGACATGAAAAAGATACCAGCTCCTTCCTCAAATTCACCACAGACCCTCCCACAAGGAAAAATTTACTGGGCAAAGGTGAGAAGGAAACTGGGGAGAGGTAGTCCCACTCTGAGCACCAGACATTCCTCCAAAGTGTTCCCAGATTTGGAGCACATCAATCCAGTGAACCAGTCTTTGCCATCTGTTACTGTGGGGATACTGCAACACAATGTATCAGACAATGAGGCCCATGGAAAAGAAATATATATGGACGGATTCTTGATAGCTGTTTCAGAGATGTTTATTTCTCCAGCCGCATGGCCGGGGCTCTGCCCAGGAACTGTTCCAGTCACAGGACCAAGGGTCCTTCTGCCCGCGCAGGGGAACACAAACCAACCAATGGGAACGA
>NW_008236924.1:1461465-1477097 GCF_000691975.1 Corvus brachyrhynchos | reverse complement strand
AGAAATTAACTGTGTCCAAACGGTCTTCCAAAAGTCTTTGGTAAGAATCAAATCCCAAGAAACATAGAAAAAGTTCTTAAACAACCATGGCAGGAAGTGTTTCAGTTCCTTTTGAGCTTGAATTGAGCTAAAATTTACAAATCGTTGTTCAAGAATCTTTTCAAGTTTAAGATAAATGTCCATATGCAGCTCGGAGAGCCAAGAGTCTTTCCACAGTTCCTCCATAGTTTAGAGATGGAACAGCAAAACAAAAACAAGAAGAGAAATCCAGAGTTTACTCACAAATCAGTTGCTGTCCTTAGGGATCGGGGATCATTCTGCTTGTGTTATCCACTATTTGTTACAGTAGGGAAACTGCAACACGTGTATCAAACAACAAGGCCCATGGAAAAGAAATATATATGGACTGATTCTTGATAGATGTTTCAGAGAGATGTTTATTTCTCCAGCCGCATGGCCGGGATCTGCTGAGGAACTGAGGCAATCACAGGACCTGAGGGTCCTTGCCTGCACAGGGGAACACAAACCAACCAATGGGAACGAGGCTGAGCAGGGGCAGGGAAACCCCGTGTCTGTGCCCTCAGGGCCCCTCTCCCAGGGCCACACGGCAGGGGGGAAGGGACCCCGACAGCCATCCCCTCGATTTTTGTCCAAGCTTTGTCTGCTTCTGTCTCACCCCATTTCTGCAAAGACTCTCAAGACCTTTGTGTGATCCCCAGGCTCCACCTGCAATATGGTCTTTCTCAAACACATAAAATGCCCACTCTTTACTCCTGCCCTTGCTTTTCCCACTTTCTCTGAGCTTCCTCTGCCTGGCTTTCATTTTCAAAGATTCTAGAGGTAATATTTTATTGTAATGGGTTTTATTATGATGATGTACAACACCCTTAAGTGCTTTGGTGAAGGAAGAAAGAAAGGTTGTGCTATAAATAAAATTCTCATCTGCCATCAGAGGCACATGGATGATGGATGTGTGGGGGTGACTGCACACATGTCCCCACAGGCCAACCCTCCTCTGGGTGGTAGCTGCTCTGGAAGGAGCCAGGGTCACAATGAAGAGACGGCCATTTGGCAGTGGCTTCCTTCCACAAGGAGCAAGCCAGCTAGTCTGGGAGCCAACAAGTGAGCAGGGAGAACCAGCCACAAACTGGCTGCTTGTGTTGCCTTTTCTGGTGTGGATCAACACGAATGTTTCTGTTTCTGTGGCCTCTTTGAGTCTGGGTTAATTTACTCCTGTCCCCCACCTGGGTTTCCTGCCAATTCAAACTCGTCAATACAAAGGCTACTCCTGCTGGAATCATTCCCCAGTGTAACATCTCTCAATATGCCACCAACTGGGGGGTTTTTTTAATATGGTTAACTAGTTTAAGAGAAGGAATAAATTCCTACAGCAGGAGAAGGAGAGAGCAAGGAAAGTTTTCAGCTCCTGAAATAATTCTCCTTTGAGCTACACTATGAATGAAGGGAGCCAGGGGAAAATGATATGGAGAGGAAACAAAACAAAACAAAGCAAAAATAGATATCTAATAAAGAAAAAAAGAGGCACAGAGAGGAACAGAGGAGGGGGGTTATCTATCCTGCAGCTTTATAGACAGTATTAGCATCTTGTTGCCTAATGAGCCATAGAGGTAATAGACACACCATGAAAATAAAAGTGGGAGGGAAAAGCAAGCATCAATAACACAGAAAAACAACCACAGAGGCTGCTGCTAAGCAAATGTCACTTCTCTCACCTTCTCTGAGTCTTCCCAGTCAGCTGCCCTCCTCCCTTCCCAGATGTTTGTTCTCTCTCTTCTGGCTCTTTATCTGTGCAACCATTTGGTTTTCATTATGTGCTGGGGTTTCAAGTTGGCAGCAGCCAAGGGGCAAGATTCATGAACAGCTCTCAGGGGTCCTTTGCAAGCGTTAACAGCTCCTTCTCATGGTGCAGAGAGATGGTCTGGCCTCACTAAAGCTGAGAAGGGATCAGAGTGCAAGGACACAGTGATGTCACCTCTCAGTGTGTCACGGGTGGGATTTCATGTTCAGGAAAAGCAAAAAGACCCAGGCCTGGCAGCTTGGGTCAGCACAGCTGTGTTTGGTGAGACAACCCTCTGGCTTGAAAACCCTTTGCTTGTTCACAGCAGCAAAACCAAAGCTTCCAGAACAGCATCCACCATCCTTAGCAATTATTTTACCGGCACAGCTTTTAGGCAAGAAGCTAGGGCAATGACAGGAGTGACAGCCAGGCAGAGGGCTGTCAATGTCCCATCTTCTCACCTAGAAACCTCTGCCAGCAACCTGGACATAAAACACAGCTGATTCTCAGTTAAACTACCTTTGCTTTCTTTTTGGACACAAAAGAATATGCCCTGGCCTGTTTATTTCCCTTCCCTATTTCTTTTTCCTTTCCTAATACATCAGTCCCTTCTCCTGTCTTCTTTTTCATCTGCAGCTCCTGCAGCTGTCTTCAAGGTTTATTTCTTTCCTGCGGGATTATTTGGAAGTTTGCTTGTGCAGGGCGAATAGCATTTCTGTAATAAAGCCTCAGCCACATTCCATTAGTGTCATTTCCATCTGCAGAAGTGAAGTGTCAGCTAATAAAAGGTAGCACAGACCCCTTGGGCAAGATAAAATGAGAGAGCAAGAGAGGGGGAAAAAATCTACCGTTAGAGATGGAGAAATGATAAATGTCTTTCCAGAAGCAGAAGCACCTGGAATGGGAAGAAGGGAGCGCTGGGGGACAGGGAGGGGAAAGGAAGAACGGGAGAATATTACCTTTGCAAAGAAAGCTTTGTTTTTGGAAGGTCTCATTAGCTCAAAAATCACCTTCTTCCCATATTCTCTGTACACTAAGGCAATATCCAGCCTGGCTGCCCCTCTGCAGGGAGAGGATAATGTGCAATTACTGTTTGCAAGCAGCAATGGCCTGAGGGAGCTGTGGGGAGCTGCACAGCAGTGTCGGGCAAGGCAGGGTCCAGCAAGGCAGGGTCCGGCAAGGGCAGTGTCCAGCATGGCTGCGTCTGGCACAGCACACAGAAATACACTCAGGCTGTGTCCAGGTGGCTCTGCTGAGCCTTGTCCCTCCACAGGGATGAGAGCAGACAGAGGTGTCACTGGCTGTGTCTGAGCTGTGAGACCCAAAGGCATTTCTGAGACAACTTTGTCTGTCTAAGCCGTTCCCTGACCCCACGTCAGCCGTCCAGCAGGCTCCCCCCTCCAGATGATGTCAGGACAAGCCCCCCAGGGTCCATCACAGGGTGCACCACCCCTGCAGCTCAGGGGCACATTTATGACCCATTTGGTCCCTGTCTGCTCCCATTAATCAGGAGGGAGGTGACTGCAATGCTGCTGTGGCCTCAGTGCTGTCTGCCAGTCCTCACCAGCCCCACATGCTGTGCAGCAAAGCAGGCACGTCACCCATCTCTCCAGAGGACATCTCTGGACAAGGACAGAAAGGCCCAAATGCCACATGAGGGGAAAAAAAAAGTTTAGTTAAAAACAAGGGCCCATTTTTTCCCTGCAACTAGAATTTATCTCCCTGAGCTCAGATGATCTTTGTCTGGACCCAGACTCCAATTCTGGAGAAGTCTCAGTTCTCTCTTGACTTCATCCCTGACATTCAAGCTTTTCAGGACCATATCAACTACTACTCGGTGCAAACATCTCCCAACTCCATTAGAGAAATAAAACAATAAAAGAGCATCTCTGATTGCATTTATGACAGTGTGGAAGCTCTTAATGCCATAATCATGTTAGCACAGGTGAACATGATCCCATGAAAGGTGTCATGTGTGCCATAGCACAGAGTTTTCAGGTCTTCAGGCGAGGCCCCTGGAGCTATTAGCAGCTGGCAGAAGATGACAACCTTCAGGCTTTTTCATTTCCCTGAGGAATATGATCAGTTCACACTAAGCCCAAAGGTTGTGTTCATAAGGTCCTCCTGAGCAGTGATGTGCACCTCAGCCACGAGTGCTTCTTCTAAAATATGCAGTACACATGCATGCACATGTACAGTGTTCCTCCAAGTAATGGCCATACCTTCCTCACTTCCACCCTCAGAAACAAGGCTGTTGCTCAATTCCTTCCTAAACCTACCAGCAGCACTTTACTGTCAATATTTCGGAAAGCAATCACATCAAACAAAACCATCATATGGGTAAATACAGGAAGTTGTGGTGTTTACAGGCCTCAGGTTCTCTTAGCTGACTACCCAAAAACACCTCATGATAAATTAAGGACTCTCCTGATTTTAAATGGAGATATTATCACCTGGTAGTCATGCTCCCCTCCTCATTGTTTGGAGTACATATGGATTTTTCCCTGCATCTGTATAGAAGCATCACCCCTGGGGGTAGTGGCAGGGTTTTTAAGCCTGTGACAGATAACCATGTCCCTCCAATTTCCTGGCTAAAAGCTTCCTAAATTCATGTAGCTGAGCACTCCAGGGAGCCAACTGGATAGCAGTTTGCTTAATAAAAGTTGCCTTTATACAAACATCTAAATCCTATTTTCCAAGAACCGGCAGGGGATTTTCAGGGTGTAATCCACCTGCTGCTGACCCTCCACAGCAAAGAAACTTCTCACTTGCTGGGTGGAATTTTTTTCATTGGAGAGCAACACAGGCTTTTTCTGATGGTGCTGGGAGAGGGGAATGTGGGAATGGGGGAATGCCTGAGGATTGCCACAAGCAGAGGAAAAAGGTTGGGCAGTTTCTTCCATGTCTGCTGAACAGCCTGTTATCAAAGACAACAGGATAGAGAAGGGATTGCTGAAGAGGCTGCAATTCTCTGAAATTTTGCTCAGGGAAATGATTGCCATGTTCAATGTGGAAGTCTGAATCAACAGACAGCTCTCTGAAGGACCTTGGAAAGCCCTTTTTGTTGTTTCAGAAGCAAATTCTCCTACTATCCTATCACTGTTCAGAGGATCTGAATCACTCCCAAGTAAGCCCTGGGGATTCCCAGCTGTGCTGAGACATCTCCATTCTGATGTGAAAGTGCCACTGTCTCACCCTCCTGCCACAAGGAACAGTCACCTAGGTAAAAATGAGGCTGGTATGACAGGAGTGATTAAAGCTTGGAACAAATACCCATCAATGATTCACAATATTTGAGGAAGACTTGCTCGTCTCTAGGGCCTAGAGAACCACCTTGTGCAAGGCTCCTTTTCCCAGGAAGAAATTCACAGTGGGCCTTTAAGCCGATGAAACATATGCAATAGATTATTAACAAATGTGAGTGGAAGGGTAGCTCAGTTTAATGTCACTTTTGTATACACACAGGCTTCCATCCTTTCTTCACAGAAAGATTATCCTCCCCACAGATAGATGCTGGAAGTCATCCAAGAATTTAAGAACATTCTTTCATTCACAGGTGTTTTTGGAGCTTACAACAGCAGTGCTTATTCTGGAAGATGATGAGGGAGAGAATTGCCTTGGCCCTCCAATCAGCTTTTGCCCATTTCACATCAAATTGCTATCTGATAATACTCAGTGAAAACTGGAACACTCTAATGCAAACAGAAATGGCTCCAGCAGCCACAAGAAACACTAATGACACAAATTAAATGGAAAGACACTGAAGCATGCAGTGCACCTTGCTGTCCTGGTGGACGAGCTGAATGTGAGCCAGCAATGTGCCCCCATGGCAAGGCAGTCAGCAGCACCACAGGCTGTGCCAGCAGGGCAGTGCCAACAGATCAAGGCAGATGTGGTCACTCAGCACTGGTGAGACACATGTGGAGTCCTGTGTCCGGTACTGGGATCCCCAGAACAAAAGAAACATGGATGTATCGGAGGGTGTCCAGCAAAGGGCCAGGAAAATGTCTAAGGGAGAAGGGCACTTCATGTACAAGGGAAGGCTGGGGGAGCTGGGGTTGTTCTCTGGAGAAGAGAACCCTCAGGGAGACTTTATCAATGTGTATTGATACCTGAGGGAGGAAATATAGATGGCAGGGCCAAACTCTCCTCAGTGGTGGCCAGAGTCAGGAGAAGAGGCAAAGGGCACAAACCAAAATACAGTAAATCAGCACCCACCATGGCTCTTGCCTCCTCCCAAAGCAATATCCCACATGGCAGCACGATCATGGCATTGACACTGGAGAAAACATCTCCATTTCTCACCAGGCCACTTCCCTGGGCTTAGAGACAGGGATGAGAAAGTCCCCAATCACCTTGCTCAGACATCCAGGACACGAGGCTGAATTCACCAACAGAGCTTCAGCAACGACACAGAGACAGGGAGAATATCAGAACATGCATTTAGCTGCTGACAGCAGCCTAACAAATGATCACTACAAAGGCATGCAGAGCTTGTGACAGGGATGCAGGGAGTTGGTCTGGGACTGAGGGACCTTAGTTACAACAGCAGGGTGGAGAAGTGGAGCTGGAATCTATAGAAGGAAAAGAAATTATGACCTGACCGAGTGATATCTCTTCCAGAGGGACTGAGGAAGGAAAAGAAACTACAAAACTACTTAAAATTGTATCAAACACACAGAATGAGGACCATGAACTTAAAGATGTGGAAAGGTCATGTCACAAAGGAGTAGAGGTGGAAATCAAGAGAAGCAAAAATAAAACAACTGCAGTGGAGAGAGCAATGAGAGAGAGCAGGATAAAAAATGCTGGACAAGAATATTGACAAGTCCAGAATATCAATTCTGTGCTTCCTTAGCCAATAAGGTTGACACCATGGGATCTGGGGAGGATGGAGGAAGTTCAGAGATGTGATCCACGGTTCCCTCTCCTCCAGACAAAGGCCAGGGTTTGCTCACACCTATACAAATATTGCAATGACTCTGCAAACAGTTTTTACTGTCATGAGCTCCTTTAAATGGCAAAGAAACATGGTCTGTGCCATCAAGATTTTCTTTTATTTCCTCACTTATTCAGCCCCAGCAGAGCCCCACTCAGCCCAGATATGCCTCAACCCTTCTTGCAGACAAAGTGAGTGCCTATATCAAAGAGAAAGAGGGACAAGAAACCCACAACATTTTCTTCTCTGGGACAGCTGGGTTGTCTTAAAGCCAGTGTTGAGCAAATGACACAAGCTGCCTTTTCCAGCCTGAGAGATGACCTCCTCTTTCCTCTTCACCTATTTCATTAGCTCTAAATTGTTCCTGTTGCCAAGACATTTGAAAGCAAATTGCCAAAAAGCTTCAATCGCTACCCCTAACATCTGATTCCCCTACAGGACTCAGTGCCCAGTCTGATTCTCATCAAGACATGACTTGAAGGCACAACATCCTAACCAAGAAACACTGAGAGGGAGAAGCAGAACATAAGGCAGGAGATAATTCACATAAAAACGCCAGCAAGACTTAGTAGTCTATTCTTTTCATTTAGGGGCCACTTCCATATTCATCTGGACCCAAAAAATAGGCCAAGGAACAGGAAGAAGCAAAGAGGGGGTGAGCAGGGGGTGAGAACACAAGGGTCTGCTATCATCCTGTGTCAGTTTCTTTGACAGGACAAAGCTTTGGAGAGGGTTTTAGCCACAGTTGGACAAAATGCTGTCCCAGTGAATCACAACAGTGGGAAAATTAATTAGCTACTGTTAAGTCAGCTGTAAGCATGTACAGCTCTGTGAACACCCAACCTTTTATCATTTTTACTGAATCACAACACAATCTGCCACCAGAGTCTCCCCAGACCAAGGCCAGGACTGAAATAGTAGGGCCTCTGGCTGTGGGGACTGAGCTGCCACTGTGGATGTGCACAGGGAGGCCGCAGCCGCTGAGAGGAACCACTCCAGAGCCTGCTCAGAGGGATCGCTGCTTCCAGAGGAGCTTTTTGACTGGAGTAGATGCAGTGGCAGGACTGAGAGGGTGAGAGATATGCAGGGTGGAAGAGGGAGAAAGAGATGAGCTTGGGGTTGGACGGACTGTGTATTTTCAGGAGAGCCAAAGAAGTCAGAAGTGCCGTCGTACCTGCAGGTCAGACCCAGGGGACAGTAACTGAGCTGCAGGCTGGCTTTGACTTGCAAGTGCCCCAGGCTGGAGCTGAGGCAAACTTGCAGATTTGATCAGGAGATCAAAGAGAACTTGGCTCAAGCTCTTTTCAGCTAAGGGAAGAGATGTCTCTTGCCTGTGACAGCGCACTACATGCTACGGACTCGAGCCTGACTACAGAATTGCCTCCTCTTCAGAAGGGACACACAGACAGTCCTGATTTGCACTGCTTTGGGTGAGAGTCAGCTGGCTGTCCCCAGCCCTGGACTGCACAGTGCCAGGATGTGTGTGCAGTCACACATGGATGTTGCTCTACATGGAATCATTAAGGATGAAAAAGACTTCCAAGATCACTGAATCCAACCTTTATCCAAACCCTACCATGCCACTAAACCGTAACACTCAGTGCCACATCCAGTCATTTCTTGAACAGTTCCAGGGATGGTGACTCTACCACCTCTTTGGACAACTCATTCCAATGCTTAACCACCCTTCCAGTGATGAAATTCTTCCTGATGTTCAACCTGAACCTCCCCTGGCACAGCTTGACATGCATCAGAGATAGACTCACAGGATGTTATTACTGGGTTGGGAGCGGGGTCCCCAGACTTCCAGATTTTTCTTGTTGTGCTACTGAGGGCATCTAGTTGAAAGGGTTTTTTAACGCTTCCTAGGCAGGCAAAGATGGGCTTCAGTTGCCTGTGTACTTCGGCCTGCCCTGCCCCTCTCCTCCCCTTGCTGCCTCACTCTGCGTGCACCTGGGTCCTACAGCAGCGTGCAAATGTGCTGACGTGCAAAGAGCACGTTTCCCCACTGGCAGGAGCCGTGCTGGGCAATGAAAGAGTCACCCAGCAGGAGCACCAGAGCCTGCCAATTACCTTGGCATGCACCGCGGGATCAAACGGGGCAGGAGCATAGCGGTAGGTACAGCAAAGCTGAGCTCTCCTGCCAGCCCCTGCTCTCCCCTCCGTGCTGCCTGGTAATGAAGTCATTTTGGCCTGCAGGACACGCAGCAGATGGGCTGTCACTCAGGGGCTGTGCCCGCACCAGCCGCTCCTTGGGGTGCGAACTTATTAAGGTCGGTGTTTTACAAACGCGATCAAGGAAGCGAGCTTGAGCGGTGTTATGACAGCAATAAAAGTGTGTCCTGCTTCATCAGCACTTTGGAAAAATTAGTTTAAATGTCCTCAGTGGCAAGCAGCATTTAGCGCTGCTTAGTGCGGGAGAGGGAGGCAGGAAAAAGAGACTACACAGGGTTTTTAAAAATAAAACTCAAAGCGAGTTTGGCACAATGAGTAAATCACAAGCAACCGTCTCCCTACAGTGCCCTGCTGCATGAAACTCCTTCCTGAGATAAATCAGTGCTGTATCCAGCCAAACACTAAAGCAGTGCCAGCTCTTGCTGCATAGTGCACCTTACTCCAAGCTGTTAGAGCTCGCACCTCCACCTCTTCAGAGAATTGCAGTATCTCACCTTACACTGCACCACCAGGTTCTACAGTGCCTGATACCACTGTCTCATCATGCTTATTGTGCATCTTTTTTCCCTACTCTCAAGTCTCCACTGCAGTGCAAACTCCGTGGTGAACCTTAAAAATCAATTCCAATTATAGAACTTGATTTTCCCTTCATCCAAAATGTTTTGTTTCTAGATAGACCTTCAAATTCTGCTCCAAAGTGTGTTTTCTCTTCCTTTCCTCTTTCAAAAAAAAAAAACTGGATCAGATGATTTACAAATTTGTGTAAGGGTCTGGGGAAGCAGAAGACAGGAACAATATATATCCTCACCGCTTTTCTTAAAAATAACCACACAGACAAAAAAAACAATAAACTAAATAGCATCATTCAGAAAGAAAAATGCCTTGAGGCTTGAAACTAAGCAGTGCAGCCCCAAAATACCAGTTTGATTTAGCTGGGAAAAAGGGCAGCTGAAACGAAACACAAACAATTCTGCATCAGGTCTCCAGAGCATCCTTCCACAGCCACTGATCCAGCTCCCTTTCTGCAGGGAGGAGAAATCGCACCCCCTTATTGACCTCCCTGTACACTCTCCCTGCCAGCCCTTATAAGTTCATGGTCTGCTGTCCCTGGGCTGCTGCTGGGCCAATTTGCATGAGGGAAACTGTAAATGTCACACTGAAACACTCACAGTGGTATTTTCCCAAAGCAAATAAAGCCTAGGACCAGCGAGCAGAAAAAATTACGCCCACAAAGCAGTCATAAATCAGACACATTCCAGGCACTTTGCAAGTTTTGTTGTCTCACAAGTTTTTGGCAGATTCGAAGGTTTTTCTTTAGACAAAGTCTAGTGTTTTCTTACTGCCCCACTGTGAAGTTAAAAACCTTATGGTACAAAGGGTGCTGTCACCCTGATAACAGAGGACAAGGGACACCTCTCTCTTGAGGTGAGAAATACAAGGTTCCCCTTCCCACTCATAGCGTAAAAGGCTGGAAAGTCCACAAAGAATCATTTGGGTTGGAAAGATCTCCAAGTTCATTGAGTCCAACCATTGATCCAGCACTGCTATGCCACCACTAAACCGTGTTCCAAGTGTCACGCACACGTCTTTTAAATCTGAGGGCTCAGCCCTGTGCAGGTGCCTGTCACACTCTCCAGAATGAAATGGGAGGTTGTTTGGAGGGCAACAGAGATGCTTTGGAATCTAAATTTGGTGAACTGAACTTGGGGTGTGAGACATCAGCTTTTGATGCGAAGTTTCCAAGGAGTGGGGAATCCCTCCTGCCCCTGCAGAACAGAACTTAGTGCCTCCTCCAAATAAAAACAATCTTCATTTTTATGGAAATTAACCAAAACTTGTCTACATGCAGCACCATTGCTGCTTAAGGACCACCAGACTCTGCACATCAGACTCACAAATAAATAGTTCACACTAAAATTGTCAGAAACCACTTGGCCCCTGCTACAGCAGCAGAGCACACCACCTTTCTGTATTTGTTTTCCTCTCACCTTAGCCCAACACATTTGCAAAGACTGAAACTCTCTCACTGTGGCTCAGATAATGGCAAATAAGATGGGAAAAACATATATCAACGAGCCCAGTCTCTCCAGGCTACGCACAGTCAGGCAGAAAGAAAGAAGGTGTTTAATACGACCCTGGCAAGGGTCAAAACTACCTTTGATAAATCATTCACTTGCCTGGTTCCTGGGAGCTGTTCTTCCAGATCAGTGATGTTCTGGGTGAGGTTTACAGTGGATATTTTTCCCTTCTCAGTGAAAGATCAGCCAGCTCTGGCAGACACAACCTGTGATGGCTCCAGCAGCAGAGACAGAGCTGAAGAGGGGGATGCACTGCAAACCACAGCCTGATGGTCTCAGGAACAGGCTGGGACAGTGCAAGGACAAGCAGGAGTGGGGCAGGATGGGTCCACCCCATCCCTCACTAAAGGGAAGATTGATTTCTCTCTATGCATCTGAGCAAGCCCAGAATGTTAAACAGCTTCTCTTCTCTCCCATTTCTTCATCAGTCTTTTTCCTCAAAAAACCCAATTCTCATATCAGCCTTCCTTACACTGTTGTCCCAAGCTGTGTACCTAAGCTAAGAGCTCCTGAGAGCACGTGAAGGCACAGGATTAGATTTCAGCAAGCAGCGAACTGAGATTTCGATCAAGATGCTCCACTTTGTGCAGTATACAGTGCTGGATAAGTGATTTCCACAAAACCAGTCCCAAACTACAGCACATATCACAGCTGTTCCATTTGGGTAATGCTGAGCCATGCTCTACTTTTATGGCCTTTCCCTCCACAGTATTATGGTGCCCAAGCTATAGAAACAACCCAGACCATAGGAAAGTGAATTTCAGGGTAACTGGATAGGAAAAGAACTAAAGAAGAGAGAAATATCTATGTGTGGCCTGGATGCTTCTCACCAAACCTCCAACCTTTTTTCCAGTGTGCTGGAGGGTCCCAAATGTTTATTTTGGGGAAAAAAAACCCAACCAACAAACAATGACCAAAAAAAAAAAAAAAAACCAAACCAAAACCACCCAGGCAAAGCCAGAGAGCAATTAATCCATTCCACTTTTCTCAAAACTTCCCAGCATATAAATTTTGGCACAAACCCCCTTCATGGAGCTACTGTACTGCCTTCAGCAACCTCCTCACAACTCTAGAGACATTCAGCTGCACCAGGGCTCCTCCAGCACAAGAGCCTCTGCCAAGGAAAAATAATTTCCTCGTGTCCTTCCTCTCCCTCACTGAAACATTCCAAGTAAGCAAGAGCTTGGCCCAGAAGATGTTGCCGTGAGGAAGGAGCTCAGGCAATACAAGACTGATTCAGCAGCTTGGCACCTCACACAGAAGCACTGGGCAAACATGACCTGTATTTGTTGGGAGAGAGGAGACTCAGAGGTGACCAAGGGAAAACATAACTCTAAAGAGAATTCATGAGGTGATTGAAACTATTTAGGGCTATGTCAAATGTGGGAAGCAGGTGGCATAAATACAAAAGCTCGGGAAAGGTCAAGCCTTGGAGGAACTGAGCGAGGACCTCTTCATGCAGGGTAGAACTGATCTGAAACATACTCTTGCCAGAGGCAGCAGGGAAGAAAAATCAAGTAAATAGTTTTGAAGGAATTGGAGGATGGAATTCATCTTATTTTAAGCATCAAAACATGAAGTGTGTAACCTGGGCCTGTCATCCAGGCTACCTCAACAGCAGAGAGAGAGAAAGACACTTTAGAGGGCAAGTAATCCTGGCTACCTGTGAAAGCACCTGTTAGCATGGCTCCAGGAGCTGGCTCAGAGATGAGGTGAGGAAAATCCCAACCTTAATCACTGCAGAGCTCCTGAGAAGGTGACAAACATTTGCCAACATGAATTTAATGAGGTGTCTCCTTGGAGTGGTACCCCACCAAGTTTTAACAGAGACTATGTGGATGTGAGGCTGGCCATGTGCCAGCTTCAGCTAACCAGCAAAACTCAGCAAAAACAAAACAAAATAGTCTTTACTAGCCTTTAAATACCTGGGGGTTTTATTTCTAAAAAAGGAAAAAAAGATGGAAAAATACAAGGAAAGTTGATGAATGCTAATGCAATAAATGAAGAAAATATATTATCTTCGATTCCTCTTTGCCTGGATCTATAGTAATTTCAGAAGGAGATTGGATTATGAGATAAATTTCATTTATTCCTAATAAAAGAAGAATGCTACATTTTTTTGACAAGTGTTCTTCAATATCCCACCTGGGTAGTTCTAGTAACAGGTAATAAAAATGAAATATGATAGGATTTCCAAGAAGACCCGAGCAGTTAACAAGGGAAACGATTTCACAGTTCTTCCTTAGGAGGCACCCAGATTTCCCAGGGATAACAAGAAAGTTTTAATCAGTCCCTTTGCAAGGTGTGTAGGGGAGGTTTTCAGGATGTGGCTTTATACCTGTCCTAGTTGTAGCTGTTACTCAAGACGCAGCAAATTAAAATCAGAGCACTTGGCTGGATGAAAGCCAACTGCCTGTACAGCTGAGCAGCAGTGGGAAGGGCTGGAGTAGGGGATCACAGAAGGAAAGACAGAGTGGGTTTCGTTAGGAGCACCACAAGCTCAGCAGCTGCAGTTGTCCCAGGTCCAATTCTTATTTTGCCTATGTAGACAAACATGGTTTTAGCTCTCCTTGACCCATGGACTGAGACTGGTTGCAGGCCCACACTGTTCCAAAGGCAGCGTGGTCTTGCACAGCCCAAATTCCCTGTGAGTCCTCCATGGATTTACATGCGTACAGTGACTTTATTGGATGCCATGAAAGCTGGCTGTAAAGAAGGAACATACTTGAGATGCTTAAACAAGCCATCCTTCTATGTTTTGACTCTATACATTAAGGCATCAAGTGAAAAAATGCATCAAACCTGCTATTTCTTCTGGGCCAGCTTCTGTTGGCCTTTGCATTTTGTGTGAGCTCGTCCTTGCTTTTCAAGCACATTTCCCCCATCTTAGCAGAGCTGCCTCACCACTCAACCCCCACCACAATGAGACTGCAAAGGAGCCAGGGGGACCCTCTCTTTGCTGCTGTCTGCAGCCAACAGAACAGGAATGCTGTAGAAAGTGGCAGTGACTATGCAATGCATAAATCACGGGGACAATATTGTCTCTCCTCCCCTTGCACAGATCCCATATATCACCATGACTCAGTGCAGATCTCCCAGTGGGGACTAATTCCAACTTTTAATGCACTTTCCATCTGATTCCTCCTGACAACAGATGGGTCGCTGTCCTGAGATATTGCATTTTCAAAACAATATATTAAGAACCTCTGTGTTTCAGAACAATTTGGTTTGGGGACCCACTACTAATCCCATTTTAGTGGTTTGAGTTACACATTTTACCACTGACAAGACAAAACCCCTTCAGTCCAATGGCCATCATCTCTTTGCTTCTCCTCTACTTTTTCTGGTTTTTTCACCCATCTTCCTGGATGTGATAAATCATGTAAATTTAATTTAGAGATTATACCCCTGGCTTTGGAGGCAGACAAGGTTAGCTCTCTGCTTGCGGCCTATAGCCCACTAATCTTATTATAAAAGTCCTCCATTCCCACTTGGCTGGAACTGCTGTTGGGGAGTGGAGGGAGAGCAATATCTATTCTATAAAGTATTTTGGATTTTTGTTGGACACTTGCAGATGGCATCCTGGCCACTGTCCAAACTCATGCTGCTGCATAAGGATAAATCCTGGAGGTTTTCACAAGCCCACTGTATTACAAGCTTTATCTCAGCAGTACGAACCTGGTGCTACCATTTCCAAACCTTTCCCAGCCTCTCTAATCAGTTATAAATTTCTTTCAGCTCCACTTTTCCAAAGACTGAGCAGCTCCTAAGTCCATAGCACTTCTCCTTGTGCACATTTGCTGCCTCCTTTCTGTATGACTGGAGGCCAACACTCCTTCCCTAAAGAACTATCAGATCTGCAGAGGACATGCAAGAAACAGGGGAATTTCTGATATCTACAAAAAGCGTCATTCCTTGCTTTTAAGGAGTTTTTGGCCCCAGGCTGAGGGTTACAAGCACTGACCAAGTACTTTATCCATGCAATCTTTCCTTCATCTATAAATTCCCTTTCTAAGGAAACTTGTAGCACCAGCAGGGGATTAAAATCAGTTGTTTCATGGGCATCCCGGGTGGTTGTCTTTCATCTCCTTTCCTAATATTTCTGTTAGGCTTGGATAGTTTTTATTGGCTTTTTTCTCTTTGCTCTTTCTCACGCCTGAGCAGTTCTTGGCTTCAGCAGGCACAGAAACAGCAGTTTTATGACATGCATTTTTTAATGTATCAAAACATGTTCTTTTGATCCATTTTTTAAAAAGCAAACTCTGCTCAGCAAAGGTTAATAAGTTTCCCACATCAGCTGGATGTAAGAGAGGTCCAGATGTTGCTGAGACTCAAAACTCTCATCTTCAGATGTCTGCGGGGCAAAACCAGAACCTTCTCAGATATCGCCTAAGCCACAAGAAATTGCTGGACCCTTATTGGGGTTTTAGGAGCTCTCCTGTTTGGTTTTTTTGTTTGTTTTTTTTCTGTTAAAGGAATTTTCCCCCATACATGTTGCTAGGGGGAACAAATGACTAAGTACTTAAGAAAAACAAAAGAGCTGGCTGCTCTTTTTGTTTCACCTGGGTGTGTGGGCAGTCGGTCTGGTCTTGGAGAGAGGAGTCGGCTTTCTTTGGCTGCTTTTCCTCTCTGCTGGAGAAGC
>NW_008236924.1:1442900-1461141 GCF_000691975.1 Corvus brachyrhynchos | reverse complement strand
GAGAAGGCTGGCACTGGGTTTGTGATTGTTTGCTGTTACTGCCATAGTTATCGTTGTTTGTTTGACTGGTTATACACGTATAGATATATAATAGTAAAGAACTGTTATTCCTATTTCCCACATCTTTGCCTAAAAGCCCCCTTGATTTCAAAATTATAATAACTCGGAGGGAAGGGGGTTGCATCTGCCATTCCAAGGGAGGCTTCTGCCTTCCTTAGCGGACACCTGTCTTTCAAACCAAGACAACCCTCTAAGAGCTGGCCCAGAGTGTTCTTTAGTGCTGACAGTTTGGTACATCTGAGAGAAGTTTCTATGAAGTTAGGACAGTTATAGCAGCTGCCCAGAGAATTCACACTAGCAGGTTTCTATAGCTTTCAGTATCACACATACAGGGAACACGCTGGAAGCAAACACAGACCTCAGAAAACAAGCACATCACACTCTCCTTGTGTAGCAACCCAGTATTTGCCCATCCAACTCTAAAAAGAAATTGTCTCCAGTCCAAAGCCTGTGTTCTCTTTGCTGGGTGATCCTTATGGAAAACTTAAGATAGGGAAGGAACAGCATTTCAGCCAGCACTGACCCCCCAAGATCCTCCAGGTACTGTGGCAGGGCAGTGCCCACTGCAGCTTTGCCAGGACAGCTGAGGTGATTTGCAAGCAAATGGCACGTTCTCCTCGGCCTTTCACACAAACCAAGTCATGTCCCTAATGTTTTTTATCAAGTTCTTTAGAGCTTTAGTCCACACTGAAGTTAGGCATCTCAGCTTGTTTCAAACTTTAGAGACAAGAAGCTAAAAATTCTTTTATTTTACTTCTTTCCCTTCAATTCAATGAAGAAAATGTTGAATGTATGAAATACATTTTGCTTTACCAATCCCAAAGTGGATTTCCCTAGGATCTACTTATCTACTTTCAGAAGTATTATGACTTTTTTAAGAAGTATTTGAATGTGAAAAGACTTACCAGACAGGACTGGGGAGCATCCCATGGATGGGAGAAGGCTGGGATTGGAGGCAGTAGATAATCTTGCAAATTTTGCACCTTGGTAGATGGCAGAGGAGCAGAAGAGAAGTAGAGGGCCTGGAAAGCAAGAGGAGAACATTTTCATTTAAATAACCACGCAGCAGATAGGAACTGGACACATACATTAAGCTTAGTCAGGGTTTTAAACCAAGCCCGGAACACCAATTTAGAATCACAGAATTGTCCAGGTAGGAAAAGACCTTTAATATCATGAAGTCCAACTGTTAACCCAGCATTGCCAAGTCCACCACTGAAACATCTCCCTAAACATCACATCTACATGTCTTTTAAACACCTCCAAGGATGGTGACTCCACCACTTCCTTGAACATCCAGTGCATCACAAAGACAGCTCCTGGCATCTTCTCACTGCACAGGGCACAGCACCACTGATCCAGATGCTCCCTGAACTAGGCTAATCCCAGATTTGTTTCAGAAAAGTTTTATGGATGTTACAGTTCATTTATTAACACAGGAAGGATGATGCAAAAATTCTAAAGCCAACAGAGACTCGACAGACAGCAGTGCATGACTAGCCAAGCTTGCCAAGAAATCAACACGACAATTTTTATCACAGCCCATCACAATTTTTCATGGTAGTGATCAGAAATAAGTCGGTTTTACAGCAGAATTGTTCTCAGCTTCTGCTTTCTCAGAGCAGCTGATGTCTCACAGAATCCTTTGGAAAACCACTCAGCCTTGCATCTATCACTGCTTTTTCTGTCTTCCACACTCCTCCCTTTTTCCAGGAAGGAAAATAACTGAGTCAAGTTGTGTTCTTTTCCCTTGACTTCACACTCAGCTCCCCAGCATCTGCAGATGGTGTCACCCATGAGGGAAGCTGAGCAACATCTGGAAAGTGGCAGCAAACTGGAAGGACAGGGCTGGGATAGCCACTGTGCCCTGGGCTCAAGGAGGGCTCAGAAGGGACTCTAGAATTTTCTCATGTTGCCACTGTTGTTGTACAAGGAAAATAACATCTCTTTGTAACACTGAATCTTTCTATTGACTTCAGTGTCAATAGAAGCAGAGAAATGTTTAGAATCAAACCAAGCCAGCCTTGCTGCAAAACCTCGTGGTTTTTAATACAGAGAACAAATCAAAGGAAAGATCTCTACAAAGAAAATATCAGAAAACTGTGAAACCATCCTTTACAAAAATATTGAAAAGAAGAAAATTAATCACGTTAAACATCAAAAATTACTTTTAGATCCCTCACAGAGAGGCTACCGTGACCTCAGCTCTGAAGATATCCACAAAGCAAAGTTAATGTTGTCCAGCCACACTGGATTCCAAAGGATGCTTGCACAGGATGATATGGAAGGAGGGGGAACAACATAAGCAAAAAAGAAATTCCTTGCCTAAAAGCCACTCCATATAAAAATATCATCTTAAAACTAACCTATATTAATTTTTTAAGTGGAATTTTAAACAGGTAACTTTAAAAATCTGGCATAAGTCTGCCTCTTTCCAATTCAGCATTTAGAGACTTTCACCTATGGAAAAGTTCTATTTTGAGGAGCAGCTCTGACAGCAACAAGGCTGAATAAGGATAAATTTAAATTAGTCAGAAAAGCATCATGCTTAGATGAGAACAAGGTCCTCCCAGGAGGTGGTGTTTAACAGCCTCTGCAATTGCTGCATGAAGGACACTGTTTTGCATTGTTCTTTGTAGGAAAGTCAACAGCCTGGAGAAAGATAGATTATTGTTCGTTACATCCAGAAGAGCTTTTATTAAAAAAAAAGGTGTCATATTCACAGAGCATTTGAGGGTAAGCTGATGGTTTTAATTTCCCCTCTAGCTCATTTCCAATTTTGGGAAAAGCTGGTTAGAGAACAGAGTTCTCCGTGTGAATGCATGAAAGTCACAGTGCAAAGGAAAGGGAGTAGCAGCTCCCCCACACCATGTCTTGAAACCACTCAGCCTTCCAAAAAACAGCCTCAGCCAGAACCCTGCACACAGCCATGGCTTGTCCACTGATGGGAACAGAGCCTGTTTTAGGGCAAAGCCCTCAGAAGTCAGAATCACTTTATAATTGTGTGTTGAATGCTTCACAGAAACCAGCAGGTGAAGGTGCCAATCCTTCATGCTATTCATCCCTTCCCAAGAGCTCCCTGTGACCTTTAATTCCCCTACAAAGAGGCATCAGAGGGTTGGCTTTGGCAATGACATGAACAACTCTCCCAGCACAGCAGTTTCTCCTGAGCCTCAAGCCCTCCTGGGAACCAAGAGCGATGCTCTGGACCAGTGGTAGGAGAGCAAAAAGAGCCAGGCAGGGGCTCAGTACGACAGCAATGAGCAGGTGTTGGGCAAGGGAAGGCGGAAAAGCTACATAAAGAAGAAATCACCTTCATTTTGATTGTATATTTCACCCAAGCTTGCTGAATTTAATTATTTGTCCCGTGACAGGGTGCATTGTCCAGGTACAAGCTTCCTGGAGAAGAACTTGTACTGCTAAGATGCTCAACTCTAATGAGGCTTTCTAGAAGCCAGTAAAAATTGTCACCCCAATCTGTTTTGTATCCTAAACAAAAACACTGGTGGTAAGGGAACAGTGCTTAAGGTGCCTGTAAATGTTTTATTCACAGGAAAAACAAATTGCTGCAGGAAATGAGGGACAGACACGTATATGTAGCAAAACCCAGCTCAGAGCTGTGATAATTCTTAACGCTACTAATTAACTGAACACTGGAAACAATCCATTTCTATAGCAGCTTCTGCCCTTATGAACAGTCACAAATTGAACCCCAAAGTTTGTTGGAGGAGAAAATTTTACATATCTTTATTGCTAGGGGTGCTGAGGCACGGAGCAGTGAAATGCTCACCATCTTATCTTGGTGTTCCCTTCCACTCCCTTCCTTCCTCTCCAGAAAGCATGGTGAGGAGACAGGAAAACCCTTGCCAGGGAGGCTGTGCCTCTGGATCAGTGCAGAATCAGTGAGGCAGAGATGTGATGCATGGAGCACAAGCAGGAGTCCCACAGCGGAGCACTGAAAGGGAGCCAGATGCCAGCAGTTGTCACGGACAAAGCTCTACATATGAGAACACACAAAAACTCTGCACAGGGCAATAAATACAACCCATCCTCTACCCTGGAGCACTCTGGAGACTCAGTGTTTCAGGAGGAACATGTCTTGTTTCTACTTTGCATGTTGGATAACTTGGGAACAGTTCTGAGTACGCAATTACCTGGATCCTGACTCTTTTGTGAGACTCCGTGGGTGACATTTGCCTCCCAGCCAGGGCACTGCTTTGGAGTTCTTCTGCTTAAGCAGAGTAAGAAGCAAATATTTTCATTTAAATTATTGTATAATCTCCCCTCTCTGTCTGAGTCCTCACCTCCAGGTTCACTGACACACACCCATGCTCCCTGACAGCCTCCCAAGGGAATGCTGCATCTGTGGCAGCAACACCACGTCTCTGTGCAGGTAACAACTCGGCTCTGCCTAATTACTACAATATTAACTCCTGAGACAGAATAATCCTTGCAAACTCCATTTTCCTCCACTCCAGGAGGAATTCATTTGGGCTGGCCTTTTCCTAGCAAATATTTAGCATCCCATGTGCACATATTTAGAAAGAATGCCTCACAAATCACTCAGCTGAAAGTGATTTCCCCCGAGGAGGGATGAGAGAACAAACACGTGCCAGCTGTGAGCCGCAGTGTTCACTGCACTCCTGGAAGGCACTCGGGTACCACGGAGCTGTGAGCAGCAGAGGAGTCGAGGTGGGACACAATTATCCATCTACATTAAATTAATTTTCACTCTGTTTTCCTATCAGGCTCACTACTGCAAAAACAGAAGGGATGAGGTTCCATGGAGGTGGTTTACAAGGTGAGAGAGGATGGCAGAACAAGGTAAAGAAAAGCGCTAATACCAGTTTTGTTGTTTAATATTCACCTTTGCTCTGTTTCAGAACTTTTGCATAGCAGTGGCTCTGTATGAGAATTTCTGGTTATGGCTGTGAAAATATTGCTGCTACTTTTTTATATCTACTTTGTGGGAGTTTAGCTGGTCTCAGACAACACTGGCTGCAATCTTTTCATCTCAACAGATTCGCTGTGGGAAAGCTATTGGCACAAAACTGATTTCTGTCTTCCAGTAATATTGTATCAATTTAAATGAAAAAAGCCCTGGATCTTTTTGGAATGGTACTTCTGGATTTTTTTTTTTCATTTTACCTTGGAATGCTGGCAGTTTGCTCATATTACTTCTGCTTTTCTATTTTCTCATGGACGTATTGTGAAATCAATCACACATAAAATTTTTGTTGAAGATGATGATTTGGGACAAGCCATTAGGTTGGGTTAAAATATTGGTTTATTGTAAATCAAAATTACAATGAAACAAATTCAGAATTGGAAATGGCATGGATTGATATAATAATAGGAAGAAAACTTTGTTCAAAAAAAACATTGAAACTCCAAAATGCCTAATTTACTACAAGAAAGAATTTCAGAAATTATTTCATAGGAACACAGGGGAAAAATAATGAAATGTCAACACTCCCTATGAAAAAGACATACTGAAATCATCCATCTCTCCCTTAATGCATGATAACAAGGGAGGAAAGATGCACGTTAGGGCACTGGCCTGGAATATAGAACATTTCTATTCAAATTCCCAAATGGACAGAGATTTCTGGTTAGACTGTGGGCTTTTCTGTGTCTCAGTCACCAAAGTGGTGAAATGCAGTAAGAAAGCACCCTGTCTATTCCCTGACACAGTTACTGTGATAATAAGGTGGCATATAAATTCCTTGGATTTAAGCCAGTTCCTTCTAGCCACTCTCACCTGCTCCCAACAGCAAAATGTTTACTGATAATAATTACGAGCTGAGATTACCAAAGCTGCCTGGGGGATTTGGATGCCCACGGGAACTGGCAGCTCTGAAGATCTCCGCCCATGGATTTTACTGAGACTCTGATTGATTTCTTCCACCACCCCAACAACACTGCAAGAGCAGGCATGCGGAACAGCAGGAATATTTACAGAGATAACATCTTCATGTCAGCAAGGCAGGGAATCCCGTTGGGCCAGAGGCTTTACAAGCAGCAGTAAATAAGAACATCCTGTACAAAATAAGCCCTCTGTTGCAGTTCTGGTACACACCTTTGAGTAGGGACAATTCCCCAGCACCACTGTGCAGAAAATTTGACATTTGAAAGCACTTGAAGAGTCACACAAATCCAAGAGCCTGCTCACAGGACCTTCCTCTGCACCTATGAAAGTAACTTCTTCCTGCTCCTTTCCAAAAATCAAATCTCAATCAAAATTCTCCATGCGGAAATATCCCTTTCTAGGTTATCACCTTCCTAGTGCAGCATCTTCTCCTCCCCAACAACAGAATTGTTGATGTTGCTTTTGTAGCTGGTAAATAAATCAGCTGCTGTCAGGTCAGATAAGATTTTCTATCAGGTGGAGGTACAGCATTTTCTAATGAGGAGCAGCAGTGTGGGAGAGGAAAGGACTCAGAGCACTCTTCTTTGCTATATTTCTATTTATTTGCTATTTTGTATTGAATTTTCTAGAATAAAGGTTTCCCTTAGGAATGTGGGAAAGATGCCCAGAGGTCAGGTGGAGGAAGTATTGCTGTGCCTTGTGTTTTATTCTGACCCTTTAGTCCTCCTTCCCTAAACTCAGTGCCTACAGACAGAGCACAATTCCTCCCAGCAGCAGTGAAGGGAGGTGCTGATGGGGACCAGCAGCACATTCCCAGCTGAGACAGAGATTTTTTACTTTTCAGGCACATGGAATTTGGCTCAAATCTTCAGCAGGCTTTAGCCACCTCAGGGACAGATTTCCTACCTGTCCTAAAAGAAGTAAGGAAGCCAGTGCCCCTCAGAGAATGAGAGGGCTCCAGGTTTATGAACCAATTTATCTGCCGACAGCTTTCATTGCTGGTCCACCACAGACCCTCCCAGTCACGATGACCTGGGTGCTGCCTCAGGTGTAATTAACCCTGTGCCCTGAGCACGGGCACCACCAGCCTCACCATTCACAAAAGCCTTTGTCAGACACGGGGCTGATGGAGCTTTGTGCTGCTTTGACTCTCATGTACTCACCCTCCTTTTGCACTGTGGCTTTCTCAATTTAATGGAGAGGGAAAGGGCTCTCCCACAGTGGAAGGTGTCTATTGATCCAATTTTTCTTTTTCCTGTTCTTTTGCTTTGGAAGTTTCTTGCTCTAGTACTCAAAGCAAACTTTCTCCAGGACAGCAAACAAACAAATAAATCAAGTGCTTTTCAGCCCAAGTAGGAGGGAGAGGGAATAGCTTGGAAGGAGTTAGATTGCCCATTCCTGCCCTGTCTCCTTTTCTGCTTCTCTTCCCTCGAAGCCAGGTGCCAGGGAAAGCTCGCATTCACCATCTCTCCTCTGCTTTTCTTGCAGAACGCACAATGGCTACAGAAAAGGGGGAAAAACCCTCCCCTTCCATGTAGGAGCAATTTGTTTACAGTTCCCGGCTTCTCAGAGGGTAGGAGAGGGATGAGATCCACTCTTTGTTCTTTAGTGCTTGGGACATTTGCATAAAAAGAGACTCTTTGTTTTATTAAACATTCATCTCCTCCTACTGCTCAGTCTCATTTTGACGTTATAATCCTCTGTTAGCTCCGTGTCAGTCGCTGCTGGAGGGAGGGCCTGGAGTTGGACTCTGCAGGGCAAGAGTCCAGGTTTGAGCCTCCAAGTGCACGGGGAGCTGCAAGCCTGGATGTTCTCCCTTTTCCTTAGGTGTGTTTGAAGCCTGGGACCAATATCCATATCACTCCTATAGCTCCAGAGCTGAGAAACTGCTGTGGAGGGCAGCACACCTCTCCCTCAGACGGCAGAGCACTGGGGCGTTCCCATCCCCAACCAGCCACCTGAACAGCTCCACACAATCACAGAGTCGGCTGAGGTGCAAGAAACCCACAAGGATCATCGAGCCCAACTCCTGGCCCTGCACAGAACCATCCCCAAGAGTGACACCATGTGCCTGGGATTGTTGTCCAAACACTCTGGCAGCCTTGGGGCTGTGACCATTCCCTGGGGACCCTGTTCCAGTGCCCCAACACTCCCTGGGTGAAGAACTTCTTTCCAGCATCCACCTAAACCTCCCCTGACACAGCCCCAGCCATTCCCTCGAGTCCTGTCACTGTCACCACAGAGATGAGATCAGTGTCTGCTCCTCCTCTTCCCCTCACAAGGAGGTTGTAGACTGTGAGGAGTGTCTCCTCAGTCTCCTCCTGTCCAGCTGAACAGACCAAGTGCCCTCACCTGCTCCTCATACACCTTCCCCCAAGGCCCTTCACCATCCTAAAGGACACAAAGCACATCAGACACACGACTCAGGACACTCAGGAGAGAGGAGCAGCTCCTCTGAAATCAGTGACATGAAGTCAGTGAGAGACACAAACCAGAGCCCCTGCATGCTGATAGAAGCAGCAGAAATTCCTAAATTATGTTTTTTAAAGCCCAACAAATATTTTGTCTGTATTTCATTTCACACAGGAGCACTGAATAAACCTGATTTTCAATACAGAGCAGAAACAGCCTCAGTCGTGCTACAAGGGGATGAAATGGCTTTGTTGTTGTCCCCAGGATTCCTTTGTTCCAGTAAGGAAGGAACAGCAAGCTTAATTAAATGCATTAGTAATCACAAGGTAGTTAAATATCAATTAGCCATTAAAACACAGAGTGCAACAAAAGCCTAAATAATTTCTGAATTATAAACATAAATGTATGCATCAGAATAAGTAAAGGTATTTATAATAGGTATTTACTGTTAAAAGGTAGCAATTTTCTTCTGGGAAATTGCCCCCACTTCATATTTTTCTGGGTTTTTCCTTTTCATTAGGATTTCTACAGACTTTGGCCAAAACAATTTTCAAAGTCCTAGTTTTGAATTATTATTATTATTGCTATTATGCTCTGTCTCATACATGTTATTTCTGAAAACAATCCCCGTTAAAATAGCATTTGTTTTGCTCAAAATGTTGCAGCAGATTTCACCAGCAGAATTCACCAGAATTTCAGCAGATTCTGATTTCACCAGAATCTAATTCTGACAATTCAGACATTTTTAAATCCACCAAAAAAACCCAAAACAAAACAAAACAAAACAAAAAAAAAAAAAAAAAAAAAAAAAAAAAAAAAAAAAAAAAAAAAAAAAAACAAAACAAAAAAAACCACAAAAAAACCCCAAAAACAAAACAAACAAAAAAACCCACAAATATGTTGGCATTTTAGGTGATTTTTAGAACAAAGGGAAAAAAAATTGCTGGTCTGGTATTGACCCCTTCTAGCTATCTGCAAGCAAGCACAACAAGGAAAATGCCAGTACACACATTGTCCCAAAATGCCCCTTTATTCACGTGTCCAACTTTGTAGAGGACACTTTTCCTCATAAAAGGAGTTATCTGTCTGGTCTGAGTGTCCCCAGGTAACCCCAGAGAGAGCTCTCCATCCTTGGGGTGGATTTGAACAAGATGGAGTTGGAGCAGAGGTTTAGTAGCACCTGTCCAAGAAGAAATCCCATTCATCCCCTTTCATTTTTGTGCTTTAAATTACTTATTGTCTTTAACAGCTTTTTGGTGAATTTGTCATTTGTGAGGATTTATTCCCATTTTCAAGCAGAGTATAAATAACACCTTATCAGAAGGGGTTAATAAGGCAAAAGAATATTTAAAAGACTTGATAAAAGCTACACAAGTCATGATTTCTGATCCATTATCAGCTGATCTAACCACTCATGTTCACTGCCTCTGAAATAGCAAACAAACCATGAAATTAAAAATCCCCTGTGCCCTACCTTTAGTACGCTGAAGAAATCAAAGGATCCCAACAGGGTCTTAATTCCTTACTGATAAAGGAAAATTGCTTTTATTCAAAAATTCTTTTTGAAGGAAAAAAAATCCTGTATTTGGAATGAGAAAGAAAAAAAAAAAAAAAAGGATAGCATAGATGTTGTGATTTAGCTAAAAATATACTGGCTCATAAAAGCTTGGCATTGCTCCTTCAGAAGTTAAATATTTTTGTCCCAGGGAGAAAAAAGAAATTTAAAATCTAAGAACATTTTGATCCCAAGGTTAGTTCTAAAGTATTTTGAAATTTAAGCCATATAATGGCAATAAATGTCCAAGGCTGTAAAGCATCTAAAATGGAAACTTGAAATATGACTAAATTTCCCATCACCTCTTTTTGACTTTGTGGCTTCTCCACTTTCATCAGCCTGCCCAGTTCCGTGTCCAGTCTGGTCCAGTCATGAAGAACACACTTCTACCCTCACACATTGTTGTTGTTTCCCTGCATCTTGCTTCATGCAGGAGACACACATGGTGATGGTTGTAGCCAAACCTGGCTGGATGTAGGGCTGACCTTTACTCATGTGGGCTGGACTTGGGCAGGATGCTCAGATAAACAAAAATAGCCTTTTTACACAGAAATCTCCCCACTGGTATCCTTTTGCATCAAAGGAAATGGAAATTTTTATTTTTAAAAAAAAATTAACAAGGTAAATAATCTGAATCCTTTGTGTAAGGTGGCAATCAAAGCAGATCTCCAGCACCCATCTCCCGATGTACGAATGAAATCAGCTTCCTCCTGAATCTGCAAGTGCCTCTGACTGCTCTGTAAGCTCTACCTTCCATGCCCCCTCTGATGACTGACAGGCAGAGTTTCATTTCACCACACTTTGTCTAACTTCATCTTGCTCACATCTTTGAATGAGGCAGGACTCCTTAATTTCCTGAGTTCTGCTGGTTTCCAGGGCTGCTGCACCACTTTGAGCCTTCAGTTCCACGAGTCTGCGTTGTAGGGGCTGGGCTGGACACACCTGAGTTACAGACACCTGGCAAGGACAAGGCTCCAGAAACATCAGATCAAGCTGATTTAATGGGGAGGGAAAGGGAACACCACGAATCTGAGAACATTCAGGCAAGGAGCTCAGAGATTGGCAGTACAATAAGTAAGGACAAAACAACCAGAATGGTGTGAGTGATGTTTCACAGGTGCCAGGGAAAGAGAATTACCTTGGCACAGCCTTTCCACAGCCCTGCTTTATGTGTGCCTGTCGGATTTAGCATGAACTTTCAGCCGTTCTAAGAGCAGCTTTGGGATCTCCTAGGAAAGTTTCATGATACCAAAGGTCATTGAAAGAACTACTCAGCACATCCACATGCCTCAGGACTGCACAGCAAAACGTCCCGTTGAACTCTGGACAAGGGAAGAAGCCTTACTACAAAATTCAGTGTATTTTTTTGATCGTCATGGATATATAAATACCATGTAAATTTGTATACAGACATTGGCATTGTCTATCCCAGTTATAATTCCTCCTTCCAAGTTCAGGAGATCTGTCATGCTGTCCATTTGACAAGTCTGCAGCTTGTTTGTAAACCAGGGTGTGTTTGTGATGTGCTTATGATTGAAAAGCAAAACCATAAATCTCCTGTGCTGACCAGCTGAGCTGAATCCCAAAGTAAGTCAAAATGCACTCTCTCCACAGAGCCCCACAAAGCTAAGGGCAGTATTTACCTGCATAAAAAGAATTAATACTGAAACAAACAAAGAAGTCTGGTTCAGCTATGTAGTGTTGAAATATTAATATTGTTGGCAGAGAGAGTACATGAACCTATTATTTTGCGAACTGTGGTGGATATAGTGAAGGCAAACATTGAATAAGTAACGAGAAAATCCAGTTCTTTAACTGGATTTTCTGATGCCTGTAGCCAGACACACAGAGAGTTTATTCCATTTTGCTTCTATAGCTGGAACGGATTTTGTATTAAAACCGCCTAACAGGTTTTTTAAGTATAGGGAAAATGTATTTTAAACCTAGATAATTTCATTTCCAGCTGTGAAGGCATATCTACTGAGCTGAGAACTAGGTGACATCAATGGGAAGAGATTTGACTGCTGGACCTACAGAGAGTAAATTGTGGCATAATTATTCTGAATTAACTTACAACAGTTATGTCAAGAGAGTTTGAATAGAGACCCTCAAACTAAACTTGTATCAAACAGAGTAGCTCCACATCACTGCCATCACAGACACTATTTTCCACGTACATTGTCCTGCCTGTACTGCTTGCACATCAAACCTCTCATAAAGGGATCCCTGCAGAGTATCCAAAATATCAGGCATATCTGTCCTTCCATCCCCCTGGTTTTTGATAACTAAATTCCTTTAGAGGAGAGAAAACATCACCTGCAGAAGAAGGAAAAGTAGAAATCTCATTATGCAACCAGTGAAAAAAGTCTCAGTCAATGCAGCAGAGCCCTAACAGCTGCATGGAGCCAAATACTGCTCAGCATCTCAGCAAGTGCAAGTGCAAAATGCATTGGATGAGCCCTTGAATTTAAAAAGAATTAATGAAAGATGAGAACTAACACAACAGCGGGCACGGCTTAGCAGGTTATCAGTGATTTGAGCCACATCCTTTAGGTAGGCACTAAAACCCACAAACATCAGACAATAACAGCAATGTTTTCTTTCACGCCCTGTGCTGCAGACAAAGCACTGGGATTCAATTCCCCCTTCTACCTAGTGGTATTTGAACTTACATTTCTAGAGACCTCTCAAGCCACCACATAAGCCACAATTCCCCAGGGCTCTTGCCTGCCAGTTGTGGTATTTCGGCTGCTCAGAATATGAAGGACTGGAGACACGGGGTGAAGAGATGCTCTTTGCCTTGCTGAATATCAAATTGCACATGAAGTACAACTACTGAAGCAGGAGTTCTGCCTTCATTCACATGCACAAATCCCTGCCTACAACTTCATTGCCAGGGAAATGCTCTGTGAAACAATTAAAGCAGGTTTGAACCCAGTCAGACAGAGGAAAGGATTAAACTTAAGTCACTTGAGACAGAGGGAAGGGGGCCATAACGAAAAACTGCTTTTTAAAGTCATCTCCTACAACCATGAAGATAAATCCTCAAGTAACTACATAATGATCAAAGATGCATTTCATTTTTTCTCCTTTTCTTACAATGACAGTGAATAAAAGAGGACTTTTGTCAAAAGTGGAATGTGGTAAATTCGCATAAGCCTGAAGAATACACAGCTGTTTGACCACAAGGATTTGGCATTTGCTACTACAGAACAGAAGAAAGCTCACTGTGTATATATTCACTTCCATACACTTTATTTTCATCGTTTGCTGCTGGCCAGAGACAATCCCCTGCTTGGCTGGACCTGCAGACTGTGTCTGTATGACCATTTGGGTGTTTGTACCTCAGCAGCAAACACGACAGCCTTGGAAATCCCAGGGAACTGATACTCACTCCAGCTGGAAGATGGAGTTCACAGCCCACGATCCTGCCACACAGTGATCAGGTCATTTCTGCTGCTCACCCTTACTCGGGCTGGAAGTCCACAAAGGAATCTGAGCCAGTTTTAAGTCTCAGTAAGCAACACAAAATGGCCATATGCGATTTTGAGAGGTACAAAGAGGATCTGTGGCCGCTGCTGTTTGAATGCAGGCCACCTACATCCCTCATTTTCACCATGACAGAGAGGTAAATGGAGTTCCTCCCTTCCTCACACGGGGAAATATAAAGCAGAAGATTACAGTTATTACAACCGCCTCTTGTTTGAAACAAAGTTCAAAGGCTTGTCTTCTTTAATCAATCTTCCAGCAGAATAATAGGGCTGCAAATTCCACTTTCACGGAACTAAAGCACTCGGGCTGAATCAGTTTTTCCCCTCTGTTCCCCCTTCTCAGAGCAGAGCACGAATGAAGGAGCTCGGATGAGGAAGTTAACTGAGCTGCCCCTAGCAGCTACACCGCTTTCTCCGAGGAAAGCAAAAGGCAAGAAGGTAATAAAGCATCTTGGCTCCAACACCGTGTGCTGGCGAAGCACTCTGGGCAGTCAGATATAATGAATATTCAGCAGTCTCTGGCTATTGTGGTATAGCAAAGTGCCTCTGCCAGGGGAGCCATTTCTGTGGCTGAGGTGAGAAAATAATAGATGTCCACTTGGCAGAGGTAGCCACAGACACGTTAACTCTGAGCCCACAGATGCCTTTGGGTAGCATCCGGCTGGACATTATTAATGAGTCCATTAATGAGCCTGTTTCCACTGCAACAGAATGGAGAGGGAGCTTTTAGCATATGTGTTGCAAGTAATATGCCTTGGAATTAAATACTCAAACAAAAAAAAAAAAAAAGAAGGAAAAAAGGGAAGGAATGTTCACAAAAATCAGAATAAGAGGAGAGGCTCACCCAAACATATTGTGATATTGAACAGCATCCACGAACATGCACAGAAACGCCTTTTTTCCCCCCCAAAGATCCGGTTACAGACAGCAAAGAGCTTACAAATGCACAAACAAAAAGATATATTCAGAAGCACTGCTGGAACGAGGGCATCTGAAATGTGTAATTTCTTTCACCGTCTTCACAATAGTCCAGACATAATTTAGTCTGGATTTCTTCCAGTCCAGATTCACTAATGATACCATGGACTCTAAATGACCCCTCAAACACCAAGAATAATGGATAGCACTAGACCTAGTCAAAAAGAACACTTTGCAAACTGTGTCAAATTTAAGGGCATATTTTAACAATCTTGGTCATTCGCAGAAGTTTGAAAAAAACACACAAACAAAACAGAAAAACAACAACAACAAAAACAAACACCTCTACAAACTTTAAGAACCAGATTAATTCTTGAGGTTGTCATGATTTAATCCTCCACACTAATGTCAGCCCTATTTTTATTAGGTACACAAGTGCAACCCCCCCACCTCCCCAAAAAAGCACTTAGGTAGCTGTGAATGCCCCAAAGCACACGGTGATGGCTCATACATGAATGGAGACTGAAGAGAATCTGTTTATCAGTCTCTGATGGGCTGCAGTAAGAACTTGATTAGAAAATTACAACTGACACAGCATTTGGCAGAAGTTTCTAGATCAGGGTCCTGTCTCTAGCAGCCAAAGCAGACAAAATATATCTAGTTCTACAGAAAATCAAGATGTTTAGAACTCATCCACCTCCTCCCCCTCTGCAGAATCACATCATCAGGGTAGATTTCCTGTCTTCTCCCTCTGTCCCTTACGATTCCTTTGCATGGTGACCCCATGGCAGCCTTGCCTGTGCCACTGCAAGACTCCTGGTGCTGGATCACCCTCTCTCATTTCTGGATTCCTGTTCTGACCTACAAAGCCTGTGTTTTTCAGAGGGTGAGAAACACATTTGCTATGTGACATATCCTCTCTGGATGCTTGGCCCAGCCGGTGCAAGAGGAAAAAATTAATGTTGCCTGATAACATCCATCTCTACTGGAGTTCAGCACCCAATTACTCCACAAGTTTGTGAAACCATCTCATATCATGAGGACTTTAGCCTTGCTTGTTTTGCACTGAGTTTTTTTCTTCCTCTTCCTTTCTTTCTGTATAAATCAGCTCTTAACCCCGTTTTCCCTGAAGAAAATATAAGAAAGCACCGAGTCATGCTCTGCTTTCCTAGAGAAAGACGTTTTCTGCATTATTCTCCTGTCAGTTTTCAGCTTTGCACAGGAGCTGGACCAACATAAACCATTCTTTCATCAGCTCAGGTACATCCCCAGAGGCTGGGCTATTTGTAGAGTTAAAGATAGCTATTATCAATAAGAAACTTGTCTCCCTTCCCCCTCACTATACACTCAGAGCATATCTGGATACAGCTCAGTGCTGCAGAGAGACATGACTTCGGAGAGTAAACTGATTAGAAGTAAAAGGAATTTTGTGTTAAATCAGGGATGGAGAGGAGGGAGAGGGAAAGGGTGGAGGCAGCTGTGGGATTCTCCTGGGACCACACAGAGGGATGTCTGAGCTCGTGCTGCACCCAGCCCTGCAGCTGTGCCTCTGCAGAGTGCCAGGTGAGTTCCACTATGCAGCAATCCACCCTGCCAAGCCGCCTGCCCAGCAGCTCCCTGCGGCACAGAGCAGTCTCCAAACACAGAGATGCGTCCACCACCACGCAAAGTGGCTCCCATCAAGTCCTCTTAACGTTAAGTGGCTGAGAGCAAGAGACAGAAAGCTTTGGTTTGCTTTTACGTTTGCTGAGCCACAAGACATCCTGAGAAAGGAAGACCGAACTGCCAGCTCAAGGTGCTGGACTAACACTAGAGTTCAACAATGCCCTATGGAAAGGTACCCATCTCTCCAACCTGGAAGTACCAGGGGTGTGCAAAGAATGACCTGTCCTCCACCCCAGAACCACCTGGGTAGCACAGAGACTGCTCCAGAGAACCATCCCTGGGCATGACAAATGTCATCATTGACAAGTGCCACGCTGCAGGTGCAGCCTTTCCTGTCCTACACACCAGAGGATTAAAACCAACCAAAGATAATGAAGAGAGTTTCAAGCAAGTGCAAGGGAGCTCTGTGAGGACCCTGGAACACCTATTTGTGCTCTTTTCTTACCATTACCTTGTAGAGCCATGAGAACTCAGATAACGCCTGTACAGTTTTGTCACACAGTCCTACCTGCCACAAGGCTCGTGGCCACTTAGGAAGGCACCAAAACACACAGGCTGGCACAGAGCAGCCCTGGCAATGCAGCAGCCAAACTGCTGCAGAATGTCTGACAGCACCAAAGATCCAAGCAAGTTGATTTAAGGCTGACTGTGCTGCAGCAGGGACACACCCAGAGAAATAGCAGCACCCAGGAGGACAAGGAAGGGTGAAGGAGCTGTCTCATTTCTGTGCAGGGCTGAGCATCAAATGCAGAATTCACACACTCAAATACTTGAAAAGAGGGCAAAAAAGTACAGCATTGCATGTTGTTGATTTTTCCGAGGCTACACATGAACAGCATCTTCCATCAAATGGTGCAGGCTCAAACATAACCTCTCCGTTCTCCAAATGGAAGAGCAAGGAGGAGCACCTGTGGCAAAGTCAGGCTTGAACACGTGCAACTGGGACAGAGAAAGAAAGTCAATAATAGAAACCAGTGGTGGCAGGGTGCCAGAGGCAGCACCAAATCTTTTGGGGGGGACTCTTCTGCAGGGGACAAAAAGGGAACATGCCAGTGAGCAGCTGCCAGGTCAGCACCGTGGTTTAGAGTTTTGAGGGATATTATACACTGCCAAACCATACCAAGAGGAGATATGCAACAGGCTAACAGACCTGGGCAAGAGCTCTCTTGCCTCACTCACTGAGACTCTGTTGCTTGTGAAATCAAACATTTGGATGATGAAGGACAAAACACAGAGCAGACAGCATCACAAATCCTCTGTTTGTACTGAGAAGCCATGAATGTGCTTTCAGGCATGGTGGAGCAGGCATGCCTTCAAATAGGAGAGTTCAACTATTCCATGGGGAATTCCACTAAAGCTCTCTTCCATATCCAACCCCTATTCCTCTCCAAAACCCCTCAGAGCCAGAAGCTGAGGAGGAGTCTGCAATGAGGTATACAAGGAAAATTTGTGTAAAAGGCTCACTTCTTACCAGTCCTGCCGAGAGGCCGTATCTACAGAACTTTCACAGTGAAAGTTCAACTGGCAGAGCAACTTCTTCCAAATTCACTTCCATGGGATAGTGGATGAGAGACCAGGAAGGCAACCTCACTAGGAAGAGCAACAAGGTTTATGAGCTGTTTGTTTCCCTGTTGCAGCCATTGCCTGGTTAAAGCAGTGGTTTGGTCAATCACTTTGAAGCTGTGGCACTCTCTTCAGCAGAATTTTGCACAAATTCCAGCATTTATCTGCTGAGAAAATCCAGTGCTTCAGTAACACTGAGGGAGCCCAGGTACATACTAATATCCCTGCTAAGTAGATACCTATTGCCACAGAGTTTCTTTACCTTTATGGATCTGTCAAAGGCATTTTCCAATTACGAGGCTGGGCCTTGAGAGGCTTGATCCTCCTGAAGAAGTGGAGTAGAAGGCCTGGAAAGACATTTTGTGAAAAGGACAGCTTCTGCCAAACTCCACCACACCTCTAGGGTCACCAGCCACTCTCTTAGTGCAGCCCCAGGCCCATGAGGCTCCTCTGAGTGATGTGAGTGATGGAAGGGACTGTGAGGGTACTGCTGTGGAAGGAATCCAGCTGTGACAGCAACAGGAGCTGTACAAATGGAATACCCAGAGCTAACAGAGTTGTCTTATGGATATTTACGTTAACCATAAAGGACCACAAAACTCTACTGGTGGTGTCAAATGAGGTCACAATGCCAGGAACAGCAGCATGAGAACTTTGATCTTTTCTGGTCATGAGTGATTGAATGAGTCTGGCACTTCTCAGGAAGCT
>NW_008236924.1:1426052-1442773 GCF_000691975.1 Corvus brachyrhynchos | reverse complement strand
GGTGGACTCCCTGTCGGTGGCAGGGGGGTTGGAACTGGGTGATCCTTAAGGTCCCTTCCAACCCAAACCATTCTATGAAATACCTGAGCAGCCAAGCACTAAGCAGAGCAGAAAAGAGAGAGCTGAGCAGGAGTATGACATTTATCATTTCGGCAATGTAAAAAGGGAAATTGTTCACCATCTCTCACAGCACTCAAAGGGAAATCAAATGGACTAGCAAGTGGCAGCTTCAAAGCAGGCCAGAAGAGAAGCTTCACACAGCACTTCGTTAAGCTATGGAACTGTTTGCCACAGGAGGTTCAGGATGCCAAATACAGGATGCAGAAAGCAGCTGGACAAGTTCAGGGGAGAAAAGTTCCATCAAGACAAAGGTATTAAGTGTGGTTTAAGCCGCTGCTGAGCTGCAAACTGCTGGAAACCCTTGCCTTGTTCTTCCAACTGTCTCACAAGCATCCATTTCTGATACTGTTGGAGACCAGCATTTCATAGCTGGACCTTTTTCTGGCTCAGAACAATTACTGTAGGATCAGCCAAGGAACAGAAAGCACCAGAGCTCTGCAGGGGATTTCAAAACAATCTCAGATCAGCTGAGAGAGCTGGCAGAGCTTTCAAACTGCCCTGCCCATGACTGCTGTGGGACTGAGGCTGTGTGGAGATCCAAATTTGTTGGAAGTAAACTTGCATGGGGTGGTTAGAAAGTTCCACAGAAAGACAGTGTAAGTTGGATTTGAAAGATGAAGAGTACAACTGCACACCGAGGGAGGCGTAGGGGAATGACACCAGATCAAGTTTTTATTATATTTGCTTTAAATACATTTTAGATATACACTGCTATACTCAAGAAGACTTAAACTAAAATGATTATACTCTGATCAATAACTTATATTAAATAAATTAAAAGGTCACTTTTAAAGCCGGCTGTGGAACTCCACAGAGATGCTTATTCTTTTTTAATGAAAACATTTTGTGTTTGTGCTGTTTCCAAAGTTCAGGCTACATCCTGGCACAGAGAAGCCTCAAATCTCTCTGATGTTTCCTCTCTGCTCAGGGAGTTTGGAAGTGCCAGCCCCTGCAAACACACTGCTCAGCCTCGGAGCTGGCCACCTGCAGCTCAAGCACACATCTCCTGCCACTTGAAAGAAGCACACCAAAAAACCTCTTTCAAAGAAACCCCTCAGGCTGCTGTTTGAAGAGGCACAAACAAAAGCTTTTGCAACTAGTGCCTTCAGAGCCTCTCCTGGGCAGGCAAATAAGAGGCAGTGTTCCCTGGGGAACCCTTTTTTTCTCCCTTCTGCACCACACTTCCTGCAAAGGACAACTTTGCTGGCAGCTCAGCCAGGACTCCTCAGCCTGGGCAGATGAAGCTGGAACTCCTGTTCCGTGTGGTGGGAAGTTCTGCCCCTGTCTCTGCTGTTCCACACCAGGGCAGTTACTGCAGGGCACTAAGAACTCAAATCCGGCAGAGAAGATCCTCCCTGGACAGCCTTGTGATATCCAACAACAGCAGAGGCTTGGGACCACCTCCACACAAGGCTCTTTTGCACTGAGGATGCCCAGCTCTGTCCTCTGCCAGCCTATGAATGGTGCCCAGAGCTGCTGGGTCCATACAATCCAAGGAAGATAAATATGCACCTCACCAGGTACAACCTAAGTGTCAGCATACAAACGTGTCCAGGCATGCCACCTCTCATCTGTCACACCCAAATCCCTTTAAAGCATCTCCCTCACGGTGTTTCTGGTCTACAGACAGCCTGCAAGCACAGCACAGGCTCTTTAGGTGAGGAAATAGTATTGTGATCTTATTCTCTCCTTGGTGTAAATGTCACATCTCGACTTGGGTAATTACAAATACTTGGCTTTCAACAGGCCACGTTTCCTCTCTCAGCCCTCCTTGTACCACACTCGATCCTGTTTTGGCCCAAATTACAGAGAATAATAAATCCAGCTAGACAGTGCTTTTCTGAAGAGCAATTTGGTCTGAATTCTCCCGGCACTAATGAGTTTGTTAATAGAGGGATTTTCCCTCTCCCTCCTCTCTTCTAATCTCTTTCCTTAAATAGCACCACACACATCGGTAGCAATCCCCTGCCACAGCAGGTGATGCCTCTCCCTGACCCATATTCTCCTCTCCTCCGAGGCAAAGAGAAGCCGAGTATTGCACCTCCCAACCCTTTTCTTCTTTCAATGGAGGTGGAAAGCAAGCATGATTAATAACTGTTTGTTAACGAGCATCAGGAGGATCACCCAGTTCACAGGCGTGGCAGGCAGAAACGCTGGGCTATTCCAGCCTGCCTGGTCAGAACTAGCTCTGAGGCCTGGAAAGCAGCTGAATGCTGGAAAACCAGTTTGGCTGCTGGCCCAAATGGGAAAAAACCCCACAAAAATCTGATCCAAATGCCACTTTTTTTTGTTGTTGTTGTTCACCAAAACAAAACTTTAAAGCTTCTCATTTATCTGTCCAAATGAAATCTTTCAAGTGCCCTGCAGGAAATATGTTCTACCTCAGTCTCCCCTGAGAGAAGCAAAGGACAGGAAGGGATAGCTGTTCTCAAAAGATCAACAGCTTCTGCCTGTCCCTTGTTCAATAAAAGACCTGCCAGGAAAAGGGAAATGGGGATTTACTTTCCCCTCTATTTGGAGAGATAAGAACTTCACTCCTAAGCAAACTTTCCTAACAAGGACTTTGTGACTTTTTGAAAAATCTCATCCCCAGTTTTTGTCCCCAGCAAACTTAATCAGCATTTGCAGGGCCAGATGTCACACTTTAGTTACTATTAACCCAAACCTAAGAAGAATCCCATCTCATGGTACTGAAGGGAAATCACTACATGGGTGGCTTTGCCTACAGTGTCTCTGCAAAGTGAATACCAAACCCTGGAATTCCAAAACCCATTTTCTATCAAAAAGAAAAAAAAAAAGTATTTTGTATTTTTCATCTTACAGTTGGAAGTTGTGTCAGAAACAATTCCCTGAGTTCAACCCAAATTCATAGACAGCTCCAGTTCCCCTCAGAATATTCCTAGAATATTTTCATGCCTGTTCTGGATCTGGATACCTACAGGTCTGTAGGTATTCCCATTTCTGGGTCATTTAGAGTCTTAGTTTAACCTAAAGCAGCAAGTCTGAGACAAGGAGGGAAGGTCCTTGAGGTGATGTGTGAGGTACAGAGAGGTACCAATGATTCTGAAGATTCCATTTCTATCTTCATGCTCTGTATTTTTTCCCCCTAAGTCCCTTATTTGACAAAACTATTTTTCCATATCTCTCTGCAGCCCATTTATTATCCTCTCTATTAATAAACCCTCCTTCCCTGATGAATCACTGCAATTTATCATTAAATTAGGAGATGAAATGGGTCTTTTTTCTTTAAACAAGGAGATTAACTACTATCAACAGCCTATTTCTCCATCATAAAATTCCGTCTTCCTCACCAAATGCAGGAGTGTCTTTGTTTGAAGCAGCCCTAAAGGTGATGCAGGGAGGGAAGAACAATCAGAGAGGTGACATCCTGTATGGATCAACCTGAAAATGACTATGGAAGACAATACAGGACATTATGACCATGATTCACTCTGGAGTTTTCTAATAGTACAACTGTGAAAAAGAATGTTTAACTTGTATGCAGATGAGACTGCCAGAAACTGATATGACAATGCACAGTCTAGACAACAAAACCCATCTCTGCATGCATAGCCCAGAGATTGATCACACCCCAAAAGGTCACTCAGAAGAAGAATTCAGCTAAATATGAAACAACCTTTTGCTGGAAACTCATACCTGCCTCTCACATCCTTTTTGTATCCTACAGGTCCCGGGAGCTGTCCCTTAGCAAACTGCTGAAGTTTAGCACCACCACAAGCACAGAACGTACCCCCAGCTCCTCTGTGGCCAGAAAAGCAGGTTTGAGCTTTGTGAGCTTCTCTGCATCATTTCACCCCTGGACACAATCTGTCTGTGAAATTAAAACTGCCTTTACCACGATGGCTTGGATATGAGCAGCTGTATGAGGGGAATGGGAAATCCTCTGTGTTTTCTGAGGTCTGTTTCTGTCCCATAGATGGTGCCAGCAAGAGGCAGACCAAGATGTGAGAGGGATGGAGGCCCAGCATACCCTGTGCTCCTCCCCAGGAAACCACTCCACTGCAAGAGCTGCCCTTGGCTGGTGGCCTTTGCTGAGAAGGTCAGCCTCGGGAAGGTGTAACAAAAGTCAGTCAGCACTAGGCACCACAGAAACCAAAAAAATCCCCAGTATCATCCCCTAACCATCCCCCAATCCAACCCCTTCACACACCCAGTAACTTGATTTCTATCTCCAGAATTACAGAAGTTATTTTCTTTGATTCTTGGATGTTAAGGAGATAATCTGTCTTCTGCCCCCACAGGTCTGGCAGAACAGAGAGAAAATGGAATTAGGATTTTATGCCACTGTCACTTTTTGCCTGTGATGAACTTTCTCCTATAAGGAACATGAGCTTATCAAGGCAAAGACAACCCTACCAAGCACCCTTCCCATGTGTCAGTGTGCTCCTCTCTCCAGATGTGATCTCCTCTGGAACACCACACTCTGGCTGGGCTATTCACAGGCCTGTGTCAGCTTTCTGCAAAGAAGGAATCTATTAATTCCAAGTAGGGGCTCATTCTCTAAAGAGCTGCTGATGAAATGGAACTGATAAAATAGAGGTAATTTAAAGGTCAGATGAAATCCAGCTCACGTTCATCCTGCTTGTAAAGAAACATCACCAAGATGCTTCATCGGCAAAGGAGCATTTATATGTATTTTTATTTTTTAAGAGACATTGCTTATCTGTAACAGAGACTCTAAACATCTGATAAGAAAACTTCCCACATTAATCTACCCAACAGCTGGCATCCTGCTGCCTGCCTGGGTGTCCCTTTCTGGAAATTAAATCTCCTATCGCCTTTTTATCACGCTTTGGAGGGAAGAAATGGGAGCCAAATGCAGTGCTCAGATGAGCAGCAGAAGCAAGAGCTGAAACTGATAGGGCTGCATTAATTCAGGCATGCAAGACAAGTCACTGCTGCCCTCAGAACGTTCCTCCGCCTTTGCTCTCTGCCCATAATTCCCAGTTATAAATTTTGGAGGGGGACTCCTCAGAGAGGGGGAAAGTCCCTGTCCTTGGCAAGGTTGTAGGTGTTGGGGGGTACTCTAGAGCCCAAGTGAACAGGATTTCTGTGCCATGAAATCCAATCCACACACTTTTCCTCATCTTTTACACGCCCTGCCTGAACTCAGCAATGTCCAACGAGTGCGTCTGGGATAGACACAGGACCTGGGTCTGTCTGCAACACGTGAAGCTTCTTTGCTGGTAGCAGAATTCAGCTGGTAGTTGGTACAGACAAACCTTCCCTCACTGATGGAAAAAACAGAACTCATCTGGCTGCTCTGTTTCCTGCTGCAGCAACAAACTGTTGCAATGGGATCTCTCCTCCCCTCCAGTCTGTTCTCTGCCTCCATCCTTCACATGCTCCTCCCCCAATCCCTATAATTAATATTAAACGTTACAGTTTTGTCTATTAACACAAATTGGCCTTTCCAGAGGCACATTAAAGAGTTTCCACTGGGGATTTCTTCTCTCCTTTACAATTTTCCTTCTGTGATCAGTGCTATGTCTCTCACTAGCTCCTAAGGGGAAAGGAGTGGGAGGAAAAGAGAAGACAAACACTTATTAGCAACTCCTTTGAAGAGCTGGAGACTGTGAATTAAACTGATTATTAACTCCCATCATACCGACGAGGCAAGTTCCCCTTTTCTCCCTCCTTCTGCTCCTCCTCTGGGAATGGTAATTGGTAACCACACAAGTTGTGTGCATAAAGTTTCACCTAAATCATTTACAGGGCAGCATAAACCAACAGACTCTCCCTTGATTTCTTTGGGGAAGGGGGTTGTTGTTGCTCAGAGAGAAACACAGGCACATAAAATAGCAGACATAGACTTACACAGACATGTAAGTGTGAGGTGTTGGCACATTCCCAATTGCATGACCCTTCCAGTTTGGTTCTGGGAACAAAACATGGAAAGAAACACACATGTCGGCCCTGAGGCAGCTCTAGTTCCCTTCCCAAATGGGTTTTCAGTGATATTTTAGTCCTGAATCCTTAAGGGGCACATAGGGACAGACCTGACTCATCAGACATGTGTCACTTGCACTCACCATCACCAGGGCTGGCAGAAGTACCACACTCACAGCACCACACACAAACCCGGCCACCACCACAGCCAAACTTCTCCAAGCCCTCGCTCTGACTCCTCATTAACACAAGCCCAAAAGAGCAAGAGGTGTTCAGAGTCTTTGGGCTCCTACAAATCTGGCAATCTGTCAAACACTCTCCACATGCACCTCACTTGTGCCTTTCCCAGAGACAGCTGAGCTTCTCCTTCCTCAGAGCACCAGCCCCACGGGGCAGTCTGGCCAGCTGATGCCACTGAGGGCTTTGGACATGAAGTAAAACATCTTTGAGCCTGTCAAGCCAAGTGAAAAGGACCAAGAATGCTATCCAGCTTATTAAAACATTTCATAAGTAAATTACTGTTTCTGGGGCTGTGATGGTAAATGGATAACTGAATTTAGTCACAACAGCACCACGAAAGCCTGGCCAAAGACAATTCACTATGACAGCTCACTGTACTAATTAAGAAACAGTAGCACGATGAGATGTACAATCCATTAAATAAGATGTGTGTTTACAGTGAATAAGCTATTTATAATCAAGTTTCACTTATTTAGTGTACAACAAACCACTTACAAAATCTGAATTAAATGCAGAACTACCTGTAGACGCATGGCATTTATTTAAAATGTTTCAGGATGCAGCAGCTTTTTCAGCAAAGAGAACTTAATCAGTCCCTGGAGCTTTCCCTTCCTGTGCTAGGACAAGGCAAGAGCAGCTGTATTGATTTCTAACATCCAGCACTGCCACGTGAGCCAGTTTACTGGGCCAACAAACTGTTTAACAGACAAGGTCCCAGAGGTCCCAGGTTTTATCCAGGAGTATAGGCACACCCTCTGTGGATAGCTGGTGTAACGTTAACTGGAATTTATTAGACAATAAATACATCACACCACCCAGTGCCAGGAGCAGAGCCTACATGTCAGATTCCCGAAGTCCACTGTAACACCCTGTTTCATTTAGTACTTTGTCCACCTTCTGTTATGGCAATTTCATACTGGATTCCTCCTCAGCCTTCCACCAAAATAGTGCAGACTTTCTGAGGAAAAGATGGCATTTTGCCAGTGTTAAAAAAAAGCATGTTCTCTATCATTTATATAGGCGCTAACCTGTTCCCAGCAATTCTGAGTGAAGAGTTAGATCCAGAGGGCTGCGAGATGTTTCTCTTACACTTCCAGTGAGACCTGTCCAACCTCAGCCAAGCTGTGGGTCGTTGGAAAGCCTCATTTCCCATAAGCCCATAGAAGTTCTCAGAACTTTCTGCTCCCCTGTGACTGGACAACTTCTTGAGCACATCCTTGGGAGAGCAAAGACTAAGCCAGATGAAATCTACACTGTCTTCAAGTTCTCATATCCAAGATTTTGGAGCTTTTTTGAATGCTGAGACTTGCAAGAGACTTTTCCAGGCTTCCCTAGATTTTTGAGGAACATCAGCTAAATGAGAAGTAGCCCAGCTCCAGGATCTGGAGACTATTTGAATTTGGGATAAAGTAATTACTCTGGCAGGTCACCTCTGGAAGCCCTGAAGTGCTTCAAATCTCAAGGTCAGTTCTTTATCCAAAGAGTTGCCCAGAGGAATTCACCAAGTTGGACACAGCTTCAATTCACAGACTTTAGAACAGGAGTATTTTCCTGTTTAAAAGCCCAGGAACCATGAAGTTTTCCTAAAGAGATGGTTGTCCCTTTTATGTGGGAGAAAGAGACTTCGGAAATTCTCTGATATTCCTGGGAATAAGTATGAATATCCTTGAGACAGGACGTGTGGCACAGCTCAGACATAAAGGTACTTTGCCTGTGAGTCTCAGAGAATAGCTTAGAGGTACAAAAAACCACGTGTCTACATGTCTGTGTGTGTATATATATATATATATGTATGTTATAATATTTTGGTGATTCCTTCACAGACAACTCAGCCACCTCTCAAATACCAAGAGAAGTACATCAGAATAGCTCATGCCTATGCAATAAAGCTCTCCAAAATTTAGTTCAGTAACCAAGCTCTGGCTCTTTGGCAGAGTTCTTCCACTTAAAATACTATGAGTACAAAGAGTGCAATACCAGAAGTATCTCCAGTGTTTTTGTCCACACAGGAGTCAGGTAATTGCCTCCAAATTTCTGTTTCTCCCTAATATTGAATTAAACTGCTTCAAACCAAGGCTACTCCCTCCTTTACTCTCCCTATCCCAGCCCACAAAGTCAAAATAAAATTCTCTACCAGCTGAAGGGACTGTTTTTCCCATGGATCAGTCATCTGGGAGGAGAAGGGAAGATTTATTTCCATGAGGAAAAGTCTCTCCTAGACCATGACAGCATGACATGAAGAGTTAAAAGTTGAGTTCTATTTGCACTTCCACGTGCAAGCAGAAATGTGCAGGGGCAGGTTTTGGTGTCTGCCACATTCAGACAATGAGCCAAAGGAGAACACGGCAGCACAGGCCCCTCCAGTCCCCTTTGAAAGCTGCCCATTGATTTGATTTACTGCTTTTTGTTTCCAGACGGCAGCTTCATAGACTCGGTAATCAGGCAGCAAATGCAAAGTGAGGCCAAGTCTGGTCATAGGCATGGAGATTTAATGAGAGGATTGTGATTCCCATGTCTCAGCCAAGCTGTTTCTCACCCCCAGTGTTTCCATGTCTTCCCTGAAACCTAACAAAGCCTTTTCTCTTTGCACAGACTACATAAATCACTTCTGTTCAGTTCAATTGCCTTGGTAGAGAACTGTTTTCATGGGGAGGGAAAGCTATAGAAGACAAAAATGCCAACGTGGTGCAGCATGATGAACAGGCTGGAGATTCTTTTCTTTGATTTGTCCAAAGGAAAAATGCATGGTAACACTCAGCTTCTTGCTATAAAAAATTTTATTGATGCTTGGGGAGAAAAAAAAATATCAGAGCTAGTGTATTTTTACAAAAAAAAAAAAGAATTCCATTCTGCTTACATCCTGAGTTTTTTGCTTCCATTCCTTTCAATAAATACAGGCCACTGATGCTTGCAGGGATTTGCAAAGGCTTTGCAAGGTTGGGCTTTGCCAGCACACAGCATGTAAAGGCAGCAACAGAGCAATGCTGCAAAACTTGCAAGCAGTAGCACCTTGGTTTTGTGTCAGCTGAACTGCAGACACAGAAGCTGTCGGCCTGGAGAGTCATTAGAACCTATCACAATTTAAATATTTTGAAGAGGGAAGAGAATTTTGGCTCTGGCAGAAAAAGCAATCTTGCAGCTAGAGCAAAAAGAATTGTGATCTAAGATTCTCCAACATACACCCGTAAGAATTCTCACTGTGCAAGAGGAAGGACGTTGATCATTAACATCTTTGGAAAATCAAGGCATTCCATTCACTAATGGTGGCAGTCATTTCGAGGAGGAGCTTTACCAAGTGCTATGACCAAGCAGAGCTTGTGAAGGCCTCACAGAGGAGCATTCCCTCCATTCACATTTGGCAGAGGATAAGTCAGCACTAAGAGCTGCCAAATTCCCTTCGCTGAACCCAATGAGTGGCCCAAGCTAATCGCCTTCTCCAGCTGGTAATCAGTTGTATCAGACAAAATGTTGGACTCAGAGCTCACTGAACAAACTTTGCAACCCCCCTGGGGGTGGCATGGGGGGAATTTTGTCCAAGCCCTGGGCAAACACTGGGCTGAGGGAGGGCATGAAAGAGGCCCCGTACCTGTCACAGGGTTTAGCTCATCGAGCTGCAAAGAAATACATAGCCCAAGGCAATAGCAAGCAACTTAGCAAATGTGCTAAATTCTCTGTTCTCTTTCACCTGAGGCATGAGGTGCCGCACCCGAGGCAAGGATTTTAGGTGAGGTCAGCATCTCAACTCACACAGCCCAGCTGAGATTTTCAAATGGCACCTTTCACCTCCCTCGAGCACTTTCAGAAACAGTTACCAGTAAACCTAATGCAGAAGTGTCCTTACTGACCCAGCCCTACATCAGCTCTCTCTGCCTGAAGTACAGGAGCAAAAACGAGATGTTTTTATGAAGACCAAGCAAGTAGCTCAACTGAGTGATGCTCAGGGAAATTTCTGCAAGTCCACAGGGCCACAGTTTTAAACAATAAAATAAAATACAGCTGGGTAAAAATCCTTTGCCTAATGACCTCTCCAAATCCCTGCTTACCCCACTAGGGATGGCAGGATTGCTTTGGATGGCAATGAAGCAGCCAGAGCTGCCACTCCACATGAGTAAAATAACTGACTTGGACAAATCAAGAGCACCGTGATACTGAAGGAAGAAACACATTCTGCCAGAGGGAAGTGCCTACTGATACATGACATCTCAGTAGTGCTATCAAGCCTGAAGGCACCTCAGATGGGTGAAAAGCTCTGTCTTTTCCTAACAAAATGCAAAACCCACCCTCTCATCTGAGATCCTTAACAAGAGCAGTCCCATACCTCTCCCTCAAAGCCAAAAGGCTTCATTAAAATGGATGGAGGATCAAACCCTTTGCAATGTTTAAAAGAGGAGGGATCCTACAAGGCTTCTTTTTATCCTTTAGATGTCTCACATGCAAATATTTCTATTGCCAAAAGCTTGAAAAATACTACTAATAATAATCAAAAATATGCAGATTGTTTCTTTCACTCCAGAAGATAAATTTTGCTGCTTGGTCCTGTGAGTGAATTGGGGCATGTAAGAGGATGCTCCACTATCTAAGCACTTGGACACTGAGGGGCCTCTCCAGCATCACTGGCTGGTGTCTCTCAATTTCCTTTCCAAGCCTGTCCTTTGCAGTCAAACTTTTCCTCCAAAGGGTTCCACTTCTTGGCATTTCCCACATACACTCTATAGAATTCACAAGACAAGTGAAACAATGAAAATATTTAATGTATTTGTTTCTATTTATTTCCCATCTTTCTCTTCCCTATGTCTTTTTGGTTTGGTTTTGGGTTGGGTTTTGGTTTGGGGTTTTTTGAGAGGTGTGGGGGTTTTTTTATTGATTGATTGTTGTTTTGTTTGGTTTTATTCCAAGACAACAGGAATGAAGAGGGTAATGTGAATAGCTTTAGGTCTGCCCTGTGTTCTTCTATACCTCTGCAAAACCTGGTGCCTGCTCACATCAAAATAAACAGAGGGTTTCTTTAATTTAAGAGCAAGATAAAGGGTAGAAAAGTTCAATTTCCTACAGCACTTGAGGGCAGCTAAGGCAAGAGCAATGGGTTTCACAACTCTAAAAGCCAAGAGAATATTTCCAAAAACTGCAGATGCTCAACACCCAATAAGTTCTGGCAAGATTGGCTGTAAAAGTAACTTTGGCTTCTTTTTCATTCACACAGCAATGTAACCAAAAAAGTTTTATTGGTCAAGATCACGGAAAGAAATAGTGCTTCTGAATTGTCTGGAATTGCCTGGTAATTGTTCTGTACGGGTCAGAAACAATTAACCTAAGACATTCAAATCAAGCTTCTAGTGGGAGTATAATTTTATTTTAGCACTGCACAGTGACTCTAGCAGTGTGATTTTTGTAGGGCTACGAGATCCATGCTGCTTTCTTACTACAAGACACTACATAAATCATAACCGTGACAAGCCTGTGATGCCCAGCAAGACTGCTCACAGCTCAAGTGTCATTATGTGACATATGAGACATGGAAATTTATTAATAACTCAGCACTCCTGGGGGGAAACAACCATCCATTCTTCTTTATTTCCTCTTCCTCAGGGATTACTGCCTTCACCTGGATCATAGGAGGGCAAACACACGTTTGGATCATGTTGCACTCAGCAAGATCTTCACTTGGCCTCCTGCAAACTTTTAGTGTGTCATGAGCCCAGGGCTCCACTCCCCTTCCAACGAGTCTGTGATCACAGGATATCACCAGGCTCACAGGGCCCATGTTTCCAGAGATGAGAAATCAGTTCCTGCTCTCTGTGTCTAGAAATAAACTGCCCAGGAGTGGGAAGGTCAAGGACAATCCATGGAACTGCTCTGTCTGCAGAGGAAGTTGTAGGGCTAAACCTCAAATACAGTTAGACCTGTAATTTTTAAAATATGTGGCGTAATAGACCATCAACAGTGATATTTGTTCTGAATTTCAGTCAAAAATATCAATCACCTACTCCACAAATCCTTCACCTCCATCACTCAAAGCCTTCCAACCTTAGGCTGCAAGTTCTGCTGAATTCATATGCAAGACACTCCAGTGCTGGTTTTCCAAAGAGTCAATGCATAGCAAAAGAGAATTTATCAAACTTTTCATCAGAGTTCAATTTTTTAAATAATTTTAGACTGGATATCTCCAAAAGTAGTGGAAGACGGACCTTTATGTTAGTTCCAGTGAATTCTTTCATCTGTACATCTTTTAAGTAAAGAATCTTGACTAAACACTTTATAAATTATTCCAGAAACACTCTATGGTGTTATTTTACCAGCAATTATTTTCTTCAGAAAAAAAAAGAATCCCAGGTTCTCAAGTTTCTAAGAAAATTGTATTTACTTGAACCATCTTGCATAGAAATATCTTACTTGACATGGAAATCAGCTGAATAGGAAATTACTTGATGGAACCCTTTGTAAAATTCTGTGAACTTAACTCTAATTTAAAATTTGTTTTTCATATGTTCAGTGTCAAAAAGGCAAGTAGTGCTGCTGTAGCAATTTGAATCTCCGCCTTGGGAAGCACAATTCAAGTTCTTGGGGCTCTGTTTCCTCATTAGCTATTCTCCAAAGAACAAACTGACAATAATGGATTTAGTATTCCCAAGATAATGCTGAGTGTACTTCACTGCTGTGCAGGCCACCTCTTCACCAAAAATCCTGTCATTTATCTGGGAAAAGAAGGCAGCCTATGGTCAGCCTGAAGGAGTTTATCACCATGATGAATTTATTACCAGCTTTTGAATTTTAAAAAGGCAAGCAAAAGAAACTAAAAACTACTCTACCTGCTATGAAATCCAGAGATGGAAAACAGATCAGGAATGAAATCAACTTGCAGTTGTGAATGAATCTTTAGGTTAATTCTCAGCATAGAGAGCATATTCACCTCAGTACAGAGTGATTTCCAAGGCCTTCCATGTTCTCCTTGTTTTTAAGCAATTCTATCAACTATCAAAAACAAAATGAAGCCACAGCCTACCAGGAAGAATAGTTTTCTTCACAGAGAAGAATTTCATGTGCATTGTTCAAAGGGAAAGGATCAGAGAGGAACCACATAAAGGAAATTGGAGAAACAGATATTCCTCCCTGACTTTTATCAGTCCTCATGCACACCCTTCCCTGCAGATGATCTCAAGTTCTAGTTCAGTGCTGAAAAACAAATTAAAACCATTATCTTTGTGGTATATTGAAGACAATCCATCACTCACAGCCCAGAGAGAAGATGACAAAGAATCTTCCCAGACAATTTCACCTACAGGCGAGTTTTACAAGATTCGTCTACTTTGAAACTAAAAACAAGAACAAGATGAACACACAGCAGGTAATTCTAATTTTAAGAGGCTCATTTGACATCATGATAAGTTATCTTCAACTCTGTAATTTGTACAAGTGCCACCAGAGAAAGACAAATGCCTTTCAAAACCATTTGGACTCTGCTTGAAAAACAGCCGACCTGGCAAGGGAACCTTTCCCCTAAAAAAATAAATCACAAACCACTGCAGCAAAACCAAGCAGAAAGCTAAAACCCGATCTAAGAGCAAGCCAGGACAGACCAAGGGAGAGAAGTACCTGATGACAAGGGTGACTTAAAGTAACAGTGATAAAATTGACATCCAGACATTGTTCAATCTCCAGACCTATTTCCAGTTTATCTGCCCTCAACTTCTTGGAGAACAAAAGAAAATCTAAATATCTGGCATGGTACAGAACGAACGTGGGAAACTTCATCATGGATATCTACAGATGAGAGAACATCGGGAGCTACAGAACACAGAAATTACCGATGGGTGTCAGTGAGGCTGTTTCTGGAATCACCTGGGTTAAATCAGAGGATGCGAATTCCAAGGACCTGAAATCATCCTGACCAAGGCCTGACCAAGACATGCTCATGTAGCACCTACAGGGCACTGTACCAAGCAATTAAGAGGGAGACAGGACAGCATAGACAAAAGTATAAAGCAGAATATGTGGGTACATTTGGGGTCCTCCTGATAAGACATGCAAAACTCATATCCTTTAACCTCACATTTATTTTCATATCCTTTAACCTCACACTTATTTTGGTTTTAATCCCTGGTCTAAATCATCTTGATGCCTAGACCTGCTCCAAATCTCTCTTGAAACCTGCCTTTGCCTCCATTTCCCCAGATGTTAAAGCAAATAATGCTCCTGTTCCTCTCCAGTAGGAAGAAATATTTGAATATCAGCAGAAGAGTCCTTGGGCCCCCTGGTCACCATCACCACTAGGAAAGATGACAGCAATGCAGAGAAGTTCTTTCGCTGGGAAAAGCAGTTTTGAGACCTTTCAGCAGTAACAAACGAGAAGACTCTTTTTCCTATATACACACAGGTTTATCTGCTTTTTTGATCTTAAGCACAGCCCCCTGCTCCCCTAACCCAAGGGAGTGCAAGGACAGCAAGTGAGGACAAGAGGAGACAAGTCCAGGTTTCTTTGGTATAAAGATCAAACTTGCAAGCAGGGGAAATATCACATGAGACATTCGTATCTCCTACAGAGCCCATTTCCATTTCTACGGGAACAAGAAGGCTGACGGCCCCTACACTTAACCCACAGATGCCAAGAGATGGTTCTGCTTCCTGCACTTTGTACTGCTTCCCAGTAAAAAGTCAGGGAAAGACCATTTCTTTCCTGCTGTGTGGGTCCTGTTAACACTCTCAGTCTGGAGCTCCTCCTCTGGTCTGTCAGCACACAGGAGGCTGGAAAAGCACAGTGACTGAGGCTCATCCTTGTGGGGATAAACATCAGGAGAGAAGGTACACCGAGGAGCCAGCAAGCAGCAGGCAGGGAATGCTGCATGGAATCACGTCCCCAGGAATCTCCGTGAGTTGAAATCAGAGCCTGTTATTAATCTACCCAGACACCGAGACCCAGGAGCTGGAGTAAATCCGATTAAATTCCCACTGTACCAGTGGCTAGAAGCCAAGCAGGTCTTTCTTTTCTTTTGAATGGTAACCCAAAGGATATTTCTTTGTCTGCTTCACTAAGTAAACACACTGCTTTAAAGCAAAGCAGAAAAAGAAAGCAGGAGATCGAGAACATCAGGTGAATTTTAGTATGGCAGTAAGGTGCTTTGAGATGCAACCCAAAGGGAGAAGAAAAACTTAGTTATTTCCTAGCCTAGAGGGGCTACAGTAGTGGTGGAGAAAGCAGTCCTCCTCCACCCTTCAACGTGGGATAGGAGGAGTCCTTGAACAGATTAAAGACAGCTAAACAGGGGTTAAAAGTAAATCTTTGCCGTGGGGAGTTTTGCAAAGCACAGGACAAGTAAACAAAACAGAACTTAAAGAAGAATAATCCCATTACACCGGGACAATAGAGAAGGGAAAAAAAAATCTGGATTATTTAGGAGGGCTAAGTTTTTCAATTCTCAGAAGTTGATGAGAAGCCGAATTGAGTGACATGCTGACAAAGTGACCAAGGAGCCCAATCCTCCCCACCCCAACCACCAGCTCAGCACCCTGCAAGCACAGCTGGAGCTGTGATAAAAACCACTGAATGCTCCTTACCTGCCCTGGCCTTGATGGCCCTGGTGTTTGCCAAAGCTCTTTGAAAAACGGAATGCAAAAGACAAAAAAACCCAATCAAATAAAACAAATAGAAAAAGGAAAAAATAATAAAACAAAGCTAAACAACAAAAAACCACAACACAGAGATGTTCCTTAAAAGCCAACAGCAACACATAGCAGCTGCCAGCCAAGCAGATCTTCCACGAGATGCAGATTTAAGGCATGTTTCGCTTGCCCTGTCAAGGGAGACGATTTCAGAGACTTCTTAAAAAGACAGCAATTTGAGTTAAAAAAATTGAAATAAACCAAAACGTATCAGCGCTTTAAAGGTTAACGGCCTCTGCTGAACAACATGCGTTTATCCAACCACGTCTTAGAGTAGTTTTTTCAGCCCTGAGACCAATGAGCACAGCTAAGAGGAGGGCCTTGGGATGGTGGAAAGGCTGAGTTACCCCCTCCCCTCTGCCTTCCCTCTCTCCACCTCCCCCTCCTTTTTTTTCTCTCTCTCTTTTTTTTTTTTTTTTTAATTTAGTAAATTAATGCAGCAAGAAACTCCCAAGATCTGGCGAGTCCTAGCAGGGGAGAGAGGGCAGAGGGGAGATGAGATGCCTTAGGAGGACACTGAGCCACTTTCTTTCCGAGCACAATGGAAGTGCTTCCCAAGAAACTTCCCCTTCGCTCCCCTCCGCTCTAGCCCTGAGCAATGGGACACCTTCCCTACAGCAGCAATAACTTATTCGGGAGGAAAATAGCCCAGGAAGCAGGAATCAACAGCAGCCAAACGGCGGGCAGGAAAGAGACACAACCGGGACTGCAGCACGGCTCCACACTGACAAATTCCTGTGGATGTAATTAGGAAGACACCCCGGCCAGCAGCGGAGATTAAACCCTGGGTTGTTGAG
>NW_008236924.1:1410535-1425523 GCF_000691975.1 Corvus brachyrhynchos | reverse complement strand
GGTGCCCCGGGCTGGCGCTCGCACAGCCCCGGGCTCGGGACGCTCCGAGGCTCTGGGACTTACTCCGTTTAATTAGCACCGCAATCTCGCTAACCGCAGTGCTGAAAACACCAACACCGACCCCGGCTGCTTGGAAAGTGACAGCTAGTGGCGGCTGGCAATGCTGCACTTGAATTTGCCCGGGTAAATATTCCCACCTCGCCCCCTCCCCATCCTCAGACTGCAGGTGAGTTCCGTGGGATGCTTTCGCTGTCTGCCTCTGAGGGCTCGCTCTCTATCCTCAGCTGGCTGTGTTTAAAATCACTGAAAGCAAAGAATTACCTCCTTCTGTCCCAACTTTTTTTTTTTCCTTTCATGTTGTTTTGAAGATCCTTTCTTTGCAGAATCTAAAAGAAAGCCACAGGGGGTGGGGGGGAGCTTCTTCCGATTGTGCTCATTATCACCCAGCTGTATTTTGACTCCGGTTTAGATGTGTTCAGTTTCTCATTGAGGCTAAGGCAGAAGGAACAGCTTTAGCCTTAAAGAATTGTTCCTTGCCCATCTACCCTTGCAGTGCTTTTATTGAATGGACAAAAAAATATTGGAAGGTAGAAGCTTCTATATTTCAATGAAAAATGCAGCTTGTTGTAGCAAGTGAGAGATACGAGATACAGGCAATTGGAGGAAAAAAGCCCTGTTTCACAACCTGAACTTGCTCATCAGTCTCAGCCTTCATTTCAGTTGCATGGCTCTTGCTTCTGTGTTTTGCCAAAGTCTCATCTTGTAGTTTAATGTGAAAACACAGCCGTTATCTGCATAAAATCACTGGCATAACACTTATTGTTTCAAAGCACAGTAGCAGACCTGCTGATACTGGCCAGACTTTGAGTGAGCATTCTCTTTCCTTTTGAACACAAAAGTCTTTCTAGGCATAAAAATTGGAATATCCCCACTTTTTTCTGTAATTCCACAGAAATTCGGAAACAGCAAGATGAATTCAAAGCAGTAAATGTTTGTTAGGTAAATCAAAAAATGAGTTCTAGAAACAACTAAAATCACCAATCTCTGAGAAGCAGTGCCCAACAACCAGCACTTCAGAGCCATCCTTTCTCATCTTAGTCACAAGTGTATTGCAACCCTGCATGACACAGCGGAGGGGGCTGAAAGGGAGCAAATGGATGTGCAATAAACTCTTAGTTAAAGAGCAGGGAAGCATTGGGTTAAAAAAAAAAAAAAAAAAAAAAAAAAACCTAAAAACAAACAGGGCTAAACAACACAAGCACCAGAAAGCAAAAGGAAAATCAAATAACAGAAATAAAGTATTTCCAGGCTTGCATTTGCTATGGCCCTGGTGCTGAAGCATCTGTCCAGGTCTCCTCTGAAGTGCCTGAACACTGAAATTGATGCACACTCGTCCTGCAGATCCTGCTCACACCTGTGCTTCACATGACACGTGTGAGCACTGACAGGTTCCCAGCACATCAGTCACAGTCCTGGGCATTCAAACCCCCAGTAAACCAGTCACCTCAGATTCTAATGCAAAGGTTTGTAATGCTATAAATTATACACAGACGTATGTGGGTTTACATCATATTGCACCCAAAAGGTATTTCTGGAACTTTAATTTTCCCAAAATCAACATTTAAGAATATTTGAAAATTCTTTAATTCAATTACAGGGAAAGGATGACATCAAATTGGTTTATATACTGCAATCATTTTTGAAATACAAAAACAAAAAACCCAAACAGAAAAACAATCGGTAATTCCTGCTCAGAACTGACTCTACGCAATGTTTTTCTTTTTTCCTCTCCCGCTTTGTGCTATGTGTTCAATTTATTAGAGGCCAAAAATCCACCAGTTTTTCTAGTCCAGAAATAGCTTTGCTATTTCAGTTTCAGTAAGAGAAGTTTATTAATTAACAGTCATTCATAAATTTAGTGTGCCAATTACTCCTGCACTCAGTCATACACAATGTTTAACAAACCCAAAGCTGATAATCCAATAATCCATAAGAGAAGTATGCATTGCTTTAAATTAGAGTGCACCACGCTTTATTGTCAGCCTGTCAAAAGTATTGTGGGAAGAGAATCCATTATGTGTTAGCACATATACCACATAAATATTAAAAAAATAAATAACTAAAATCTAATGTTCCAAGGAAAATTATATACAGCCAATACAGGAAAATAAGCCAATATAGAAAATAAGGCTAGATTTGTTGCTTAACAAAAATGTCCTCCACCAGCCTTTTAAAAAACAAGACCCCATGGGAAAGAGAAACAGCTGGTCAGTGAATGCAAACATTATGGTATTGCCAATATGATATTTGTTTCTGTTACAGTTGGGGTGTTTTAGGAGGAATTTGTGATATGCGGCTTATTCCGACAAGCCTTTCTTTATGGAAGGGCACTTCCCATTCTGCTACCTGCCTCCTCCGGCTGCAGTCACTTAGCTGTGACTAAGGCTTTTACTGGGAACCTGGACAGAGACAGGGATGGGAACTGAGTTGGGGTAGGAAATGAAGACAGCTTGTTTGACCAAGCTTTCCTTACAGGTATCTAGGTAAAGCAAAGTGCCAGTTCTTTAAAATAAATTGGACAATTTGGGCCAATATTGGACACAGATTTCCAGATGTCCTGCTTATACCTGTGGAGACATTTACAATCAATCATTCTCCCAAAGTAACTATACACACTGAATGTTCAGTTGTGAATTCCTTCATGCAGAACAAAGTGCTCCCTTATCCTGTTATGATCTTGCCTGGACTTTCTGTTGTACCGCTAAATTTTAATAGCTGTAGTGGTCCAGAAACACCACTGTGTAAGCTGGAGGTAGGAATGCACCTTGTACAAATTAGGAGATAAAAGATGCCCTAGAACTGACACCTTACCCAACTGGGCACTGTCCTGTGAGGCTTTGAAAATCTTTGGGCCTGGTTTTTGTCCTATTATCAAGAATCAGCAGCATGACCTTCATGACTCAAGATCAGAGTAGGCCCCTTCTGAACAACAATCTGTCAGCTAGCAGGAGTGATTCAAGGCAACTGCTCCAAGTGAGTCACAGGCTAAAAGTTGCTGCCAGCCTCAGTCCCTATTGGATTGCTCCAACTGGCGTGTTTATATTCCCTCCTGTCAGTAACAGAGCTCTTCATTGCCAGTTTTTAAAACAACAAGGTGCCACTCTGAACATGATGCCTCAACTTGATGGGGACAAAAAAAGCCCACAAACAAACCTTCTCCTGAAACAGTCTTGGCAAGTAAAGGGGGTTATTACAGAGCTGCTGGTTTCATCTCCTTGAAAATACCACAAGAGAAAAGGCAAGGGAAAAAAGAGAAGAATAACCTGCACCGTATCTCTAAAGCTCCTGCTATAGCTCTGCAGGGATGGGTAACATTACACAGTTGCCCATGAGCGAAGCCCTAACTAGAGACTTCCAGAGCCACGAGATAAAACAGTGTAGCAGATACTCTCAATAGTCACAGATTATTTTCCCCATGCTAACTAAAATCTACTAAAAGTTGTGCCTCTGCAGAGTCCATCATCTCCATGAAATAAAAGTGATTTAGCGAAGCCTTGGACCAGGTGGCTCTAAGGATACTCTTTAGCTGCTTTGGTCTGCAACCTTTAATAGCCCCATTAGCGACCCCGTTAAAAGGGGTTACGTAGCCAAGGTTTGAAAATGTGACGATGTAGACAATTCTAGAAACCCTTGTAAATCATTCTGTAAAGAAAGATTAATTTGGTGTCATCACAGTAAAAGCACAAAATGTCTGGGACCCTGCCTTCTGCAGGGACTTTGATCCATTCATCCCGACTCTTGCATTTTAGGCAATTAAGACAAATCAACATAAATTTCGAAAAACACTTCCTAACAGCCTAGTCTTAACCTTCTTCTCCACACAGCTGCCTTAAACAACTCCAGATCTGCTCTGTGGATGGTTCAGAGCAAAAGAAAGGCTCCACAAATGTCTGTGAAAAAACCACCCTTCCTCCCCTCCTTAGGTGAGGTACAGAGAGCAGGAAAACCCTAAATAACCAGCTTGCTTAACAAAACCATTACAAGGAATGTTGCAGTTTCTCACATGGACTAATAAAACATCCTTGGTCTCTGAGGCACTGGTGCCACGCAGATTTTAGGTAATGTAGACTGGCTTTCCACCTTGGCTCGCTCTGAACATTACCCCACATTGCAGCAAATCCCACTGGCAGAACAGAGATTTACTGTTCTAACCCCTGAGAGAAGCTGCTTCTGCAAAGAGATCGAGATGTGGAGGGAATGGTCAGACCCTGCCCTTACATGCAAAGGCACTACAGAGACTTCCTTCAAAAATGAGGATTTAGGCATGGGAATTCTTATTCTCCTTCTCCAATGAGAGGTGTTGGAGACCCTTAGGTACAAAGCAAGTCAGCAGCAAAGGGCCCTCTGGCTCAGTGTCCCAGATTTAACAGCACAGGAAAAGGCTCAGGAAGTTCACTCTGCTGCTGACCAAGTGATTCCAGTCAGAAAGGAAAACTCTTGTAAGCAACAGCACAGGGCAGCTCCCCCTGGCCCTGGGCAAACACGTCCCTCGTTAGCTTAAGAAATTCATCTCACCAAACCCTCATGAGCTGACCTGGATAGAAAAGGATCCCAACATCTGAATTAAGAAGTTAATCAACGTCCAAAATTAAATTACTTTATTATCCTAGCACCAAGCAGCAATCATTCATCTGTAATAGGAAACCAGCAGAAAGGCCTGTTCTCATTTCATCCCAGGATGCAGGTTAAAAGGACTCTCCAAATTCCAGTGTTAAGAACAAGATGTCAGACCACCTAATTAATATAATTGCTATTTAGGCACTGATGAAAGACAAGGGTCTTAAGAAAATAAATCACATTTTAAAAATCACTACATCCAAATCAAACTCACAACATTTAATTATGTCAAATCACATCACCTATTCTCACTTGCTTATTTTCTATAACCTGGAGCTTTTCTGAGATCCCAAAGTGATCAGTGTTAAGACAACAGATAGACTGTTAACAAATTATGACTTCCATCTGGTTTATTTGCCTGTATCAGCTCTCAGTGTTGTGACACATTAAATCAGGGTTTCACTATTTCCAGTAAATTACCCTTTTGCTCTCATTACCTGGCATGTTCCTACTGACCTTTATCTATCAGCAAGAGCACAAATTATGGTTATTCTTATGAACTATGGTTACACTTGTGCACCTCACACCTTCCAAGAGAAAAGATTAATCGTAAGCTTTTAAAAGCTAAAAATGTCATTCCAGCACACCCTCCCCACCACAGGTTGATTCAATTTTTTGATGGATGAAAAAAATAATTCCAAGAACTTTTGATAACTTTAGTTCGGAAAAACAAATCCAACAAAAGAACAAAAACCCAAACCAATAACACACCAAAACCCAACACCAACTTGGGATAAATGAAGCAAAAAGGAAGGAGTGAGAGAAGCACGGATTCCTCCTGCAAGGCACTGGAAGGATCATTACCAGCCATGACCAGACAGCTCAACACCAGAGTGTCTGGCTGCTGATTTCCAGACCTACTTGCACAGCCTTGAACAGGCAACTTTTGCATTGCACCTGGCATAATAAAGTATTGCTAATTCAGCAGGTCAGTTCCCTTTAAAGACACAAAAAAATTCACTGATCTCTTTTCTCTCACCCTTCCCCTCCAAAGTATCCAAACAACTTACATTTGTCTTTACAAAGCCAGACAGAACAGAAACCATTTCCCTCCAGAGGAGGTGGTTTGCATTGGGATTTCTTAGCCAGGATTGGTGCAAAGTGTTACAGTTCCCTTCCCCTCTTGGGAAAGTGCTGATACAGTCCAGCTGATCTGGTCCTGCTTGCTCTGATCCCACCGGTACTATCGATCCCATACACACCTCCAAGCTGCTCTTAAATCTCTCCAATGCTTCAAGAGACTAATGCGCAAAACCTGAAAAAAATCCAGAAATGCAGTATTTGTCCTCCCCTCAGCAAGGCCAAAGCCCAGAGGGAGAACAGAAATAAATGGAGGCAGGTGTAAACCCCTCGTTTACAGGAGCTGAGCTCTCCCCATCATGCAGACAATTAGTCCATCCATACAATGCACCACGGTGAGCTGCTGATTTGGGGACTGCACCACATCTGGCTGGTACATGGGCACACTTGGCATCTGGTAAATACATCTCTGCTGGGTATAAGTGCCAGCAAGAAGAGCAGGAGAAATCTTAATTTACCAAACCCCACAAAATATGGATTTTGAGAGGGAGGGGAAAACAAAAGAACACCCTTTAGCACCCGTGCTTTCCTTTTGATTTCTGCTTTTTTACTCTTCCATTGAGGCTCACAGCCTGCTAAAAAAAAGGGGGGGGGAAAAAAAAAAGGCAAAATACCCAAGTGCCTTAGCAGACAGCCTGGGAACCCTCTTGTCTTTATCAGTGCCTCCTTGTGGGGTGGGTGGAGAGGGAACAGAGCACCAGGGGGTTGCCAGGACCAGGAGTGTCGCATGGCTGGAGCAGCAGGGCTTGCAGTGCCATCAATCATCCCCTGGCTGCCTTCAGAGCAGAGCTGCCGACAGCAGCTCCCCTCGCCCTGCCAGCGGCGCCTGCGACCGCTCGCCCAGAATGCAAATCCCGTCGCCCAGCCCCGGCAGGGCCGGAGCAAACACACAAATCAATTAAGCAGCAGCACAAGTGGGATCAGGGGTGGATCGCGCCACTGCCGCACGCACCCGGCTCAGCAGCAAAACGCAGCTGAGCCAGGAATTGTGCAGGAAATCCAGACAAAATCATGGCTTGCTCACCTTTACATGATTTCCTCCAATTTTGTTTTTATTCTTTTATTTCGGCTGATGCCAGTAAAAAGATGCATTGTATAAAGCCTCGAGCACAGACCCCTTCTCCCCTCTTTTATGGGGGAGTTGTAAAACCTGAAAGCTTGCAAGGGCCAGCTGTTATCAGCACCCTTTAAAAAAGCCTTATCTCCAAATGTCCTTGCTGGTGACAAGAGTGCCTGGGCAAGATGGGTTCAGTCCCCCATTACAGCAGGCTGTGGTCACCACACTCCTCAGTGAGGAGTGGAGAAGCTCTGAGTTCCTGGCTGAGGGATCCCTTTCTTATCTCATAAGAATTGTCAAGACAGGCTCCGGACACAAAAGTGACTTTCTGTGGGGGATGTTTACAATCCTCTCTGTTTGCTCCCAGTGCTTTCACCCTCTGGAATCACTGCTGACCAGGCCAATAGTTGCTGGCACACCCACACACAACACAGAATTCTTTCCTGCACCAGGTCTCCCAAGATCTCATTTACAAACCGAAATGTGTGCATCCCACCTCTCCTGCCACCCCACGGGCCTGGGAATTGCAAGCATTGTCCAGCTTCCAGCCCCATCCATCGCACTCTGACACAGAGCTATGGGCTTTGAAATCATGTCCTAGCAGTGGGGCTGACAAAGCAGCAGCCTCAAACACAACTTGCCCTCCTGCACCAGGGCTGAAAAAGTGGAGTTTGGTTTCTTCAGATCCCTGACAAAACAAAGTCAGAAGGCACCTGGAGTGAGGAGATGATGATCCCTCCCGGGCAGGGAACCCAGGGCTTAGCCATTCATTCCAGAAGGTACATTTCATCATTGCTCGTGAATAAACTGATAAATTACACCAGGAATCACAGATGGCACAGAGGGAACATTCAAGTCTAGCAGGGTATTTGTGTTGCAATGACAACAACCAATTCCATCAGAAAACATCAACATGAGTGCTCTCGTCACACAACTCATTTTACACAGCACAGAATTCATCAGAGAGCCCCAGTTCCACCACAGGACCCATGGTTTTGTAGGTAGGTTACACAGGTTAGCTCAGGAGACCTCTTCAAAGGATCTGCAGCAAAAAGTTCCATTTCAGAAGGTAAAACTCACCACCACTCTGCACTACATGTCACATCTCTTAAAAGAATTCTATTCATACCACTTCTGATTTAGCAAAAAAAAAAAAAAAAAGTAACAGTATCCTTACCCAATCTTAACGAGCAGCATAAATCCTTAAACTAAAACTAATTTCTAAAAAGCTGCCATAGGTGAGCTATTTGAACTGGTGAAAACGCGACTGCAGAGCTATAGATAGAAGAGCAGCCACGATTTCTCGTAATTCTCTGACACTTGTCTGGTCTGTGATCTAAAACCCTCTGACGTCAATTGAGGTTCCCATTGCAGCTCTCCCTCCAAACACTAAATCAGGAGCACATCAGTAAAGAGAATATTCTTACCTAGATTGTGAAGTTGCATCTTGTAAAGACATTTTCCCCCTTTATTTACTGCCTTCAGGAGGGCTGTTTATGCATGACTTTGAATATCTGACTAGCCCCTCTGACTTTAAAAGGAATATTCAGAGTGTGCGTGTGTGAAGCTACAGACACATGCCTTTGTCTTTGCAAGGATGCTTTTCCCCTTTGTTTTTCAACCAAAAAAAGAAAAAGTAATTATAACTTTATTTTTTTTGTAAGGCTCTCAGTATAGGCACAGGTAAGAGTCAGTGTTAGTGTTTGCTGGATTTATCTCACAAGTGATTAAAACCCAAGCTTTGACTTGTGCTTCTCTGTTGTTTGAACTGTTTTCAAACCTGTCTCAGAGGCTTAGGATCATACATCTCCAGAAAGCCACTGTGTGTGCTCCAAGAGCTGTAGATGCTTCTGGAAGAGGGAACAGTTTAAAAAGTCACTAGAGATAGTGCCTGTGGCTCAAAAATGAATTTAACAAACACTTTTCTTTTTAGTAGGCAATAAGCAAGAGTGACCAACAACAAAAATCCTTGTGAAGAGCAGAGACCCAGCACAAAACTGAGCACTATTCCCATGCAATTTATTGGTCTCCCTGTGCTCTTCCCATCCCAACTATATACAACATGCAGATTTCTCCTCCCCCCAGCCAATTCTCTAATCATTTATTATTTTCTTATTGCTCTGTCCAGGCAGCGTCAGCAAATGTTCCAAGTGCTGGTGCCTTTCCATAGAGTTAATCAGTGTAATTGGGATGGTTTATAGTTCTGGACAAAGTGTTTTGCCATATGGCATAGGAGCCATGGGCTGCAGGAACGTGGCAGTGGAGCACAGAGACACCAGAATGCTGCAGTCTGAAGAGATTTTTCTCACTCCTGTTAAGTTGTTACAGCTTTCCCTGGATGGGAATGATCACAGAGGGTTAATTCCCTGAGGTCAGTGAAGAAATGCCTCCCAGCTCCTCTCCTCGTGTACAGCCACAGGGGCCAGTGACAACATGGATTGTGCAGGACCTTTGAGAGTGTTTTGGGATCCTTTGGGTTAAACTTTAACTGATTACATCCTGTGACTACTGCAATGCAGTTACTTCTGGTGCAAGAGCTAGAACTGGTTTAAAGAGCTCACAGCAACAGAGCACAGCCACCCAGGACAGAGACATTTAACAAACCCACTCTTTCTTTCCTGTCCCCATCCTCCTGCCACTAATGGGGACAAATAATAGCTCATTGCCCATTTCCTTCTCAGAGTGAGATCTCCCCACAGGTTCTTGGTTTCCGTATTTCTCCAGTCTCACTGTACAAATCTACTTTCCTATCCTGTTTGAACACCCAGGACTGCTCCCTGCCTCTCCTGCATAAACACTCAGCTGAACTAAGAAAACAACCAAGTCCAAATTCCCTTCCCACCTCTGAGAATTAACTTTTAAATTCACCCCTGAGCACACCCCACACCCACATGCCAGGGGCTGTAACACACGGGCAGCTGAGCATGACCAAAGGTTTGAGATCACTACTGGGCAACCAGCACATCTGTACTGCCCACAGCTCCTTCTACTCAGCACCAGGATGGGCCAACATTTCAGTAGTGGGGCTCTCTTCTCCCACACACCTCCACTCTTCCTTCTGTCTACCTCTGATGCTGCAGGCCAGGAACTCAAACAAGGTGATGGAGAAAAACACGCAGGCAGTGAGTTTCATCCTATTTAATTGAATTGCATATCGATAGTGATTGTGCTATTAATTTTGATAGTAAATCTAATCATTAAAATAAAAAGTCTGCTTGCAGTCTCTGCCAAGCCTTCCCAGCAAGGGTCTGGCAGCATTTCCCTCCAGATAACATATTGGTGTGCAGTCAGAAATAAATGTCTGGGTGCAGAGTTTAGGGCTGCCCCTCTTTCTTTTCACCAGGACAATCTGTCCTTCCTGCTGCTGAGGAGAAGAGAGAGGCAGGCAGCCCCAGCATGAGCAGAGGCTGAATCCAGGCTGGGCTCTGCTGAGCTCCAGGATCTGCTCAGGGGCCTCTGTTCCCAGGGTGAGAGTTCAGAAAGAGGAAGGAGGGAGCTACCATGGGCAGCACTTGCTAATCATGGACAGCATGATTCCTTTTTGTGCCCAGCTATCTACTGTTCTCTTTGCAACTGCACCTCTCAGCGCCTGCTGGAGTCAATAAAATGAAGCTGATGAATTCTCCCGCATCCCCAAGCCCCAGCACTGCCCCAGCCTGGCTTTGAAGGTAACGGGGGAAGCAGTTATTCTGCTCGCCTCAGCCTGCCTCAGTCCTGATGGATATTTCCCTCCCCTGGGATATCTACTTACAGAACACATCACATTTGAAGGAAAAATGTGTGAGGCAGCTCACCTGAACACTATTCCCCAACACATCCCTGCCAAGGTTTCTGGCTTGCTGTGTTTCAAAAATAAAATTTAAAACCCCGAACAAACCACTTCAGAAACCTTTGCTGAGCAGCACAGAACCAGGGCAGGGGATCAGGTATCTTCTATTTCCCCAGCCTGCAGAGATCCCACTTCTCTTGAGCCACTGATGTGGCACCACTTTACCTTCACAGGGACCTGTGCCTTCCACACTTTGCAGAGAGATATTTCCTCTGCAAACGCTTGTTTTGCAACAGTTTGTTTCTACTGCCAGACATAATTTTTTTACACTCAGAATTAATGATTAGCAATTAAATTATTTGACAAGGGAATAGAGGCCCTGAGCTAATTAAATTCCTTCATCACTCCTCTCTGAGAAGGAAAAAAACAAACAAACAAAAAGATATTTCTCAGTATCAGCGTTCAGCCAGAATGGGGCATTTTGTGATGCTGGACTTAATTAGATGGACAACCATAGCCACAGCCAAAAAAAAAGTATAAAAATATTGCTCAAGGATCATGCAAATGGGAGGAGGAAGAGGAGGAAACAGCCAGCTGGGGAGCCAGGAGTCAAGTGAACAGACACATCCCGACTGCAGAACAGCCACTTCCTAAGCCAAATAATTGTTTGTAAGAATATATCATCTGTTTAGCCGAAACAAAATGATGCAGACAGAGTAAATAATGCCTGCATAGGCTGGGAAAAACCAGCAAGAGGTGTCCTGCAAGGCTTGGCTGCTCTCTTTTAAGGAATGCAATCCTGAGCTGCTGGGATGCTCATCTCCACCACCTTCACATCCTGCTCGTGGGCTGGACCTCCCGGGGGCTTGCGGGTGTCTGTTTACACACCAGCACTAATATCACAAAAGATTATGCTAGTTCATCGACCCTTTGAAGAGATCCTTCCCATTGTAGCTGCTGTGATGATTGCCTGATGGCACTTTCTCAGCCAGATCCACTAGGGATTACAGCAGCATAAATAAGATAAGCCGCTGTCTGACTGCTATTAAAATGCGCCAAGACGCTCGGCTCAGACAACTCTTACACCAATGCAAACTCCATCCTCGGTGGGTTTGTTACAGGCTTTGCCTCCCTTTGTTTATTCACAGAATAAATCTTCTCTCTGAGCAACACAACAACCCACACTAAATTTCCAATTCTCTTCTATTGCCAATAATTTTCAAATCACTTGGCAATTTCCCTCTCCTTGTCTCTGCTGAGCCAGGAGACAAACAGTCCTGTGGGACTTTCGAGGGTGTTCTGGAAGGACTAAGGGATGGAGAAAATCCCAGAAAGCTCCCAAAGCAACACATATAGCAGTAGTCCAGACAAACCTGGAAGACAGAGGAAGCTGGCAGCTTTTTTGGGTGCTGTCTGAGCAGAGCTGCCATTGCAAAGCTCAGCTGTCACAACCCGAGTGAAGATTTTGGGGCTCTGCTAGATAGAATCCATCCACCTAAAGCAGTGGGGTGGATCAGCCTCTCTGTAGCTTCCAGTGGTGTTTTCTACCATTTTTTCTAATCTAGAGAGTAGACTCAGCTGCCTGCTGCTGGAAAGGCTTTGCTGATCCCTATGCACTGCTTTCTTGCCTTTTCTTGTTAAATCCAGGGGGAGTCCAGTTTTAGGAAAGCCTCTAGTAACCAAACAAACTGGAGGGCACTCAGAACTCACCATTCCCAGGTCAACACCACACAGCAGCCAGACAGATTTTAAAACATGTATCAAGACACTGAAGCCTTGTGTGACAGTTTCAGCACATCCCCAAAGTTGCTCCCAGAGACAGACATGAAGCTCCAGAAAGCAGTGGGGCTGTGAGAGGCTTGTCCTCTCCCAGAGGTTTCTGGGCTTCACTTATACCATTCAGTTATCAATATTTATTACCATGCAGGAACTGAGCCCATGAAATTCATTTACCTGCAACTTTGATGCAGAAAGGATCAGAAAATAGCACCCAAGAAGTACAGACGCACTCCTTGGAAGTGGAGTGAATATACTCAATAAAGGCTTTCACACTGAATTTACAGGAAAGATGAGCACCAATTCCTGTGCTTTTCCACCTCATTTTTTAAAACAAATGCCAGGGGAATTGCAATTTCTAATTATCTTTTTCCACTTAAAGATTATTAGATGCTTATTAGGTTTGTATTGCCTCTACCCTCCCACACAAATTTTCCATTTCCATATATTCTTCTAGTCTACAGTTAATGAGAAGAAATCAGTATATTGCACTGTCTGGCATCTTGCTGAAGTGGCAGAAGTCTTTGGTTACCAAGTCATTTGCTGCTTAATTGAAATCTTTTCTCTGGACTTATTGCCATGCAGACACTCCATTGGAATGCAGTAGTCAAGCCCAGTATTGATTGTCCTCCCACTCCCAGGTTTCTTCTTCTGCATTTGCAAATCAATTGCACCCTGTTGCTTTCCTTCTAAAAACAAATTAAATTAAAAAACATCGCCCATTCCACAACCCCATTTACCCCTGAAACACATTGGTTCTGCTTTGCATATTTTCTTGGGGCAGAGATGGGGACAAGACAAGAAAGGGGACATGGTTGTAGCAAGATCCACACCTTGTCACATCACCACCGAGCAGGATGTGCATCAGCCCATTCAGATACAGCCAGCGGGAGTGGATTGGGAATACACAAAGGAATGAATAAAATCCTGGGTTTAGGCTCTCACTGGAAGTGATCTGGAATTCATCTCCCCTCTTCACTGCAAATTAAACTACTTTTAACAGTTAAAAACCCAGCAATCAGAGAACCCTGTTGCAACTTGCAAAAGGAGCCAGACTGCAGTTGTGAGTTTGCAGGATTGAAAACCAAGGCTTGGCAAGCCATCGCTGCTAACACCAGAAAAGAAAGTCAATGCAATGCAGGTTACCAGATTCCTGATTTTGAAATTATGCACCCAAGCACTGTTGAATCCCATCTGGTTTTTGAAGTTCTGAGGAACAAAATGGTTCAAAATGGCTCTTGTCAAGATATCATGTCTCTTTGGGGTTTCAGCTCAAACTTGCATTGGAAGAACTCATCTTTGGGGGCAGGATCACATTAATACCATGCATATTTACAGTCCTAAATTCTTCCCAAAAGATCTTGTGTCAGTTCTTAGCACTACTCCTGCAGGTTTGACTACTGCAAAACTTCCCAAGGTGAGGCCCTCATGCTGTTGGAGGACTCTGGTGTCATTTCTGAGGATGTGTAGCCAAATATCCTGTGCCTGTTGTAAACCCTTAGACCTCCCAGCTGCTCTTTCAGGGGCTGCTCACCAATCCCACACAGCCTTTGTATTTCAGAAAATTCAGGAGATTTGCAAAGTGTGAAGCAATGGCCTCACTTCCTCCTGAGCAGCTTCCTTTGGCTCATCGTGCATTTGCATTGCAATGCTGCCTGCAGGCTCTACCCAGCACCAGGCACCTGAGCCCACAGGCAGACACAGCTCTCGCCCTAAGCACATTGCATAGATGGTTTGGGAGATTTTTTGGATAGCCTAGGCAATTTTACTCAACACTTGCAGCCTGGGAACACATTGGCATTCAAGTAGAAACCGTACAACCAGAGGGAAGGTACTGAACAGTGTCTGTTCCTGTCACAAAGTCAAACCTTCCTGCAAAGCTGCAAATGAGCACCTAATATCAAGGGTAGCTTGTTCCTGTGTAGATGGCAACAACAGACTTCCTAAGCCCAAATCACCACCCTGCAGATCTTGCAGACTACCATGGAGTCAGAAGGCACACTGCCAGCCACAGGCTTTTGTCTTCTACAGATAGAGTGAAATCATGAATTTATCTGCCCCAAAGGCCATACAGGTCCCAGAAAGATTCCCTTCCTTTCATCTTCGATCCAATATGAGTATATAATTTCAGGACCGCACTCCAGTTTTGTGTTAATCTCAGACCCTGCACTGCAGGTACCAATAGTAAAGGCTGGACTGATCAGCAAAAACACCCCTCTCCCCTACAGCCCCAAGGACTGTGCACGAGCTGTACCATCACGTGGTGCTCATTTAAACCTCAAACTCCAGATTCCTCTGATCCTACCTGCCTTTTGGAAAATCATACTGTCAGAGTACCGAATATGCTCCTTCCTATTTGCCCTGTAATTAAGCAGTAATTGCTGCCCAAGGCTAATCTCAGAGTGTATTTTACCTGTGGAGCTCAGCGCCAGAGTTCACATTCATAATTTAGTGGCACGCTAAGGAGCTATACCTAAACTCACAAAAGGATTTTCACTACTCATCATCTCTCTTCTACTTTGGTGGCAGCTGGGATTCTGTATTTGGAGATGTTTGGGCTGGGCAAACAAATTAGCTGAGACCAGCCTCATTAGGAATTCACATGGGTACCCATCCTGCCTCAGCAGGA
>NW_008236924.1:1395330-1410497 GCF_000691975.1 Corvus brachyrhynchos | reverse complement strand
AAGATGCTGACTGCTGAGTTTCTGGACCCCAAGCCCTCCCCAGCATGGGATACACACTGAAACCTCCTCTTTATTTCTACTTGCACAGCCTGGCAGCCTCCAAAGAAGCTGAAGCAGCAGCTCGCTCTGCCCCCAAACCCATGTCTCCTTCGGATTTCTTGGATAAGTTGATGGGGCGAACTTCGGGATACGATGCCAGGATTAGACCAAATTTTAAAGGTATGCAAAAAAGCCCAGCTTTGTTTCATTTTGGGATTGAAAACTGCATGCAATCCTCATTAATATCTTCCTAACGCTACATGAAATATGAATACTTATGTTCTTATGAAGTACGTATTATAACAATACTTGGCACATGGATCCCTGTAGATGTCTGGAAAGACATCATCAAATGTCTGCTCAGAGTGGAAACAGCCTTGTAAGAACTCCACATACAAGAAACATAGGGACCCCTTATCTCTCCAATACAGGGATCGAGGATCCTGCCAATCCAAGCAGTGACTGGAAGGGAGCTGAACATACTTGGAGGTCAGGATAAAACCTCCAACTTCCCTTTCCCCTGAAGTCACTGCCCACGGCACCTGCTAGTGGAAGGCATTTTTCCTCCCTTACAGCCACTGCAGCCAAGAGGAGTCTCTCCCATCAGCTCCACAGAAATTCCACAAGATGCCAGGGGCAGCCTGAACCCATCCCTGTCCCCCACGGTTAAGGGGCTCTTAAGCCCAACACTGCTCCATTGTTTCACCCCCAGTTTTCCAGTCTACCCCATATTCCATGGCAGCCAAACAGCACTGAATCAGGCTCTGGCAGAGGCAACAAAACCTCTTTTCCTCCTTAAAACACCTCTTCTACAACAGTGGGGTGTGGGGTTTTGCAATGGGGTTTTTGGATGGCTTTTTCAACCTGGCCTAATGTGGAAGAAATCTCTGCACATGGCAGAGAGGTTGGAACTAGAGGGTCTTTAACTCAAACCATTCTATGATTTTTTGTTTTCCTTTCTTTTTAACTGAGCTCCCTTTCCCAGAGCTCTTTGGCCCTGAATCATGGCCAGAGATAAAGCAGGACCTGCCCCTCTCAGCCACTGCCCAGCCATCTCCAAAGCTCACTTTTTTCACTTATTTTGTTTCCTGCAACCAGTTCCACCTCCCCTGAAGCCACTGGCACGGCTGACATAGGACTCCCAGAACCCATTAATCACTGGTGACAGCACCTGGCACCCACTTTAAACAATAAACTCTGTACTGGGCTTTTAAACCCAAAGAAAGGTGGGAACCCTGTGTCCCAGTAACCAATCAGGCAACACAAGACACTGCTGTTCTTGTCCAAATCTCAAAGAGTTAAAACACCACCATGTAAACCCGCCTACCACTAAATTATGCAGACACACAAATTAAACTTTAATATTTAATGAAATGTATACATTCACTCCCTGCTGAAGGCAGCTGTATTGCATTTTTATTTGAGATAATTTAATTTCAGTTTCATTTCAATGAACTACACCTTCCCCTCAGGGCAGTTTTGCTGGCTTAGCCTCCCACACATAAATCAGGCTCCAATTTATATGGGATGCATAGGAGGTGTTTTACAGAGCTTGGGGTTGTAGCTCTCAAAGCACATCATTTAAATTAACTGCAGTAACTCATAAGGACATTTTAATTGCTTAGATCTAAATGAAAATAATACCAAAGTTCCATATCAGATTGATTTTTGGGGAGAGGAAGATTAACAAAGAGAAGATTGCAGCTTTTCCATAAACGCAGTAACGTCTGGGCTTAGCTGTGGATTCACATTCTGAGAACAAAGCAGCAGTATTTGGATTTTGATTTAAGTTGGAGGATGAAGTCAGGAACTCAGGCAGGGACAGAGAGGAACCTGGCAGGCACTGAGCAGGGGACCTCTCACCCAGGCTGTGTCCTTACCCCTGCTTCTGGAAAACTACATCCCTTCACAGCTGCATCCCAGCACAGAGGAGGAATATTTCAGTGGCAGGGAGGGAATTTTCTAGAGCCTCTCACAAGCTAAAAAATACCAAACACCTCCAAATCCTGCAGGGAGCTCACGACTCTCCTTAGACACACTGGGAAGAGCTCAGTGCCTCAACAACAGCTGGGCTGCTCCAAGGAGCCTTCACATGCACAGGGCCAAACCCACCCCACACTCAGCTTCATGTCAGCATGGATCAGGAACAGGGGGACCAAAATGTCCCATACCTGTCAGAGTGATGAGCACATGCAGTCATCCAGGAGAGCAGCTCAGTGTTTTCCTTATACTGTGCCCTTTGGGAAGGGAATCACATGTACAAGGATCTTTTATGTGGTTCATGAACAGATCCAGAACAGAAAACCAATGCCCCTGAGCTCAACAGAAGGGATGAAGCAAGTACTAAAGCCTGATAACTGTGTGCTTTCAGCTTCTGGATAAACTGCTGGATAAGAGAGGCTGGTGAAAGCAGGGGAAAAAAAAGATATAATTTTATGTCTGATAGCTCAATCCATGCCAGTGTTTAACAGTCTGGAGAAAGCTGCACAGATTGAACAGTGTGAGATGCTGCTGAGCTGGCAGTGGTTGTCTGGGGGCTGGTTAGACAGCAGCCTGCTTGGATTGCCTGGGACTCACACCAAGAAGACCCCAGCAGAGAGCATCGCTGCAGGGGATGGGCACAAACTTTCAGAGGAGGCCAAAGTAGGAGAAGAGGAAAGGGAAATGAAGAGGAGAAAACCAAGCTCCAAATGTTCCTCAGTAATCAGGAAAATCCATTAATTTCCACACAGGAGGAAGTTTGCACTGATTAGAGGCACAAGGCTCTCGTTAAAGCCATTCCTCCCCCCCAGTATTTCATCCTGCAGCAACTGCCAGGCTGCAGATGTGACCTTAGCAGGAGCATCACTCCCCCAGCAGGCTGAGCCACCAGGCAGTGTTTGAAATGCAGACACCATCCCTGACTCTATAAAGAATAGGGGAATAATCTGAAAATCCACGCTCTCTACTTTCACAGATCTTATCTTCCCAGAAGCATCTGTCACAGGGATGATATGAGATTAACTCCTCCGGTGTAAAAGGGGACCTTGGTCCCTGGGGGAGTGTCTCTGCTCCCTGCCTGGGCTGCCTTTCCCCACCACATCCTGGGCAGTGCCCACAGCAGGTCCTTTGGCAGCCCCCAGAGCAGAGGCCCCTTTTGCTTCAACTCTCTACAAAAGTCCTCTCAATATATGTGGGCAAGTCACTGGTTTGCCAGGCACCAGATATGCCCTGGTTCCAAGATATTCCCTGGCTTTCACTGAACTGCAGGTCTTGGCATCTCCCTGTGTGTAAATGCAGCATTTCCACCTCAGATTTTCCAGGCAATGTTGTGAAACACTTCCAGTCTCACCTTTGGGCATTGGTACCACATGAACAGACTGACCCCCATGCCCTCAAACCGCAGCCTTTTCATCCCTTAACACTCACTTTTCTTTTGATGACCTCTTAACTTCTCCAATATGAGCAGGGTAAGCAAAGCTTTGGTCTGAAAGCAAATCAAGCCCGGGAGAGGCATGGTCCAGAGTCCAGGATTACCTTCTGCAAATACAGGACATGCAGAGAACTCCTGCTGGCAGAGCCCTGAAGTCAGGATCATCACCCAGGGTTTGGGGTTTACAAGCAATTCTGCTTGTAAACACCAACAGCAACACAAGAAACACAGGCACTGAAACAGCTAAAAAGGAGCTCTCAGGACGCTGGAAAGGTCTTTGGGATTTGCAGCCTGGGATTTACTCTGCAGAGCAGCCAGTCCCTCCCTGCTGTTTGAGGATGCAGAGGGTCAAACAGGAGGTGTCAGCTCCCCAACACCACCATCATCCTGTGGGGTATTTGCTGCTTTAGCCACCCTGTTCCCTACAGCACACTCTGCTGCACTGGCTTTGTAGAGAGCACATCATCCTAGTTCAGGAACTTCATATGAGTATTTCACATGTGTAGCTCTAATTAAAATTCAATTTTCTCTCAGCTCCTTTCTGGGGTAGTTTGCTATCACGTTCAAGGTGAGATTTGACATCCATATAGCCAGGTCAAGATATCTAGAAACTGTCCTGGCTGGCTCTGATCTATTCCTTTTCATCTGAACAGTTCCCAGCAGAGATCTCTAAACCCTCTGCCAAAGAGGGGAGCAGAGGCAGAGCAAGAGCACTGTCTGGTGTCAAACTGGCATCGGAACCAAGACTAGACCAGGCAGAGCCACACAGACCTTACTCCCCTACTCACCCCTCAGTCACTCCATTCCCACAGCAGGTTTTAACTCCACAGAGTGAAAATCCTTTGTTTCATGAGCACACAGTGAACTGCTCTTCCAATCTGTATTTGTCATGCAGGCCCACCAGTGAACGTCAGCTGCAACATTTTCATCAACAGCTTTGGTTCGATTGCAGAAACAACTATGGTAAGTAAAAATCACAGCACAGCTGCTCAGCTACTGGCTCAGCCTCACTGCACTCCCAGAAAATGCAGCATCACCCTCCTCCTCAGAGTGACCAGGGAAAAACACTCAGTGCTCCCAAGCTTACTTAAAGTTTGAGTAAATTAATGGTCAACACACAAGACTCATTACATGTAGCTGAAGATCACACAGTCTCTGTCTCCATCTTAGAAAAACACTGCACAGGCAAAGGGCAAGGGTCAGAAAGGAAAACAAATAATCTTTTTCTGAAGATTTGCCTAAGGCTCCAAGCTCAGCGACAGTTACAGATACTTTGTGTTTAAGTGGGCATAAATCCAAATTTAATCTGGATTCAAAGAGAAGGGAAATCATCTGAACTCAAATTCAGCTTACACCAAGGTTTCAGATTTGCAAAGATTAAGAGAATTATTAACGATTAAGATGATTGTTTTCTTGGAGACATATTTCTGGTATACAATGATTTTTACTAGAAAATCAAACCCAATATTTCTGAGTTAAGGCTCACTTCATACAAAATTAGTGAGCACGGCTAAAGGCTGTATCTAATTGGCAAGGCACTAGGAGCAGAGGATCACTAGAACAGGAGATAATTGCTCCATCTGAAAACTATTAAAGATTGGTTGTGACATAACCAGTGAACAGCAAAGGAAAACTCTGGAGGTACTGTGCCTTACCGCTGTGCTAATTAAAGATAATCCAGAAATATGGTGTTTAATTACCCTCTGGTAATTCTTTTTCGAGAAAAATGCTGAATGAAGAATGCAAGGCTCCAGCTTCAGGCATTTTGTGCATTCAGGCAGGAAGTTTTAGGCTTTACATATAGATCACACGCCTTGACTTGAACAAATTACTTGGCATGCACACCATTGTCAGAGGAGAGCCACAGCCACACAGTCTGGGGCTATAAGCCTCTTCTGACACTACATCATTCTGCTGGAAATGTTTGGGTTGGGACAGTTCAGTTCTGGTAGTGGAGGGGGGAAAAAAAGCTGTTATTCTGTTCAAGCACAAGGAAACAGATTTCCTATCTGGACTGCAGAATTTGTCAGAGCTCACAGGTGAGATGTGTAGCATGGATTCATTTGTATATAAAGCAAAAGAGGAAGAAATGCCACCAAAATACACATCTGTTCCTAATTTATTGTTTATTGGTACCTCCTTTGGCATCACAGGCAATAAATACTGCTCCTACACACCAATCCAGAGTGCAAGGGAGAGGGACAGGCCCACAAAGGACCTGTGCAATGCACAGACCACATTCCATTGACATGTTCTTTCAGTGCATCTGTCCCACACTCTGAGACGCACTGGAGCAGCCAAAGATGCCACATGATCCCTGTAAGCAGGATGCTCAGTAAAATTAGCACAGACTAGCACGAGAGAGATGCAGTTCACCTCCAAGCCACGCTGCAGGGCCTTGCTCTCCTCTCCAGCTGCCACCCATTTCATAGGCAATCTTCCATAGAAAAAAAAATATTCCCATGGGAACCAAAGAACACCCTGTGGGCACATTGCTTTGTCTAGAAATCTCCAAGGCAGCTCTGACAAGCCAGTCCAGATGTCAGGCTGACGCAGCATTGCACACAGCCTGAGCTAATGCTCTTGTGTGGGAGCAGCATTCTGCTTGTAAACACCAACAGCAACACGAGAAACACAGGTACTGAGACAGCTGAAAAGGAGGTCTCAGCAGGCTGGAGAGGTCCTGGGGATTTGTAACATGGGATTTATTCTGCAGAGCAGCCAGAGCCTCCCCACTGTTTGAGGATGCAGCAGGACAAACAGGCAGTGTCAGCTCCCCAGCGGTTTCTGGGAAGAACAGACAGTCCTGGGCTTTTGAGAGGGACCTGACTGTTTTGAATTCAAACAAGGGGAACAAGTGGTCAAACATCAGAGGAAGGAGTGGCAGCTTGCAAAAGGGAGAGGAGCAAATCAGTGTTTTACCACAAAGAAAGGCAGAGTCTATCACTGACCCCTGGGACTGACAGCGGCAAAACTCCCCCAGCTGCTTCACTGGCCAAAAAGAGAATAAAAATTATGTTTTAAACCTCCATCATTAGGCACCCTAAGCCTAGTCAGGTTCAGGTCTGAGTACTACATCACCTTATATTTCATTACTATTACACTACTACGTACAGGAGAAGTCACAGTGTTTAGTGGGTGTCCCACATGCAGTTAGAGAAGGCTTTAAAATATCTCCATAGTGGGTTGATAGTTCCTACAGAAAATACCACTGCTCCCTTCTAAGTTTACACTGCCTGAATATCCCAAATCAGTGTAAACCATGAGCTCACCATGCAGAGGATTAGAGAAATTAGAGGTGAGTGCTCACTTAAAGCTTGAGGCATCATGGGAGGTAAAGGAAGAGGAGAAAATACAGAAAAATAGAAAAAAACCCCCAGGCATTTGATGCAGACAGCTGGGCCTACAAACCTCAGAAGGAAGGGAAATGAGTTGTAGCCAAGAGAAGGCACAAACTCCCCAGAGTTGGCAGAAAGCTGACATCTGCCCCACAAAGTTTCAAAATGAACAAGGCAAGAAATGGGGATCTGAAAATTGCTGCAAGGTTAGGGGGAATCAAAAAAAAAAAAAAATCATCCACCAAATTGAATTCCTAAGGCAGAGCTGATTTAGAGCAAGGGAAGTAACTCCTTTAAGCATCCTGCAGAGCTGGAGACCCAACATAAAAGCCTCTAGTGGTGCACATAATTGATTGGACATTTATGTAGGATTGCAGCTCAGAGCTTCTATCCAGCCTCACTTGCCTGGAGCTCTAAGGACAAGGGAAGCTGAGACTGGGAACACATCGCTGTGAACCCAGCCAGTGCTCCAAAGGGAAGGACAGGACCCACCCCAACAGCCACACGAGTGCAGACAGGCTCCTCCTGTCCCAAAGCATCCAACACCAAGGCTTTCCCAAGGACAAGTGCAAGATGCAGCCACTCTCTCCAATTATTACTACAAAAACCAAACAACCACCAAACACAAGCTCTTAAATCCATTTTTGCTGTTCAAAAGCATAAACAGCTCCCCAGCCATAAGAAACTATGAAACCTATAGCAAATATACAAATTCCTCATTCCAAATAAATGAAAGTGAAGCACTTTGGGAACAGGTCTTGGGTTTTAAGTGAATAAACTGCACCAGCTTTGGCTTTTCTTTGGGGCATGAGGCAACTGATAGGATTATCTGGGCATTTCATTAACAAATTCCCTGCTATAACAGCAAATGGAAAATTAAGTGATGCCCTTGCTCTCTCTTCCAACAGAATCTGCAGTTTTATGGCCTTTCACTGGCTTAGGCAGCTGGGAGCATTTTGTATACAGTGAAGGCACATGGAGAAGGAGGAATTTATTTTTGTATCATCACCTAGCAATGCTAGCTGAGCTGGACTCAAAATGAGTTTTCCAGACTGATTTTAAAAAGGACCCACACACAGCAAAAAAGAGACTGAAAAAGAAAGAAAAATCACAGAAGAGCCAGCACAGGCTCCCTTAGACACTGTGTAAAAATGCAAATTTCTTTTTGCTGCTTTCATGCCATAGTGATCTCATCTGAAAAGAGCAAAGCAAACGTGACCTTCCAGCCAGCTGCAGCACAGCCACAATTGGGCTCCCAGCATCTCTTGAGGACAGGAGAAGCTGGAGGCAGCAACTGTCCAAATGTTAAGTACTTGTTCAGACACATCTGTACATGAGATTTCCAACAAGGAAACAAAGCACCCTGCAAAGCAGACCAAGCAATTCACTCCACACCCACCAGCCCCAGTGCAGCAGAGATTCTGATGAAGAACTTGGGTCACACATTTAGCACTGGTCCCACTCACCCCAAGATCAGCAAAAGATGTAACTTTCAATGCACAAATCCCATAGCAAAAGTAAGGTTTTGAGCAAAATTTCCTGCAGTCAGTCATTCTTAAACCCAACCATCAGTCCCACAGAGATGATAAGCACGTAACAAGCCACATAACACAAAATGAAAAGGTTTTCACAACAACTCGCAGTCTGCTGCCACCTCAATGTTAGGCCTGCAGTGTTCCAGCTGTCTGTGGTTAGAATTTGTGTTCACACTAATGAAGAAGGGAGGGGGAAAAGAAAAAACAGCAAAAAGCCATGAGATTGGACTGTATAACTCAGATACAAGGACACAAAATCTCCTCAAGCTGAGAAACAAGACCTCACTACTAAATACTTACATTTGCAATTCTGGATGCTGGCTGCATCTCACACCCCAGCAACTCCACTGGCTCAAAAAGATATATATTCCCCACTTTTTGTAGGAAGACACAGAAAATCTTTCCACGTTGGGCTCCAGAATAAAAAAACTCCACACTAATCAAGCAGCAGGGTACTGCTCCCACCCCTCATCAGGTTCATCCCTTCTCTGATACAGACTCCTCCTCCCCAGGTGTGGTTTCACACCGGCTTCAAATTGGCTGCTTAGCTACAGCTCTGATAAGGTAAAGAGGTGCTTTATTAACCCTTCCAGGGGCTGCTCCTGGTGTGCTTGGTGTTTTTGCAGTCTGTTGCAGTGCTCCTTGGCAAGGCAGGTTGCATTCAGAATGTTTGCTCATACCCATTCTAGAGAATTAACTCAGTGCTAATAAAGCCCCTCATGCTCTGCTGCCCAGGTGGAGTCACAGAGTCCCCTTCTGAAGGAGCTCAGTCTCTACCCTGTTTTTTCAGTTAGCAAAATGTAAATTTATCGAAGAGGAAATCTGTTCAGTGCAGAGGCTGCTCTGACAGAACTCCTGAGTCACGGGGAAAACCTCTTGAGTGCCCTGAGAGGCTCCATCTCTTCCGCCCAGCACTGCCTCCAGCCTCCTCTGCTTTCAGCAGAAGATGTCAAGGCTGTGGGATCTTGGGAAGGCAAGGTCTCAAACGATCTTCTGTTTCCTTGTCTCCTTGCGAGGTCACTAAGCAGAATTTCATTTCAGCATTATCAAATTGAACTACTTTGATCACTCCAGTTACTCTCTTCCTGCTTTGTGTCATTTCCCTCTTGGGAGTAAAATGCCTTTGTGCCAAATTGCAAAGCTCCTGAATGCCTTCACTGCACAGAGCTGCTGCTCCCCTCTCCCAAGCCAGCCAGAGGAGCAGGCTGCACAAGATAATCAATGCCTGGATGTGATAGGCACACAAATGAGGAACCTGAGTGATAAGAAGGATACAGAGAAAGAGAATTTTTTTTTTTTTTGCCAAGTTTGCAGCCCCAGTCAAACCTCTTTTTTCTTAAAGTTCAGACCAGAAATTGGCCCATTCTGTCCATCATTCAGGAATAACTGTGGACTTCTTGGTGATGCTGATTAAGATCTCCTGTAACAGCAACCGTGAGAAATGCTGCATATCTCCAGGTAGCCGAGGGATGAGTGCTGCTTGGCTCATCACCTCTCAGCCTGACTGCAATGCTGAGGACACAGCTTTCAGCACAGAGGCTCTTTAGCTGGTGCAGAACACTGTAACCCTTCTCTTAGCCTGTGTCACAGCACAGACATACCCTGACTGCTCTCCATGCCTTCTGCTGGCTCCTCAGGCAGTGTCATGTCTGGTTTGCAGTCACAGTGCCTGGTTTTACATTTATGTTCAGATAAGAAACCTAAAAGGCTGCTCAGAACCTTCAATACTGCAGTGCAATGACATAAGGGCAAAGGAATCTGGGGAAAAACAATATTCTCAGTGAGCAGGCCAGGATTGTGGAGTAAACTCACTGAGTAGGAAGACCTTCATAAACACACACACAGAGGTAAAATATTAATGCCCTGAAATGGCAAAGCCAGAGAATTGCATTCAGTGCATAGATCATATTTCTTCATCCTTGCCTTTTCTATATCACAACATAAATGCTTCGTTTTCTGTATCCCAAAACAGAAATATCCACACCAAACCCTTCTGTCCAAAGGAGGAACACAGAGTAACACAACCCAGAGTTACTCCCCACACTGCTGCATGTGGCCAGGGTGGAGGTGGTACAGCTTCTCACACCACACATTCACAAGGTGCCTCTGGACTGTTCTCAGTGGGTGGGACATGAGGACAGGACACTGTGGCTCTAGAGGTCGTTAGGAGGGGCCTTCTCACAGCCAATCACTGTGAGAAGTTAATTTTCATTTGGCCCACAAACGTTTAACTAAGATGCCTCCTTATGGTGACAAAGACTATGGCTGTCATTCTGCCTGTGGTCTCCCATGCTTGCTGTGGGGGCAACATAGACCATTCAGTACCTCCTGTCTCACCCTTTCCTGTCCTTTGGGCAAGTTTTGGAGCCGAAGCAGTGAATTTACTCCATCAACAAAGCCTATCTGCAGTAACACAGGCTGTTGTAGGGAATTTGGCTCCATTCCCTCCCCCCTTCTACTACTCCATCAGCCTGAGCACAGTTCTGGGCAGCTACCACTGAAGTTTCTTCCAAACATGAGTTTAATTTGTGTTGTACATGACAGAAGTCCCAAACTGGAGCTGACCTGTTAGCATCTAGCTTATTTGTAGCTGAATAAGCAAAACAACCTTTTGCTTTCTACCTACTAGGTCAGTGACATTGATTTCCCCTGGCTGCAAGGGCTGCAGATCTTGACACACAGAAAAGGGAGAATTGAAAATATACACGTTGTTCTGGGAGCTGCTGCCTGCTGTGGAAAGTGGGAATTCATGGTTCCCTTCCTTTTCCAGGCTTGTGTGATGGGCTGGTCCTGCGCTGAGACCCTGGCCCCCAGCTGTCCCCAGCTATTCACATTTCTTGCAGACACATTATCCAGGGTTGACAGAGATGAACAATTAAGTCAGAGGGATGCACTAGGACTTGTGAAGGTGACATTTGGAATATCAGCAGAAGGAAAGAGTGTTGCAACTCTTTTTCATGTTCAGAGGTCTGCTCCTTTTAGCGTCAAGCCCGTGGTTCATTTGCTGATGTCACAATCATTAATGTCATTAGCAGCTTCTGTGCTCTGAGGATGCAGATGGCACCAAGTGGCCTGAAATAGACTCTAGACCACATGCTTGGCTAGGAAGTGCCTCATCCAAAACACAGAGCACCCAACACAATTGTCTCCCAACCCTCCAGAGCCACTGGACACCACGAGAGTCATGTCCTCCTGGACAAGAGGCGGTAGGTTCACAGTCAAGTGAGCACTTGAGGCAGCAGGTCTCTCCTACACAGGCACCCTTTAACTCCAGAGCTTTGTGCTCTCCAGGTGGAAAGGACAGAGCTGGTGTCAGAGTGAGGGAGAGCCTCTCACCAAGTGCCTGCAGCAGGTATTGGATACTGGCAGGTACGTCAGGCACTGTCCATTGACTGTCTCCTAATAAAAGTCTTCCAAGTACATTTGTGTTAGAAAGGCAACAAAGAAACCCTTAATCATGGGAGCATCTATTCATTTGGGCCTGGGCGGTGGAATTGGTTTATTATATGCTACTCTTCAGACACAGTCTGCCTCTGTACTTAGAAAATGTCGATTAATTTATGGTTGTGGAGCTTTCATCCCTCTCCTGATAGCTGGCACATCCTCTCCCCATTTCAATTTGTTGGCTCACTTTCTTATGTGAAAGTCAGAAGAAAAGGAGCATGCAGATCACCCTGGGAAGCTGTTAGTCAGACAGGGAGAAGAGGAACTGCCTCTAATTTTCCAGGAGAGTGTCTGCACTCAACCTCAGCAGCCAGCCTTGACCTGGAGAACTTAGGGGAGCTGTAAGACTTGTGGTTATGAAGCAAGTATAATTTTGCATAGTGCTGAGGGACTACCTTTAAATAAGGAAGATGGTCATCCTATAAAATCTGATGCATTTATGGCATTTTGACATTAGAGCAGGGAACCCAGAATGCTCAGGATTAGGAGAGCAGACTTCATGCAGTATCCCTCTCCTGCTCATAAACTCTAACCAAAGGCATCTGCTCCCATTGGCTCATCTGAGTTATCCTCACATTAGCAGACACACAGGGAACTTCTCTTTCATGGACAACGCGTCTCACTGTGCCTTTTCCTTTCCCAGTGCTGGGGAAACCCCAGATAGTCACAATATGGGACAGTTCAGCACTGAAAGGAAGCTGGTTTCAGTTTCTTTCCCCGCTTAATCCTCTGGAACATCCTCCTGCTGTCTGCGGCCTCCACAACTGCTCATCGCCTCTGCAGCCCCAGGGTCCAGACAGAGAGGTCCTGACACTTCCCACACAGCTGACAATTGCTGTAACAGAGGGACGCAGGGACAGGCAGCTGCTCATGCTATGACATAGCTGTGAGCTACAAAGCTAAAAATTAATAGCAGTTCCTTGAGGAATAATACCAAAAACGCTTGGCATAGCTTGGGAACATAGGCCTAGACATGGTGTGTCTCATTTTAGGATGATTTTAGTATGTGCTCCCCAGCTGTCAGCACTTTGAGGCTGCTCTGAGCTCTGTGTGTCTGTGCAGGACTACAGGGTGAACATCTTCCTGCGGCAGCAGTGGAATGACCCCCGGCTGGCCTACAACGAGTACCCTGACGACTCCCTGGACCTGGACCCCTCCATGCTGGACTCCATCTGGAAACCTGACTTGTTCTTTGCTAACGAGAAAGGGGCCCATTTCCATGAGATTACCACAGACAACAAGCTGCTGAGGATCTCCCGGAATGGCAATGTCCTCTACAGCATCAGGTGAGGTGACTCCACCAAGGTGGGGAAGGGCACAACTAAACTCCCCCTGTTCAAGCCTAGACTTCCAGCATGCTGTTGGAGAAAAGAAATGTGGGGGTTTTTAAAGTGGGAGATCAAACAATTAGCAGTGTTGAAGCAATGTGGTGGGAAGAGACCTCTGCTAAAGCATATTGAGACAGAGTGTTGGTCTGGGAGGGAATTTAACTCATCTTTACCTTTCTCAGTTCAAGGACTTCTGCTCCTTGCTAGTAGATTCCTTAACATCCCTGATGTAAAATTACTTCAGATCTCTTATGTTAGTACAAGCCTAAAACCAGCTGTGCTATGTGAAAACCAGTAGAAGCCCATGAACACCCTGTTTTCAAAGCTGCAGCATTTCCTGACCAAAAAAAAAGTAAAAAACAGGGAAAATGCTAAGTAGAGCTCCATGGCTTTGTCCCAGCCTAATTTTTCCCAGCCATCCCTTTACTGCTAGATCCAAGAATCCACCAGTGAAGTTGAACTAATTGCATTGAGTTTCCCACAGGAAATCAATCTGAGCCCCCTCCTTCACTTCCAACCCCATTCACGCTTTATTTTAAACCAATGAAATCAAGATCAAACTTCATGAGCTTAGACTGGGAAAGTTTAACTCTATATTGAAGACTTTTTCACCTCATGTGTAATGTAAATTTGCCTATGGAACGCACACCCCATCTCACACCGCAGCTTCCAGTGGCAGCCATGGGAAGGAAAAGCAGTCTGGAGCTGTAAAATGGGAAATAAACAGCTTAATGCTGAAAAGTAGACATCCATTAAACACCAAGGTGGTTCCAGCCCAAAGATGAGCTCCCTGATGGCCAAAACAGTAAGAGAATTGCCACTGTGTTGGCTGAATGGGGAAACCTCACAGTTCTTAGTTTTTAAAACCAGGCAGGGAGTAAAACCAACAGCAGCAGCTTGGTAGCGAGCATGGCACAGAGTTCTCTTCCAGGAGGGTCTGCAGGGGCACGGGGGCAATACTGGGTTATCCCAGCCCTGGGGTTGCTCTGCCAGGCAGAGCAATGACTCAGCAGGGAACATGGAAAAATCACCATTTTCAAGGCAAAAACTCAAAAACATTTCAGTTTAAAAAAACAGCTTTCCTGTCTCACTCATCTCTAAATGAAAATATGGGTTTCTTTAGAAGTACATTTTCCTGTGAAAATGAAAAAGATAGAGGACATTCCCAAAGCACAGTGTAAATGCAAAGAGTTCCCAGTTCCCAGTCTTTCCCTTTAAATAAAACTCTATAAGGTGCTCTGCCATTTCATAACTGGTTCTTTACTACTACTATTTGCAATAATCAAACTCTAGGCAAGTCATTTACAAGAAGGTGGACTTTGTCACATCTTCTGTCCCAACATGCCTCTAAACTCAAGCTGAGAATTTCTAACAACATAAGATTTTAAATTAAAGTATCTTTCCCTCCTGATAAGCTTCTTGTAGGTCTGATGATAGAAAAATTCAATTTCTGTCCCCTGGGTAATTCTGCTATTTCTACATCAAGGTAAAAAGCTGAAAACCCTAAACACTTCAGGGAACAGCATTTTCAACACTATCAAACTAAATAACTCAAGTCTAACTATCTGGAGCAAATCATTTAGTATCAGCTTGTTGAACCAACCAAACACCTTGAGCATAGATCATGGTGCAGGGCAGCACAGCAATATAACACAGAAAATGCAGCCTGCACCTAGTGGAAAATGGGGACAGAAGTAGATGTCTCAAGGGCTCTGCAGGAATTCAGGAAGATACAGGATTCATACTGGCTTAGCACAAGGCATTTTCTCTGCAGAAAATTCCACTGAAGTCTTTCTTTCCCCCCACACAAACATATGATTTTGATCAAACTTCTTTTTGGTGGTTTCTTTATGACACAGAAATGTTCTGTTCAGAGATTTACAAGCAGTCCCAATATCTAGCATTGCATTTGGGGGGTCCAGAGAGTGGGCTTGGGCTTTCTGCTAATCCAGCCTGTTGTGAACCTGAGGCAAGAAAGGAAAAGCGAAGCAGCAGAACTGTTTGGTGAGGGAACTCTTTGTTCCACGCAGTCTAAAACAGCATTGCAATGAAATTCCATCTGCAGCAGGAA
>NW_008236924.1:1379316-1395231 GCF_000691975.1 Corvus brachyrhynchos | reverse complement strand
CAGGAATTGTATCACAGACCCAGATTTTCAGCAGTTCTGATGCTTTCCAGCACCACGTGTGAGAGCACAGGCAGGGAAGTGATGATGACCAGTTGTTGCCCCAGCTCGGTGTGTCTCGGGCACGGCTCCAGCCCGCTGGCAGCCCTGGATGTCTGAGGGGCTCAGCCCTCAGCAGGGCCCACTGTTTGGCATTCCCTGTGCTCTCTTCTCTCCTCAGGATCACGCTGACTCTGGCCTGCCCCATGGACCTGAAGAACTTCCCCATGGATGTACAGACATGCATCATGCAGTTAGAAAGCTGTGAGTCCTGTGCACATTCCTGTTTTGGAGAGGAGACCATCTCTTTTCCCTCCTGCTCTCCCCTGCCATCTCCTTTCCCAGCTGGAACCCATTCCCAGCCCAGCCTTCACTGGAGGCTTGCTTGAGGACCTCTTGTTTAGGATTTTCCATTCATTCAGCACATGTGACATTTGCTGGAGAAGCCAAACCTCAAAAGATCCCATGTGAGGAGCCCTGGCTTGCTTGTGTTTACATTGGCCTTTCACTTCGCAGGAGAAAGGTGAAAGTGCTTCCAGCTGCAAGTGGGATTTTTCCTCTCTGGATGAACATCTGCCCCTTGCACATGTTGCTTATCCCAAAGGAGGGAAAGATGATGAGCTTCTTCCAGAGAAAGAGGTCAAGTTGGAAAAAGTAGAACACAGTTCAGCAAGCCAAATTCAAGAAAAAATGTGATTTATTGCAGAAAATCCATTACACACCATTGCAGCTCCAGGGGAGGTCATTGCCCTGGCTCTTATCACATGAAAAAGTAGTTTTGCCTCAACCCAAATCCCATTGATGACAGCACTGTCAAGGAAGGCCAGGATGCACCCCTGCCTCCAAGCTCTCTTCTGCAACACTGTCCCTGTCCAGATCAGTATTTAATGTGTTTCATGTGGTGTTTGTCCCTTCCTCTCAATAGTTGGCTACACAATGAATGATCTCATATTTGAGTGGCAAGAAAAAGGAGCAGTGCAAGTTGCTGATGGGCTGACATTGCCTCAGTTTATCCTCAAAGAAGAAAAAGACTTGAGATACTGCACGAAGCATTACAACACAGGTCAGTGCTGTTAACCCTTAACTGAGGGGTTCGGTAGAGAGGAGTTCAGGACTGTGCATTTCCCAGAGTCTCTTGCTCTGTCTGATGGCACTCTGGCCTTGTCCTACACTTCCAGACACAACAGACATATAGATACGTATAGAGCCAATCGGACATAAATGTGTGAAACCCTCTTGTCCCTGGTAAAATCTGCATCAGTTCAAGGGTGTTTGGTTGGGATCTTCACTTCCAGAGTCTCCTTTTGTCTTTGAAATTTAAGTGACAAAGGGTATATTGCCAAAGAGCTTTCTTTGCTATGTTGATGTTCGTAGAAGCCTAGGATGGTTTGGGTTGGAAGGGACCTTAAAGACCGTATTGCTCCAACCCCCTGCCATGGGCAGGGACACCTTCCACTATCCCAGGTTGCTGCAAGCCCTGTCCAACCTGGCCTTGAACACTTCCAGGGATGGGGCAGCCACAGCCTGGCAACGTGTGCCAGGGCCTCCCCACCCTCACAGGGAAGAATTGCTTCCTAATATCTGATCTAAACCTTCTCACTTTCAGTTTGAAGCCATTCCCCCTTGTCCTACCACTACATGCCCTGGGCAACAGCTGTTCCTTTCCTCCCCTAACAAGACTGGTTTAGGCAATGCAAGCAAAATCCCCAGACACTGGCTGAAAACAGGAGGCTCACTGTACCTTACCAGTAACCTTCCATGTATCTCCTGTCCTCCTCAGGCAAGTTCACCTGTATAGAAGCTCGTTTCCACCTGGAGAGGCAGATGGGCTATTACTTGATCCAGATGTACATTCCCAGCCTTCTCATCGTCATTCTGTCCTGGATCTCCTTCTGGATCAATATGGATGCAGCACCTGCTCGTGTGGGCCTGGGGATCACCACGGTGCTCACCATGACCACGCAGAGCTCTGGCTCCCGAGCATCGCTGCCCAAGGTAGGGAACACCCTTGTCTTCACCAGGGGAAATCATGCACCCAAGTAAATCCCTGCACAGATCCTGCCTTTGCACTATTCCAGTTTAAGAGCAAAGAGAGCAAATTCCAGTCCCATCCTGCAAAAACTTTAAATTCTCTATGTCTAGCAGCAAAGATTCCCCTAAGATTCAGCACTCACCACATCTCCCAGTAACCAGCAGCTCTGTACTTTACAAACCCCTGCAACAACCACACATGGGTGTGCACTCTACATTTTAGCTTTTTAGTCACTTGACCATCTTACTTTTATAATACTAGTGAGTTTCCCCTTTATGAAGGGCTTCTGGTATGGTGGATTACTGTTTTCCCTGCATATAAACAATCACAGTCAAGGCCTGAATAAATTAAAAAGCTGTGGAATTATTGCTACTTAAGAGCCCATGAGGAGGTTCAGTGACCTGATAACACATTCATGTTAAATGAGCGAGACTCTGTACCTAAGAACAGGTATCAGCCGTGTAAAACACCAAGGAAAAATTCATTTGGGTGAGGAAGCCACCCCATCTCTGTCTCTTTCTCTGACTCCTAGGTGTCCTACGTGAAGGCCATCGACATCTGGATGGCTGTGTGCTTGCTGTTTGTGTTCTCTGCCCTTCTGGAGTACGCTGCTGTCAACTTCGTGTCTCGGCAGCACAAAGAGCTGCTCAGGTTCAGAAGGAAGAGGAGGCATCATAAGGTAATACATAAAGCATGAAGGACACAGCTGAAATCTGTCCCAGCAGAACACCATGGTCAACTGAACCAAGCCACTAGTCCCCAGGGAAGTCCTCGGTATCTGGTCAGATATTAAGGAGGCTCACACACCAAAAACAAGGGCTGCCTCAATGAATTGAGTCTATTCTGACAGCCTGCTGACCCCAGGAGTCCAGCAAGCTGGGGTTTGCTAGCTAGCCAAGTGGTCTCAACCAAAATGGTTGTTCTCAACAGGACAATTTTCACACAGCAGTGTTCTGGTGTGGGTTCTCCTCCCCAAAAGCAGCAGCCAGGGCTGGGGGGAGGCAGGCAGGGAGGTGTGAGGGGTGTCTATCAGAGAGCAGCACCCCGAACATGACAGCCTGCAGTAGCCCCGAGGTAAGTGACACCTCTTTTGTCTCTGCCATCTCCATGTTCAAAAGCATCTGCTTCTCAGACTGACTGCAAATTCCTTCTGGAAGGAAAGAGCTTTACTCTGAGCCTTAGCCTGCTCTATGCTTACCTGCCATGGCTGATCCCGATCCAAGCATGCACGCAGCTCCAACAGCTCCCCAGCCTGAGCTCTGACAGCTTTTAGGCTGAGGAGCCACAGCAAAGATTTCACCTCACAGAACACACTAGAAAGAAACATAAAGGTGGCTGTGATTACTTTGTCCCTATTTAACTGGTAGAATCAGGAAAGGGGTTAGCAAATTTTCAGCACCAGGCCTGAGAGGCTGCCCTCAGGAGAGCACTAAAAACCAGTACATTTTCTAGGAGAGAAAAAACAAAGAAAATTTTGCTGATGAAAATCTCAAGCAAGCCCGTAGGTGACCACCAAGGTCTGCCTTAAATATTCCTCATAGGTATTTGTCTACTTTCCATGATCCATCCCACCCAGAAACCTACCCCCATTCCATTGTTTCAACTGTCTCAGAGATCAGAAGTCTTTCCTGGGGTCTAACCCGCCCTGCAGCAGTTCACAGTGTATGCCTGGAGAACTGCCACCATTCCAGGAGGAAGTGGGGGTTGAGGAACAGGAATCCCTGTATTTTTGTAGTTTTTTCACTCTCTGCTTCAGTTGTCCTATCTGCAAACAGGAGATAATTGATCATTTGTGCTCAATCCAGTCAGGACCAGGGGTGAAAAATGTTGGACAAATGCAAGGGAAAAGTAACAGATGAGACCCCTCAGCACCCATCGATTTTGTTTGACCAGAGTAGGGCTCTGCCATCCCAAAATCAACAAAGCATCAGTTGAGAAGATGCAGCCTGCTGAATAGAGGCAGAGCTAAACCCACCCACATGGGTGCCTCCATAGTGCATTTATCTCTTCATCTGGATTCAGGCATCCTGTCTCGGGATCTGTGCTGTTGTATGCAGATCAGTCTGTTGATAAAACAATAAGGAGAAAAAAATTCCACTAATACACAGATGAGTTTAAGAGATGTTTGCCAGAGCTGTTCCACTGAACACAAGGCTGTTAGCACAGTCCCTGCCCAATCTCACAGCTATTTAATTGGAGCAAAGCGTAAACAAAAACACTTGCAAAAGCTAAATGAACAAGGTTTGCAGACTCATCAGAAAACTAAGCTGACTGCTAATATGCAAATGGACTAATGCAGCTGCCAAGGCACTAATTGCTCTGTCCTGATGTCCTGACTTGTCTGGGTGGTTCTGATTGGTTTAGACATGACATGCCAGGCTAAAAACAAGTGAGATGTTGCAGTGGTATGGACCAGTCTGGTTAATATGACACCATCATCAGACCCACATGGACTGTTATTTGGAAACACACATTCCCGTGTGGCTGGTGGTGTCTTTGCCTATCATTTGATATAGCACCTTGAAAAAGGCACTGTTGTCTTCTCTAACCTTGGTATGCCACTCACCAAAACAAATCCCTCACAAGAAACAGCCAGTAGCCTTTCAGCAATGAGAAGAGGAAAAAATCCAGTAAATTAGGGATCGAGTGATTAAGGTTAAGCCAGACATGTGCCAGTGCATGTTTGTGTAACTGGAAAAGAGCAGAGGCAGTTTTACCTGAACCCCTGTAATACAGATGTGATGAGAAGGTCCATAAGCTCTGAGCATCCCAGAAGACCAGGTCTTGATTTTATTTGGGTAGCTTTGTTTTGTTCAGATATGGCAGTGTCCTCTGTGTCCCGCTCCTCCATCCCACACAGCTGCCCATGGGATGGACAAAAGACACTCTGCAAAGGACAGGGGAAGGGGCAGCAGGGCACAGTGGTCAGGCAGCTACAAGGAAGGGGGCTGCTAGGTCAGTGTTGGGAGACACAGCATGGATCAGCTTCCATTAATGATTAATTAGTGCCGCTGGTCTACAATTAGCCTTGATGACCCGTAGTCAAGAGACTTGGGATTCTCACTCTGCCTTTGCAACTCACTGCTTGAATTACTTCAGCCAACTTATTTTTCCCTGCCATTACATCCCTATGTTCAATAAAATAGGGCTAAACCATTCTGGGATTCCAGCAAGCTTTCATCAAAAAAAAAAAAAATTAACAACACCATTTGGTCTTTAGACCAAAAAACAAATTACATTTTTTCTCAATCATTGGCATTACCACAAGCAGCCATGTCTTACCATTGACCCACAGAAGGGCAGTTCTGTTCCTCACCTAAAAGTTGGCTTGTGGGGATGGCTGTGGGGTCCCATGGGCAGGCGAGTGAGGGCTGGTTGCACGCTGCCTGCAGAGCTCTTTTCCTGGACAGCTCCTGGCTCCTGCGCATCCATGTAACTCTGTAGGAAGTCTCAGGCTGCAGCTTTGGCTACGTGAGTTACATGGAGCCCACTCCTTCTGGGCAAGCTGAAACTGCACAGGCAAAGCAAAGAAGGTGCTGATAGGAGGTGGGGGGGAGGGAGAGGCAGAAGCAAAACAGGGGATGCAATTGGAAAAATGAAAGCAGTGCCATAAATCCTTCAATATGTCAAAGACCTCAACGGGGTGGAAGTCAGTCCTGTTCTCCACGGGGTGCCTGGATCCCCTGATTTGCATCTGTGCATCACACGGCTGGCACCCCTCTATAAGGCTGATCTCCCAAGAGCAGGGGGTTTGCCCAAGGGTGCTGAGGCCGGGGCATGGTGGGAGCATCTTTCCCGTGCAGAGCAGGACGCTGTCAGCGGAGAGCCTTATAGCGAGGGTGCACTGTCTATATCTCATTTTAAGTAGAGTCCCATGCTCAATCTGTTCCAGGAGGATGAAGCTGGTGAAGGCAGGTTCAACTTCACCGCCTACGGGATGGGGCCAGCTTGCCTGCAAGCCAAGGACGGCCTCTCTGTCAAGGGCGCCAACAACAACAACACGGCCAACCCAGTGCCGCCGCCGTCCCGCTCCCCCGAGGAGATGAGGAAGCTCTTCATCCAGAGAGCCAAGAAAATCGACAAGATCTCCCGCATCGGCTTCCCCATGGCCTTCCTCATCTTCAACATTTTCTACTGGATCATCTACAAGATTGTCCGCAGAGAGGATGTGCACAACCAGTGAGGGGAGGGGAGCAGCCGGGAGGGAGCGAGCAATCCTTTATATATGTGCAATAGCAATGCAGCAATGCATGAATTTAAGAATGCGGCAATATCTACTAAAAAACAAACAAAAAGAAAAAAAAACGGGGAGGGGGGCTGGGAGGAACTTTTAATCATGTGAACTGAGGGCAACTGGCACAGGGAGGAGAAAAGAAGCTCTTGATCTGGGGAGCGCAGGGTGGGAGTTAGTTTTACAGCATAGGAAGATTTGGATTGCTCCAGCAATCCAAGCAGTGTAATATAGTAATATATATTCATGCTTAATTATAATGCAAAAAGAAAACAATCAAAAAAAAAAAAAAAAAAAAAAAAAGAAAAAAAGACCAACAAAAAAAAATCCTTTTTTTAGCCTATTAACAGCTTAGATTCTCAAGTCACTGGAATGATTCACGATTCCATGTGCAGAAACTACTGCAATTACGCTTTATCTGACTTTTGCTATAGAAAGGCCATACCAGTCAAGCACGTGGGGGGGAAAAAAGCCCTAACAAAAGGAGAAAAACACCTCAAGAAAATCATTCTGTGCTTCTCTAAGTTTTGCACTTTGAAAACTGGACAGATGGGGAAACTTAAGAAAGAGGCTGTGGATTGCTGTTTATTTTATATATTTACTTTTTTTAGTCACGGGTTTGCCGATCAAACACTTTGTGACTTTTGCATAGAGGAAAGCAAACACATTATCTCTCTCATCCCCATCAGAGAGCATCCAAAGGAAACCCAAGAAGGACATCAGGGCCTTCATCAGAAATCACAGGTACCTTCTGTCCTTTTAAACAAACTGGCAGGGTTCGAGTCCTAAGAGGCAGAAATACTATTCAGAACAGTAGAAACGATGAAGGATTTTTTAAAAAGTTTTTTTTTTTGGTTTGTTCTTTTTTTTTTTCCAAACCCCTTTCTGCCATGTTTGTTTACAAGGGGGGGATGGAAGCAATTGTATTTAAAATATAGAGAAAACAGGCATCTTGATGCCTTGTTTTGACAGGACCGGGCGTGTGGCAATACTGTCAGTAAGGGGGGTGGGGGGCAGGTGTGTATAAAGAGAGCAGCTTTTATTTTCTGACATTTCATAGCAGTTATATTAATAGTGAAGCCGGGCTGATGGACCCAAAATTCTATTTTTGTATCTATTTTGGTGCTGCATTTACCTTTAACATGGATGGGAAGATGGAGCAGGCTGGTTTGCCCCTCTCTGCTGTCTGGCAGAGATAGGGGGGAGGCTGGCAAAGCTTGGTGGGGGTTTTTTTTTGGGGGGAGGGAGGTGGGAAGGAGGGAGCAAAGGGGTTTCTCTTTGCCCAAGAGGTAGCACAGGTTGGTGTTGGTGTTTGGGGTGGGGAGAAATGTGCCAAACACCTCTAGGGTGTTACTTGAAAGCCTGGCTTGGGGCTGTGGGCAAGCCAAGGGCTTGATGTCCCACTTGTCCCTCTGGGCCCCTGGGTGTGAGCTGGCTGCAGCACCCGGGGTGACTCAGTTGTGTTCATTTGCACTTTAGGGAGAGAGGTGAAAGAGAGCTCAAAGGAAGAGACAATCAGTCTGCACTGAAGCACTTGGGGTCAGGTCTGGGTTAGGCACCAAATGAAGGCAGAGAGACAAGTGGCACCCAAGGGGGGCATCCACTCTCCTCCCTCTCCTGCTCCGGATGGGAGCAGAGCTGAGCTGGGCTGTGGATCTGCTGCTTGCTCTGGGAACAGACAGGCTCCCTCCTGCAGGGGCTGCATCCTCACAGCCGGAATCGCGCACAGCAAAGTGCCCAGGGGCACTGTCAGGTCCAGTCTGGCCCAGGTCAGCAGCACCCAAGCCTGGCATGGGAGGCTGAAGTCATGCTCAGCCATGGGTGTCCCAACCAGCACAGAAAGAGACGGGAGAGGGCAGGGGAGCCTGGGACCTGCCAGCTGTCCTGCACAGGGATGTGCCAGGAAGAGGAAGCCCACAGAAAACACCAGGGCTTGCTGGGTAGAGGGACATCCATCTCCAAGGCTGCCAATTCAGCACCTTTCACCAGCACTAAATACACTTTAGTTTAAAAGGAATAAAAGGAAAGAAAGAAAGAAAGAAAGAAAGAAAGAAAGAAAGAAAGAAAAGAAAGAAAAGAAAGAACAAGAATAGCAAGGGGAAAAAGAAGATTAAAACCACAGTGGTCATTGTGTGGACTAGGGCAAATGTTTTGGCAAAGGCTGCTCCGTTTTCTGAGTCCCTTTGCACTGCTGAGACAGGGAAAGGTCACAGGGTCACCCATGGGAACATGAACCAGCACATCAGCCCCTTCCCTCCACCGGAGCAGCAGCAGACCTGTGGGCTGAGGATTTCTCCTTCCCCTGGCAGACGATGCTTTGCCAAGCAGGGAGATCTCAAGCTGAGGTGTTATTTGATGCTGGGACAACGTCCCGAGCCTTGGCTGGAGCCCAAGTCTGCTGCTGGCTCTGGGATTTTTGCTGAATTATTGAACTCTCCCTGCGTGTGCCAGGGCCGGCTGTGCCAGCTGCGGTTTGCGATTGCTTCAAACGGTGTGTCCTTGTCTGAGATGAAAGGCAAATCCAGGGAATTTCCCTCCCTGCCCGGCAGCACGGCAGACGCTCGGCAACCCACATACCACAGCTCCTTCCTCGTGCAGGTGAATGAACTCAAATTGCTGTCATTTGGGTAAAAATGTCCAGCCTCAATGCCTGGACCTTGCACTTTGGAGTGGGGCAATCTGACCGTAGTTCACACACCTTCAATCCCCCCAGGCTACCTGGGATGGCTCCCCAGGGCACAGCAGGGCTGCAGGCTTCCTTCCTAAAGGAGCTACCTGTAGGTCAACAAATCCCATGCCCCATCCTCCCACCCAGCTGAGTTTTGGTCCTACATTCCCAGGGCAAGAGCAGAGCAAAGAGAAGGAAGACATTTCCACCTCACTTCATTCTTCTTCAGCTGTGCATAGAAGAATCCCATGTTCATCCTAGACCTACTGGGTGCAGATGCAATTATGTCACAGCTACTGCTTCACTGGAGCTCCAATGCCACTTCTTGTTGTGGAATAAGGCTGGAGGAAGGCGTTTAGGGACTAAAAATCATCAGAAAGATGCTTATGTTTCTTGCCCATACAGAAGCACTTCAGCTGCCAGTGGAGCCCACGGAAGTTTAGGGACTGAAATAAGAATCACACTCTTACCAGCCTGCCTTGGCTTCCAGCTGAGCTTTGCCAAGCACTGGGCACGTTTGATGCACACAATAAGCAGTGTTACTCTCTTCCCTAAGCAGCCAGTTTCCATTTGGGCCATTTGGCAGCTCCAGGGCTGCTGCAGGGTGACAGCGAGCAGCACCCACATCCCTACAGGAAACACACGGGAATCTTGGCCAAGGTGTGACAGTGCTGAGGTAACTGTCCCAGGGATGTCCTGCCAGAGAGTTTCACCACCTAGACAAGACTTTAGACTGTCCTATGAGCCCCTAGGCAAGTCTGGGTAGTTTTCAAAATCAAACTTTTTTCTCCATCTGTACCAGGTTGTGTTTAGTCTCTGTATTGCAAAAGAACTTGTTTTGATAACTTATCTTCAAAGTAGGCTGCTTTAATGGTGCCAGAAATTATATGTATCAGTGAGAATGCGCAGGGTTTGATATTGCAGGGTGACTTCCAGACATATTGATGGAATTTAACTCCATAATTGTTATCTCTTCTAAAGAATGAAGCTCAGAAGCAAAACCTCTGAATAAAACAGCAGTTGTCTGGCAGTAAAGAGAGAAAACTGGGTCCTAATTCCCTTGGGTTTTTTAGAAAAAGGGAGCTTTATCCCAAATAATATTATTTCCAGATGTTACTGGAGATGTATTATTTGTGAGCAGGAATTCTTTTTCCTTACACATAAATATAATTGTCCAGAATGAAAAAAAACCAACTTACTCTTTTTTGATCAGGTAGAGGAGTTTCTCCCATTTTAATACCTGATCCATCTGGAATCCCAGGAAATCAGAGAGGTGCTGAAGAGGGTCCAGGACAGAGCAGTGAGCATGTGGGCTGCTGCAAACTGCAGAGCTCAGCATTGGCCTTGGCCAAGCACCAGCTGCCTGGGAACACTCAGGTCATTCACTCCCTGGCTCTGGTGGTGCCCTAATTCTCCTGTCCTAGAAGCCTTTGCTTGTCAGGGCTGGGAGACTTTGCTCCCGAAACCATCAAACAACTGCAAAAGCTGAATATTCTCACATCCTCCAAACAGGAACTTTTTTGGGCTTTGTTTTCCTCAGACTTTTCTGGAAGTTTTTTCTTTTTCTTCTGAAGATCTTTCATTTTAAAGCAAAGCCAAGACAATTCAAATTACACTGTTGACTGCCCTTTAGTTTGACTGTGATTTAAAAAAATTTCTTCATTCCCAGTGCTGGTAGAAAAAAGGTTAGAAGCACTTACAAAGTATATTTTTAGAAATAAAGGAATATACAAAAGGAGAAAAGGCTGTTTTCAGTGGTGCCATATTTTTCACAGGTTGTATACAATCATATTTTTGTACTATACTGCCATTACTTAATAAAACATTGTTCTTATCCCTGTGCCAACGATAGACAATCTCTTTCAGTATCCCATTCCTTACTCCAAAACCTTGATACTGGCAGCAGTGGACAATAAAATGTGGACCCCTGGTAGCCCAAACCCTAGTCCTGCTGCAGCATCCCACAGCATTCAGCTCAGCAAAGGATATATCTAATCCATTCCCTGCTTGGAAGCACCCACACATTCCTGTCTTCTTCTCAAAAGGAGGTGGTTGAAAGGGGCATCTTGTGCTGCTCCTGCTTCAATAGTTTTCCATTATTTGTATGGAGAGAGTGCACTAGTTAAGTGGAAAATTGAGATACTTGATTGTTCTTCAGAGTGCTAGGATGAGCACCAAAGCTGAAGCTAATAGTCATTAATTTTAGCATCTTAAATTACTTCAGGTTCTTTAAGTCTTCCCATTCCCTTCTCTCCTCCTCTTTAACAATTATTTCTTAAGGGCAGTTGCACATCTCTTGCTCAAATGAACCTACATGAGTCTCTTACTGCATTCAAGCCTAATGCACTTTTCTGTGTTGATCTCCCTCTTGTTCATTCCTGTGGGGCTCAGTTCCTCAGCACTGTAACCTTTGAAGAGCCTGGGATCGGTGTCTTGGGAAACACAGAGCAGAATATGGCACAATAACCAGTCCCCCAAGGCAGGCACAGTGACAGCTCCCAGGGAAGTGCTCTCATAGCCAACCATGCATGGAGAGGACTCGGGGAACACCAAGGTGGCCACTAAGGGCTTTTTTGACTGTGCTGTGTGAAAGCAAAGCAGCGTGAGTTAGAGAGAATTCAGTCTTTTTGGCTGTTATCCCTGTAGGGCTCCCTGGTTTACACTGATCCAGCTATACAGCAGCTGCTTATAGGTTTATAGGTTCTTGCATTCTCAGTCTCCTACCGTGGTGTGGAGCAGAGGGTCCCACAAGAAATCAGCTGCTGTAAACCGGGCAGGGTGGAAGGAGCTACTTTGAGCAGAGTATCCACTCAGAGCTGCTGCAGCTCTGCCTGCAGGTGTTTGCAGTGGGTGAGACATTCTCCTCTGAGAGCTGCTGGGACGAGCAGCCCTGGGGTGATGTCCTCAGGTGATCTGCACAAACACTGAAGGGCACGGCCCAGGTTAGAGGTACCAGAGCCAGTGTGGTAGGGGAAGCACAGCCTGAGCCAGGTGAGGAATCCACACCTAGTGAGAGCCCCCAGGCACAGGAACAATGACCTCTCTGTTTGCAGGTTCTACAACAGCTTTCCTGGTTCATCATTTCCTTCACCCTATGATATTGTCCCAGTATCACACTGCCTGCTGCTGTAACATGGGAAGGGACACAAACCACAGGGCAGGAAAAAAGGAGAGAGATGATTTCAGCCCCCAGCAGAGGAAATTACCAGTTAGATTGTCAAAAGAGGATGCTGGCAGAGAAGAGGAAGGGGAGGGAAAAGCACTAGGAGAGGTTTAGTTTGCATGCCACATCCCTGCTGGCATCCAAGGCCTCCAGTGCTAACAGGTATGGTGTAAGGGGGCAGGAATTATGTGATTGTATTAAGTAATAAGACCATCAAGTCTGGCAAACCTGAGCAGTCCTCATGCACTTCACTGCCAGGTTTCTGAGTAGAAATCTTAAGGAAGTCTTATGTTTGTGATATTCCTGCTTCTGGGTCTATTACAGACAGTGCTGAAGCCCATCTTGGGATGGGGCTGGCTCCCAGCAGTGCTGGAGCTGGGTCCACCATGGTTTGACCCAGACCATGCACAGGGAGAGGGAACAGATTCTGCACAAGCTGATGTCGCCACTCTGGGCAAAGGCAGGGGGGATTGCTGTGTGCTGGCTTAACAATCCCTGCAGCACTCAGAGCATTGCTGCCTCAGAAGACACAAGGGAGAAGGAGCAGCAGCTCCCTGACAGCAGCAGTTTCCAGCCAGGGCAGGGGACACAAACCCTGTCCCCACACAGACATGCTCTTCCAGTATAAAATCATCCACATTTTCCGGGGCAGAGGATGATACCAGCATAAATAAGCCATCAGCGCAGCTTGAATTTAGCTTTTATTTACAGATTTGCTACTTGAATTGCATAAGTAGCTTAAGTCAAGCAAGGACACCCTCCTCACCTATCCAGGAAACTGGGGCATGAGGTATCATCAGTAACCATGTGCTCAGGCTGTGAGCATGTTGCTGCTGTGGTGGATGAGTCAAGTTTGGCACAAGCAGGGACAGGTAGAGCTGCCTGGGGCTGTCAGGTCTGAGGGACACAGAGCTCACAGGTACTTTTTGCTGCTAAGGCTTTTGGGAAGCTGGTCCCAGGACTGTTAGCACCATAGCAAGCCAAAATTCCCTTCCCCAGAGGGTCTGTGGGAGGACATCTGCCTTATCCAGGCACTTGGTGACACTGGAGCACTGCTGGGTTACCTGTCTGACAGAAACATGAATCAGGCTTTAGGCTGCAGACCAGCCAAGCCAGATGTCCTGGGTTAAACACACCACAGAATTTGGGCACTAAATTACAGCTCCAGGTTCAAGCCTGAATGAACCTTGCAGTGATGATACCATCACTGTCACAATTACAGTGGAGGCCTGGTAACTGCTTAAAGCAGCATTGCCCAGTCAGAGCCCTGCAGAGATCAGCAGGGCATGACCTGCAACGATAGCAGAACTGGGGCCTGGGCTCCAGTGTTTCTTGCTTGACACCCAATCCCCAAACACTGACCATTACTGAACAAAAACTATGCAATATTGAAGATTGTGCCACGGGTGGTGCTTTAGCCACCTCTCCTGGGTATGCACTCATACATTTTCAGAAGTATCCTCACCACAGTTACTTGTGCTGGGGTGAAGAATCAATGAGTTCCTGAAGAGCAGGGCCAGCTCTGGAGCTTGTGATGTGCCACAACTTCTCAGTTGTTCTTGGGCACCCACAGCTTCTCAGCCAGGTCTGCTCTGCTGAGGCTGCACTGTTAGAAAGTAGAAGAGTCCTGAGAGTTCAGCTCCCCAGCCAAGAGTAGAGTGAAGGCAGGGATCTGAAAAGAGAAAGGAAGAGCAGATCAAGGATCATGTAAGGCAGAGGAACTTGTAGTACTCACTCCTTGCTGTAGTGAAGTGCAGTCACTGCAACCAATGTGGTCTTCCTGGGAGTCAAGGCTTTAAATATTGCTGCTTATTCCTTGAGGGGCTGGAAAGAATTCAGGAGGCTGGGCTTGTCCCATGGAAGAAGAGACATGGTACAGCATGGGCAGTGTCACCTCTGAAAACAGAGAAACCAGCAAGGAAAGGAAGTGGAGAAGGGGCAGCCTCTGTAATGTAAGAATGGTGCTGGGAATGCATCCTGCTGCATGCCAAGGTGTGGGACACAGGTACATCCTTCACAGGCAGGAGTTTAACAATCCTGGCAAGTCCTTGGTCAGATGCATGCCTCCACTTGCCATCAATCCCACTTTTGACCAGGAAAACTAGAATAATTAAAAAAAAAAAAAGCCAACAAAACAAAACCCATCACTAATGAGTTAGGCTATTGTTACATCCTCTCCTCACCATTTTAAGTGACCAGAGCCTGTCCCCTTGGTCACAGCAGTAGAGCTCAGCTGTACAAGAGATGCTCACCTAGAGACTGACCCAACAAAGTCTTAGTGGAAGGAAGCAGAAGTTCCTTTGTCTTGTACTTATCGAGGCCAGGGAAACAACTGAACCAGGGCTTTGAAACACTCTGCTCTGCCTACACTGAATTTATACTTTCCTTTCTGTTCCAATCTTCCCACATCTTCTATATTTTTGTCCAAAACACTGTCATTCTTCCAATTCCGGGGTTAGATCAGAAGAGGAAATAAGCTCAGAAACAGCATGGGCCAAGCTGACAAATCCCCAAGTTAACCCACCCAGAGTGGAGAACTGTAAAAACAGCACCTCCACACCCAGACTGATGTCCCACCCCACCCCAGTCACGGCCCTCCAGCCCTGATCAGGGTCATTAAACTTGACAGGGCAGTTAAAAGACACACACATTTCAGAACCGTAATTGATACATCCCTCCTTAAATCAGGTCACAACAGCAGGTTAATCTGGGGATCTGTCAGCTTTGCAAGCATTCTAATTGTAACTTTTGGGAAACGAACATTAAGATCCAAACAGTGATGTTATGAGAGAATTTGAGAGGCAGGTAAGCAGTTAACCTTCCCCTTGCCGGGATGAGTGACCTGTTGTGCTTGAACTCTCTCTCTGAGCTCCTTCTCACTGTACAACCAGCCCGGTGCTCCCTGTGACTGGGGCAGGGGGGCAGGGGACACTGGCAGCTCCAGAGGCACACGAGGCACAGAGGCCAAGGGACTGACCTCACCACATACATGTGGAATTAATGATCCTGAAAAATGCACCGCCTGGAGCGTCTCAAGCCTACTGTGAAATGGAATTCCTACACAAAACGAGAAGTTTGTGTGGTTCCCAAGTCTGGTCATGACATACTGACAGCACTAATCATGGCCGGAGCTCACCCCTTTTTTCACAGACTTACTGAGCTGCAGCAAAGGTTTGACTGTTTCAAAAGAACTGAAACAGGAGGTAACAGTATTAAAAGCCATTCACACGTGTGTGTGTGTGTGTGTGTGAGATACAGCAAAACTTCAGTGGATTAAGAGACTGAGAGATGTAAAGACAAAGCAACACACAGAGGACTTTACTCAAAAATGGCCTGACATGCAAAGGTCACTGCATTTCATCGCAGTTTGCCATCCTGCAGCATTGGTGACACCATCCTGGAAGCAGCCTTGGAACCCTGAAGATGCACAAGCCTGTCCGAAGCAGCTGTCACCACTCACTCAAGATCAAACCACAGCCATGAGCAGGCTAAACATTGTGGACAGTGACATTTTATGGACTGTGTTGTCTCTCACATTCTACCACAGTGTACAGCATATCATGCTTGTTATATTACAACTAAGGAGTAATGAAAAACTTACACTTAAGTGATATAAAAAAAGGGGGGGGAGGACCCAGGAATTTCTCCCATCCAACTATAAACGCACACCCATTTACATTGTTTTGTAAATGAATTTAGAAGAAAAATAAAAATATTAAGATATTTCTCTTCAGGACAACCATTGCACATTTGGTTTTGCTTTGGAGGGGAGATACAAACACACA
>NW_008236924.1:1355755-1379290 GCF_000691975.1 Corvus brachyrhynchos | reverse complement strand
AGCAGGAATACTTTTCATTTGAAAATATGCAAAACAAATAGAACTGGGAACAGTTCAGCACCTAGAGAGCGTTTTCCTTGTGTCCTTGATAAACATTATCTCAGTTTCCCTCTGCATTTACTTCACTGGTCAAACCCTCAAAATCTGGTATCTAGGAAGAATATCTCACAAAATCTTCTGGGGAAAAAAAAAAAAGCCTATTAAGCAGTGGCATTGTGCTGCCCCATTTTCTATATCTGTCCCATCTGCAAGCCATTTGTATGAAGAAAATCTTTGTTTCCAAAGCTTGGCTTACTAAAGCTCATTTGTTTCCAAACACAACAGCGCCTTGATGCTGTTTATAGGAGGGGCAGGCCAGGGCTGCAGGGGCGGGGTTGGTCCAGCAGCCGCAGTGGGAGATGTTACGGGGTGTCCCATCCCTCTGCCAGCACTCCCTGTCCCCCAGGAGGGCAATGCCCATCACCCTCCATTCAGGGTAAGAATGTGGGGTCTGCCAACACAGAGCCAAACCTCGGCTGTAGGACAGAGCCTCCTGCCACACACATCCACCACAGCCCCTTTATCAGTGTTCTTTTGTAAGTACTAAATCCACATTTGAGCTGTCGATTGTGGGTTTTCAGGTGCTTGCTAAAAAAAATAATAAATTTTCCCAAGCTTGTTCATTGTCAGGAAAGGATGGCAACAAGGTGAGTGTTTTCCTTCTTCAATTTTAGCAAGATCTCAAGAGACAGTGACATTAAACTGGCCCAGTTTGATCAACTTTTCAGCATAGGAAAAAAGGAGAGGCTGTTCTTAGTAGGACAAAACTTATTGCCCTTTAACTTCACATAAGCATCTTTAAAACAGACAGTGAAGGGTTGCTGCAAATGCAGCTGGTTTCATTTTCTTCCTTGCAAGGTGGGTGCTGACATATCCACATCTCACAGGAGATAATGAGAAAAGTATTCAGAGTAAGAAGCCCTGGAGTTAATGTAAGGAGGAGGAAAGAAGTGGGCAATGCAAGTGCTCTCTGAGTACCTCTACTGGTTCATTTACACAAGTTGAAAAAAGAATGGAGAAGTCAGTGCTTTTTAATTTTCATGGTACTCTCCCTTCCAAAACAAAGGAGGGACTAGAAAAATACAAAATGTAAAGTGCAGTTGTGTTTAAAACCTATGATGTAAAATTCTTCAAAAGGAATAAATTAGTTTAATCATGAAGTACTTACATGTCTTCTCCCTACCCAACCTTAAAAGGGATGCCCCTGTATTTTCTGTATGAGTTGAGTTTACTATATATATATATATATACATACATATATATATGTATAAATGAATACACAAAATTGGTATGGCCTTACGCTCCATTTAAGGGTATTTTGCTACATTGGTCAGACTGCAAAGCAATTGCTTCCTTCAAATCAGTGTTTTTACATCATGAAGAAATAAACCTGTAACTTAAGACAATTTGCATGACCACACAGCCACAGTGGCAGATTATTTTTCTGGCTTGTAAAAAAAGTTTTAAAACAGAAGTTCTATTTCAGCAGTTTGAAGATGGAATGTAAAGTTTCTGCTGTTAAATGTATATAAAATATATTTATTGAAACATACATTCATGCTGATTCCAATAAAAAAAAATTGAAGATTTTTCTGAAATTTCTCTCCATGGATTTTTAGTGCTAGAGGTTCCATGCAGCAGCTGGAAACACAGAAATGTATTTCTTGTACTATTTTTCAAGCTAGGACATTATTTATACATAGCTTTAAAATTCTTTGGTAGATGGAGCGGCCTTGGTGCAAACACCCAAAATGACATTTCAGAATGCAGGGCTGCCTCTCACACTGAATCTCAAAGATGGTCATGATAAAGTATTTTTCCTTTCACTGTCAGGTGCTTTGTCAAGTTTGAAATATCACCAGTGGAACAGCAGATCCCTCTTGGCTTGGGCAAGTGGCATTTTGTGACAGAAAATAGAAGGGCAGCATCCTGCCCTTCAAATCTATTCTGAGAACATGCCATTACTCTGAAAACTGTCTTTAAGGAATGATGGAGTTTGAAAGAATTGTACTCAGTTTCATGTCTCATAACCAAAAAAGCTATTAACGGACCACCTTGCCCCATTCCTCCATATAAGGATAAGGATCTTACTGCTGGGAAATTAAATCATCAATGAGGCAACTCCTTCCTCCCACAGCACACACAGCTTCAAGCTTCACATAGTGTGTACTCCTATCCCCAAGAAAATCCTTGTAAGGGAGCAGAAGCAATTAAGAAACAGAATTTGTTAAAAAATATGCCCTTCCACGATGTGCAGAATAAGCAGCTGCAGAGATCAACTGCAAATCTTCATACCTGCACCCAGAACCATCCTTTTCACTATGGAAAGTGAACTCCCAGGTCTCAAGGACATCTCTGCTGTGTGGCACCAGAGGGGAGTTTCTCAAGTCAGAGTCAGAGCTCAGTTACCACACAGGCTGTTTCTTGCTCCCAGGGGTAAATCCTCTGCACCAAGCTCTGCTTCCAGCAGCAAGCTCACCATTTCCACACTCACCTGTATGTGGAGAGCAGACACCCAGGAACACCAGAGCTTCAGTCTGAGCAAATTTAAAGAAAAATAAGAGAAGGGAAAAAAAACCCAACAAACAAACAAAAAAAAAAACAAAAACAAAAAAAAACCAACCAACCAAACAAAAACAAAACAAAAAACCAAACACCACTACCAGAGGGCCCTGCAGAGCTAGGAAGTGATCCCAGTCTGAATCCTTAAATGCACAACCAATACCTGCATTCCCAAACACACAAAGATCTCAGTTTGGCTTTACAAAACAGCCCCACACAAGTCTGCTGGTACTTTCCAGTACTCCAGAAGATGTTTCTCCCTGCTCAAGAGGTAACTAAACCTTTCTAATTGTGCAGTGCCCTTGAAGGAAGAAAAGGCAGCAGAGGCAGAGCTTGGCTTCCAGTTCTGGTTTGGGTGCTATCAACCACTACAACTGAAATGCTCTTATTTCTACTTGTCTTACACTATTAAGATCAGCCAGAAGAGGCCAGGTCACACCAGTCACATATGAAACACTCTCTGTACTCTCAAAAGGGCAGATCAACAAGGTATCATGAACACAAAGGTTATTCCAACACTGTCCATGTGGTTGCTGTGGGTACAAAAACCTGACGGCTCTAGACAGCTTTTCTTCACTTCCCAACTCCCTGCACAGCACTGGGACACCAAGGGCACTTCAGTACCACACACCTCCTTGTCTTGATTGAGGTGGAGGCACTAGAAAGGAGACACACAGAGCCTGATTCATTTAAGACCGTAGCATTTGGTTGCTAGAACGAGCTGGACTACCTTGGTTATTACACATCAGCTTTCTTGGAGCTATTGTAGCCCACTGCAGTCAGCTGAGGCAAATCAAATCGTGGTTGCTCCAGTCACCTTCAAGAATGTATGCAAAGCACTGGAGGCCTTTGACAAGAGATACTGAGGTTATAACAGTACAGCAAGGCAGGAACCAGAAGGGCTGGAGGCCACCAGCCAGCCTTAACCAAAACCAATGTGCAACAGTTTACAGCAGGTCTTTTCAGAGGACTTTGGTATTAGAGAGTCACAGAGCCACCAAAATGCAAATACCAAAATTCAGTCTACAACATAACTTGCTTTTGAAAAGTGTTTCTTTACAAGACATTCCAGCAGAATTTTATGTAAATATTTTATTTTGCCTGTCATCTTGGGACAAGAACATCACTTTCTGGGTCAACATATTGAGTATGATTCATATGAGAACAAGCATACACTTCACCCTTTTAAATTCATTACTGACACTCTTCTTTCACATCAGATAGCAATGAGTCAGAACTGTCCAGCTCCCACTATGGAAATGGGGGTTCAAGCTTACAGATGCTTTTGCAGATTTGGTTAAAAGTTATAAAAGCTTCTATTAAAAGCACTTTGATAAGTCTGAAGTGCAACCTGTTACTGCAGTCTTCGGATTTAATGTCAAGAACAGTAGAAACCCCACAAAGGGGAAAAAACATATCACAAACAACAAGGACAGGGTTCAGTGAAAGATCTCCATTGCACTTTCACCTCACAGTCATTCCTGATAGGAAAAATGCAGACAGCTTTTGTTTTTTAAAAAAATACCAGTTACCACCACAAGAGGAAGCAGCAGAATTTCCCCAAATGCTGGCTGTGAGAGCACACCACAGCTCACTTTCCCCCAGTTCACTAAGGTATCAAATCTCCAGGTACAGATGGTAAGCAGGCCAATCTGAGACACAGTTGTAAGGAGGGAAGGGACAAACAGTGTAACAAATGTGAACAGAAAAATAAAACAGAAACCAACACTCTAACAACATTTAGTACAACCAGGTTCAACCAGTAAGTCTGGCAAGTAAAAGGCAAAACATGACTTGAGGACAGGTAATACTGAGGGCAGCTCTGCTCCAGAGCTTACAGCAAGCACAGGGCAAGAGATGACACACTGCATATGCACAGTCATTACAGTAATAAACCAAGAAACATGGAAACAGCAACACCTGACACAGATTAGCGAGCTTCCTACGCAGCTCTGTTGTGCTACCAAGAGATCTAAAGGTCTGGCATAGACACAAATCCACCATTTTCATCTAGATGCTTAACACCAGGCATCACAGAAATACTGCTTTGTGCAGCACCATCTTACAGGATCTCTTGGATTGAAATTACCCAGTTTTGTATTTTATTTTCAGTTTCATCTTCTTTCAGAGGCAGTGGAGAGCATTCAACATCTTAACACCAGGACACACAAGCACCTTCCATACTTCTGACAAAAATTCCTTCTTATCCACTTCAGGCCTGAAGCAAGGAATGAAGTACTGCAAAAATAACTACTTACAGCAGTTGGAACTGTAAAGGATGTGACACAGGTATTTCTGCTTTCCTTGTACTTTTGCAATAGTTACAACAAGACCCGCCCAGCTTCAAGTTCCAGTTATTAACTTTTGCATCCAAAAAGTATTTCTTTTCAATAATTTAAATGCAGCCAAAGTGATGCACAGAAGGTATTACAAGCTTTAGCTACAACCACCTCTACCTCGTAAACCTAGTGACTGGAGAGCTTTTTTCCCCTGGGAAAAACTCCAACAAACTCTTGACTTGATAAAGCAAATCTAGACCTTTTTTATTTTTATTTTTTTTAAACAATTTGCCAAAACTGGAATGAGAGATAAATAGAAGGCACAACAATTTTGCTTTTTTTTATACAAATACAAACTAAACATGAAAAAAACTCCCTATTTCAATAAAAAATTTCGTAAGTTCAGGAAAAGTGTTTGAAGAGTCAAGTTCTAGACATTTAAAACCTATCCCACAATCCAAAATTTCAAAGTGGTAAAACAGTAGCTTGAATTCCTTGCTGTGATCATGTATCAAAAGAAAAAGATTCTACGGATACCCATTATTCCACTTTTACAGCGCCACAGAGAAAAAGGTGAAAGTCAATTTTTCAAGTGGCAATGTCTCCAGACTGGAGGATGTTCGTATGACCCTCAAAGAAACATCAAGAGTTTTGCTTTTCTGCCCTTGAAATACTTGCCAAGAACTATGTTTTCCTACAGGCTCTTGAACGCATGCACGTGAAATATTATTCCGCTGACTGCACCCAAATTCATTAGAAAGAGGGGAGGAAATTAAAAAAAAAAAAAGAAAAAAGAAAGAGACATTCCTTTAGGAAAAACCACTGGTACCAAAAAAACAAAAATCAGTCCGTAAGTTTGAGGTGAACAGGAAAATTCAGTTCTTGTCTTTTTAAAATCCACTTTTCCTAAAACGTTGTTCCACAAAGCTGGAATCTGGGACAAGGACTAGAAAAAAATAAATCACAGAACCATAACACAAACAAAAGGGGCCAAAATAGTATCAAACGTAGCAGTCTATAACAGGCTAGGGCCACATTCCAAGATACCCAAGGCTGAAATTCACAAATCTGCAGGAAAAAGGGTTTGCGCCACCATGTCAACATCCGCGATGAATTCACTGGCGTTGCCCGATCCCCCTTCCAGCTCCAAATCCTGGCTTCTGGGACATTCCTCCACGTGGAGGCCCTCGAATCCCACCTCCCAGCCCCCCACGAGTGCCTCCAGGTCCACGGGGTCTGTTATCTCTGCGGTCACCCTCCCTGGCAGCTCGTGTTTTCTTCTCCTCCACATTCAGGCGCACCTCTCCCCTGAACATGATGGGCTGCAACAGAAGCAGAGAAGGTACTTTCATTAACGGGTCACCAAGAGCTCTTCAAGGTCAAGCAGATTCCTGCAACTTTGTCTCATATCCTCCTCTCCATGAAAGACTGAAATGTTTCAGGATCACTTACTAAACAATGGCAATAGTCAAACCATGCATCCAGTCTTGGGGCTTTACTGGAGAAAAAGATGTGAAGGAGCGACCCTTGAAAAGCCACCTCAGGCTTAACACTGAACATTCTGGTTAACCTTTTAGAAAAGAGCTGGGCTGTAAGCAAGCTCACTGCATGGCTGTGAAGGTGCATCCAGAGTCCCTGCCTACCACAGCAGGTAGGCACGGGCACACATTCTGCATTAGCAGAATCACTGCATTAGCAATCACTGCTGACCTCCTGCCTTTGTTAGCAAAATTCTTTTCAGCGTGCACACCAATACGGCTTCTTCCTTTCAGCCTCTGACAAACAAGATTCTATTTGTCCATAGAATCAGACTCTCTCTACCTTGTCCTCCTGAAAGCTATTTATATACTTCCTGTGTTCAGCAACCTCACACTAAAAAACATAAAGCTCTGTAATGAGCTGCTACAAGCTACTTCAATGACAAAAGACTGCACAAATCTTGGTAATAGGATAGAAAGGCATCACATCTGCTTTAACATGCTCAAGAAAGACTAAAGGGACCAAGTACAATCTCTTCCTGTTAGGCTGAAAAACACTGTTGTCAACAGACCAAAAACCACTGACTAGAAATTTATTTACCCTGTTGCTAAGGATCTTCTGAACTGGCTCAGGATCATCAAACACCACAAACCCAAAATTGGGGAGCTTTCCACCACTGTTGATGCGAAGTTCAACAACATTGCCATAGCCTGCAAGAGAAAAGCCAAGTTCTTGGGTCATACATTAGAATGCTCTGTTGACCACGCCCATGGCTGCAACCCCCAACCCCTCAGAGGACAGCAAAGCAACCAACTTACTTTGGAAAAAGTCTTTAAGTTCAGATTTATCCACATCATGGGGAAGGTTCCCAACAAACAGCTGATGGCTGTCTGGGTATCTCACAATCCGCCTGGTTTCCACATCGCCTTGTTCACCCTCTCGAACTTGAACAGAAAAGCAAAACTGATTTTAGAAAAGTCAGTCCTCACAACAAACAGAAACAAGCCATGGTCAGAATTACCACCATTAGCAAGAATCAATTCACACTATCTATCCATTCATATGTAACAAAAGGAAAGCATTCCACATTAGCAAGTTTGTAACTATTTGCTTTTTATCACCAGGCAGAGGCCAAGCTTCAGTTTTTACTTGAGTAAAAATCGTTTACTGACAAAAATGAGATTTTAAAAGCTTTAGTTATCACATTGCTTTCCCAAAAGCCTTAAGCAACAAAAACCAGCTGCTTCTTCGCAGCCTCTCTTACTTGGCCTAGGACCCCGCTGTGGTGGGATGCTTGTTCGCTGCTCCCTCACTCGCTGATCCCTCTGAGGTCTCTGAGGCGGGGTCTGAGATTCAGGCTTTGCCTCGGGGCGGGGCTGTATCAATTCAAAAAGGAGTGAACAACTGAGGGTCAGACAGACATACCAGCAGGTTCAGCTTTTAAGAGCTCACTGTTAAGTTAGTGATAAAAAAAAATACAGGAAAAGGTAACAGTTTTTTCCACCTGTGACTAAAATGCATGTTAGCTCATGTTGGCTTATATGCTAAAAGCAAGCAGCATTCACATGAACATTCCCTGTTTTCCTCCATGAGAAACAATTAATTCTCAACCTAAAAACCTACAAATAACATCCTGATAAAGTCTATCAGGAATCACAGAATTCCAAAGTCTTTAGGGCCTGGCAAGTCAAATCATAAGCAAGTAGATTTCACTCTATTTTTTCCCACCTCAGTTTACTGTCAGCCAGTTCAGCACTTAAACTTCTACACATGCTGGATTCCTACCTGCGAGACGGGTACTTTCACAACATGAGGTGGTATTCCTGATACTGGGACAGCCCCACTGGGAGGAAGATTCTTGCTGGTTACTGATGCCCAGGAAAACGTCTTAAAAAAAAAAAAAAAAAAAAAAAATAGAGAGAGAGAGAGAAAGATAGTAACATAACTACATCTCCTTCTGAAATATATTACTGAAAGTACAGCTAACAGACACAGGATAACAGGAACAAATTTTAACTTATACGTGAAAATCAGGAGCCAGACAATAGCAGTTTCCCCACAATTTCCTTCAAATTATTGACAATGGAGTCACACTTTACTCTCTTTCTGAATTCCACAGTTGAAACAGGACAGAGCAGTGGCCCAACACCAAGTATCACATCAAGGTTAACCAAAGTATTGGATTCCTGAATATCGATCTGTCCACTTGTACCTTCCTTAACACTGAGAAGTGACAAAAATCCACAGGTAAAAATAAAGCTCTGTAAACAGACAGTGGAGCCCTACTGATGAAACCACATCAGAGAGAAAACAGATCCATTGTCATTACCCTGGAATCCTCTTGCACAGCAGGAGCTGGATCAGCAGGAGCTGGAGAAGGACTCTTTTCCACAGTCTCCTCTGGAGCAGATTCCTCTAATACTGGCTCAGACTTTTCCTCCTGCACCTCTGGTTCAGGTTCCTGTTCAGGTTCTGCCTCTGGCTCAGGCTCTGCCTCTGCAGCTGTTTCTTCCAGGTGTTCCTCAATGTCATTGCTATAATACAGCAGCACAATGAGCAGGAAAAAGAGGTGGTACTGTATTTATTCCATTACTGGTGATAAGCAGCACTACTATCCAATACAGAAGTCAGGCACATGACATCTGAGAGAAAGAACAAGGCCAAGTAAGGCCACATTGCACAGGCATGCAAATTTTGCATTGCTACACTATAAAGCAGCAAAAAAAAAAAAAAAAATAGACTCTCCGTGTTCAGCCTAACAGCATTTTGATTTCAGCTGATCAATAAAAAGGAATCTTTTGACTGTCAGAGGAAAACTATTAATAGCAATAAATTCATGTGACCTGTTCTACAAGCAGCCTGTCTCACACAACACCTGACTTCATCTATAAATATATTATTACCTGACAGCCTGCTCATAATAAGCACCACTATCATCAGGAACAGCCTCAGGTGTCTGCTGTCTTTCCTCAGGTTCCTCCCCTTCCTCCTCTGATTCTAAATAAGGTTAGAAAAGAAAACATAATACAACACACGTCTTTAATGTGAGGCTCAAACACAAGGCACCTACCACAATATACAGTTGAAGTTTCTAGCAAAGCACACAGAAAACACTTTCAGGATGTGACATGGAACAGACATTTCCTTGTATTTCCACTATCACTTTGGTTACTCAGTTTTGACCAAGGTTAAAAAAAACCATGTTCCAAATACTTCAGAGAACCAGATTTATAACCTACAAATCTGACTGCAACTGCCAAAATAAGTCTTAAAGAGTTCTTGTAATAAAAACAGAATATGCCAGAAAAATAATCATCTGCATGTCACAACTCCTCACTGGATTGAAAAGAAACTACAGGCAAGGAAAAAACCTGCAAGCATATGAAATTTAACACTGATCTGTCTTCTCCAGCAAGAAGATTTTCTTTAGTCTGGGAATAGACTGTTGATAAAATCTAGAACCAAACACCAACAGAACCATACAAAGATTTCTGCTACTTACCCTCTGGAGGCTCAGTGTCAGAGTCCCCAAAAACCTCATCCTGGTAGCGGAAGATATCATTGTGGACATAGAACTTGTTTGCAACAGAGCCCTAAAAGCAAATCAAAGGGAGGAATTGATTCAATTACATCAATCCAGTAATGTAAAAACGGAAATAATGTGAAAACAAAGGTTTGAGCATATCAACCTTCCCACAAGATTAATCCAAATCTGCCTATTTTAAGAAAATAATGTTATTTGGGGCAAGAAAACAACAAAGAAAAAAAGACGTCACTCCTAACAAGTATGCCTGGAACAAAGGAAAAAAAACTGTTGAAGTGCATTCAATTGCAATAGCTCACAACACTGAAGAAGTGAGTGACAACTTCCTGCTGTCTAAAGTATCAATTCTTATCTCCAAGTCATATTGGAAAATAGAGTGATCTTGCTACACTCCTTTTTCACTATCACTTTTAATCTGTGAACGACTTTGTTAAAAAAAAGTTGTCTATTTAAAAATGCCACTTCAAATGCTGCATCAGCACCTCATGAACAAGAAGATTTGGAACCCATGTTTTCAAGTGACAGGAAGCATTCCTCTTTTTCTACTATTTCTTTTTCAGTAAAAAGGCCAGTTGCTAGGATAGCAAATCAAAGAGAACGTAATTTTAATATGCTTAAGAAAACAACGTGTTGCACTACCCCTAGGAGTCCAAAGTCAGGACATTTATAACTGATTTCAATATCCAAGGTCAATGTACAATCATACAGGAGGAGTGTAATTCCCAAAGGAATTTTCAGAACATTACTGCTGAATTTTGTGGCAAGTTACCTTCCCAGACTAACCCTTCAGACTGCAACAGTGAAGCAGACAGAGCTCACCAATGCTGTCAGAACCCCCTGCCAGCCCAGCTCACCCACCTCAGGTGCGAGCACGAAGGTCTGCATGAACCTGCGCACAGGCTGCATGTTATTGGAGAGCTCCCCCATCACCTGCACCACCACGCCGTCATTGAGGGTGGCGTGGGCATCCACATGACGGATCTTTGTGTGGCAATCCTTGAAGTTTAGTGACAGCACCTTCTTGTGGATATCCTAGGAAAGGACGGTACACATGGGTTACACCGCAGAAGCCATTTCTGCCAAGTTAGCAGCTTTCAGAGAAAGCAAAAGCAAAACCATAAAAGACTGGTTTAAGATACATTCCCTAACTTTGGAGAGAAAGCTTGGCAGGATGCTTGTTAGGTTTGCTTTGCAACCAATTTTACATTATGAGCTTTCTATAAAGGAAGCACATTTTGCCTAACTATTGCTGTCTACAGATGAGAGGGTATTTTCCTCCACTTTTTTTCTTTTTTTTTCACAGAAAGCACTTGAACAGGGTGAAAGCACTGTGAATCACAGCTGGATACATTTCTCTTCTCAACCACAAAGGTGACAAAATAGAAGGAAAGAACAGCTTTCTTTTTTAAAGTTCTTACGGATTGCCCATAGACTGCGTCAGCTGGTTTTCCATTGGAATCCAAGCCACCGTGAACATAGGAAGAGTTCTTTCCATAAAACCTGTTGGAAAGAAATATTTTAATGCCAAGCTTTGTTGTGTAAGAACACTGAGCCTCTACATTTGAAGTACAGTATAAATAATACACTTTCAAGTAAGTTTCCTGTCTGAATCACTAGAATAAAGCCACAAAAATCTAATAATCCTGTCACCAATCTGGGGGTGGGGGGAAAACACAAAGTTTTCTCACATAAGGTGCAGCATTCAGGTATGTCAGAGACCCAGGCACTAACAGCCAAAACCAAAGTCTCATGGGAGCTCATGATCCAATCCCATTATCCCCTTTCTGCACAAGGTTCCCAAAGCGACATCCTGAACATCTGGGATGCTGAAGGTTCCCCCTCAAATTCTGATTTCAAGCTTGAGCAAGGAGCAACAGGACTTGTTTTGCTCTTCTACAGCGAAAGTAGTATTGCAGGTAAATCTTCCTTCCTGTAACTGAGACTACCAGCTAAAATGCCCTAAGCACCACAGTATGGTACTGCACTCTGCCAGCAGATAAAAGACTGGAATGGATTCCACGGCACAGAGTCAACTGGCCTCTGACCCAAATGGATGAGGTCAGCTGTCCACCAAAGTGGAGAAACACTTGAACAAGTGTTCCTAAGACTGGAAGGGGGAAGGTTTCAGAAACTGTTTATCTGGCTACTCAAAACACAGCAAAACAAAAGTGTATCTCCATAAACAAGACTAGTTTCAGAAAGGGTACCCATCAAACCATAGAGGACCCATTTGTTTAGATAACAGATTGTAGTTTGCTGCATACCTATAATTTCCCTGACTTTCCTTTAAGAAAGAGCTGGTGTGACTCCCAAGAGAGACCAGTACACAAGCACACAACTTATTCAATGTTTCCTCCTAGTCAGGGAACATTTTATCAAGCCAAAAGAAATGCTTAACTAAGTAGTATTTCTCCAACTTCAATTTATATTGATTACAACCAGAAGTGGAAAGCAGCATTTCAGTTACAACCACAACTCAGATATTTAAAGAATTCTTGTAATCTTTATTATCCATCTTTTAAGCCAGCTGATCAAAACCAGAAGTAAATGACACTCAGCATCTTGAATAAATCAGGTTCCTAAGTGTCCAAATTCAGCAAGCTAAGTAATAAGATCATTCACCAATTTTAACACACAAGTTAGGGAATTCACACAGAAAACCAGCTCAGACTGAAGCAGAGCTTTACCTGTGCAAGTAGTCAGGTGCTTGGTTCAGCCGGGTATAGTACTGCCTCACGAATTCCCGCCCGACCAGCAGGGGACTTGGCTTCTCCATCACCATTTCTTTGGTCAACTGAAAACTATGGAAAAAAACAAAAAATCCATAAAGCACAAGCATTTCAAATGGCTGTTCACATCCTGATTCCATAAGCCACCTAATCACAGCGGAAAGCACGCACCAGAACTGTTTTACCCCTGTAAGCAGTTTAAGCACTGTGTTTTCAGAGTCATCAGTGATTTGGTGCCAGGGAGAGGATTCCTGGGTACCAAACCAGAGGTGGGAGAGGCTGCAAGGCCAAGGAAGGTCACCTCATAACATGCCAGTAGTTAGTCATCACACATATCCTCAGTAAAAAGCAGGTGGCAGCAAGTATGGTTCTTCAAGAGGATTTGCTAAGTGGCTAAGACATTTACAGTCGATCCAAATTCTACTTACCTCACTTGACTTCACAATCAGAATTAAAAGTCAGATGTTCTCAGGCAAAGCCTGTGCTACTGTATTAGGGGCATTTTTCAAAGGTCAGAATAAGTCCAATCTATTTTTATCAGCAGCACAGCACTACTTGCTCTGAGTGTCAAGCTCTCTGGAAGAATATTGCATTATAAAAAATTATTATGCTACAAACAAATACATGCTGCTCTTGCCCTACTTCGACTCTCAGCAAGTCACTTCTCACTTAAATTCAGACCACCACTCAAGTGAACAGCACCAGCCACGCCCAGGGACAATCTGGGTACCTCCTACCTACATTCTACAGATCTGTAAGTTACAAAAATAAAGTCTTTGCAGGTAAGTTACACAATACATGTATCTTCAGGACAGGCCAGCCAAATTCAAAGCACATTCCCACATTTCCTTGCTATCAAATACTCATAAAGACTGTTCAAACTCATTCAAAATAGTTTTAAACTCACAGGGATAAATACCAACACCAGGGCATGATCTTGGTACTGAATACAGAAACAACAGTAGATTTTCTGCTTCATACTCAGCTGTACCAGTGAGCAGCAGAATGGGGGCTTAGCAAACAGTTTTGCTGCTGAAATCGCTTTCTCCCCACTACTGACTCCCAATCTCCTTCACCACACAGCCCTTTCCCAAACACATAGTATTCAAATTCCACATGCACATCCTCCAGGTGTGATGTGCAAGTCAAAACCAACAGTATTCAGCTGAGCCCTCTAAAAAGCAATTCGGGAATCAGCAATTACTTATCTGCTTTTATTTAATACAGATAATTATAAATAGCTCCAAGAAGTGGTGGCATCAACAACTGGGGAAAAACCCATACTGGATTGCAGCCAGAACATGGAATAGGGGGAAAAAAATGAAGTCAAATTAAGTAGTTTTTAGCGTAGACTAATCCAGATAGAGCCTGCAATGCTCATGCCAAGCCAGGCATGCCTCAGGACAAGCTTTCTCTTGGCACTATATCCAAGAGCATCCCATATCCTGGGAAAACTGAGTTGCCCACAACTTATCCCTTAAACATAGCAAAAGGGAAAGAAAGACTGCCTCTCCCACCTGCTTGTACTAAGCCCTGTTCCAGTTCATCCAAGGATCTTAAACATTTGATACTCACATATTTAATGAATTTCAGAGAAGTTGTCCTTTAGACACCAAGAACTGATGACAGAGCAGAGCTTCAGAATACAAAGGTGACCAGGTTGGTGTTACTGCAGTGACAATTTCAAACACACAACATACACAGGGCTGCAAAGAAAGTTACAACCACACTGCTGGATGGACCAGGAATGCAAAACAGAAGCTTTAATCCTCAAAGAGATGAGCACACACAAAAAGGTGACACGGAAGCCATTATTTTGGATGAAGCTAAGTCCAAATGATCCTGGTAAATGCCATACATCTCAAACAACAATCAAACACACAACACACTGCACTCAAAAGACAGAACAACGTGTAGCCACACTGCTGGAACATCCAGGTAATAGATCTGAGGATGTGATCACACACAAACTCCCAGCAGAGGCCAGCATGCATTGCAGCCAGCTTTGCTGGAGGAACGCAGCTAAGGTTCAAGACAGAAAATGTAACAGCAGAGTTGTAATTTTGTATACATTGATGTGTTTTTCTCTGCTTTTAATACAGTCACATTTCACTATCTTTGTAAGTCTAGAAATAAATGAGAAGTCTTCCCATTCCATTTTAAAATACACTTTTTGATAGGTTTAAACACAGGGAAAAAGATCAGGTGGGCTCCAGAGGATGTGCCGTGTCTTATCACCACCACACAAGGAAACGTTACCTACATGATAATGTGCAGAAAACGTAAGACTAAATAAGACCTAGAACTGAAAAAGGCTTTTCAAAACATTCAAAAGCTTTCAAGACATTTGAGGATATTTTCAAGAGCTAACCATGCAGAAAGGAAGTAATAGTCCACAGCTGGGTCTGGCCTGCAGGAAACACCCTGATTCTGCAAAGCACTTTCACTTCAGGAGGGTTCCACTATCTGTGGTTTTGCAGAAGCCTTTGAACTCTAAGTGTGATGTATTATCGGTACAGATGTCCAAAACCCAGCACAGTCCGAAGTGACAAAACCTCCAAGAGATGAAGATGAACTCGTTTGCCTTCTAGTGCATGTTAAATGAGATCCCCATAAAATATTATCATACAGTAAGAAAACACAGCAAAGGTAAAGTAAGGGTAAAGTAAGGCTAAGTGGTGGCTACCACTGCTGACTTCCTCATCCCACTTGTTTCCTCTTGAGTACTTGGGAAGCTCTGTAAGGAGCAGGCCAACCCTAAAGCACTGGGAGCAGAAATGGCAGACAGACATGACTTGCACTTTTTAGCCCCAGTCAGCTTAACTGACAATGCAGGATTTATTTGCTCCACAAGAGTTAAAAAATTTGCTTCTGTGCTGTCAGTTTACAGACAGGAAGCCAGTCCTACCATGTACCAAGATCACCATTTGGAGAATGAGACGAGGTACACTTAATTTCTTTGTGAAGATACAGCTTCCCCGGAATTCAAGCTTATTCCTACAGATGTAAATAGGCAGGTTTTCTATTCAGTTCTGATAAATGATGAATCTGGCTCTTCTGAGAATTATTTTCAAGTGCTTCCTAGAACACCAATGTACAAAGCTTGACATTCTCACATAATGGCAAAATGTTCCTGTAGCACTCAAGTCTCAACAGCTGATTCACCAACAGCTCTTTCAGATTTCTGTTCTTCAGTGAAAGCCTTCACCTGCATTAACCCACAGGCACATCATCTTCCATGCTGGTCTCAAGAAATATTGAAAGTGAAGTGGCTTGATTATGTCTGTCATCCTGACATGCTTAAAACAATACATGAGAGAACTTCCCTCCTGCTAAGGGTGAAAAATCTATCAGAACTAACTCCTAACATGAAAAGAAGAATTGCAGAGTGCCCAGTTGTTCTCAAGCAGACCTCAAAAGAAATGGGAAAAACCTTTACATGACCTAATCAGAGGACAACAATCTGTTTTTACTGCTGCCACACCTGCTGCTACGTTGCCAGTTGCCATCTGTTCTTGTTCTCTAGCCAGCACAACCTGAATGGTGGAAGCCAAGCACCTCCTCAGAGAGTATTTGCTCCCTACCATCATGAGCAATTTTATTACTCCACGATTCCCTGATCCAAGAAAAACTGCAAATACTTCATACTACATTTTCATTGCACAGCACATAATAGCACCAAATGTTTGAACTGTCACTACATTACTCCTGATAGAAGCTTATCCACACATTTTCCTGTCAATTGACATAATGATGAAAGGGTGAAAATTGACAGGAAAAACTGAAAATGTGATTATTTAAGATTCATTCATAATCATGCATTCATATCATCCCATATGTAAAACAAATTGGATAAGTCAAATTATAACAAGTACACTATAACAATTCTGCAGCATAACTGAGCCCCTTCCTTAAGCCAAGGACTTAGAGGAAGACAAATACCTCCTTTACAGTGGTTATCACCTGGCTGGTGGAAAATTCCACCATCTGTCACAATGCTCCCACTTGGCAGAAAATCAATGTCAGGCACTGAATTTCTAAAATACTGTTATGTAAATTAGAGCCATTTATGTAAATTCCATATTAGCAAATTCAGATTTAGGTCCACAAAACCTATTAGTATATTAGTATTCAGAAAAATGGACTCAGCAGCTCGCATTGGTTTGTATTTTGTAATCTTTATTACCAAACTGCAACATAGTAAAAGCAAACTAATCATTGCTGTCCCAACTCAATTTGGTTTGGGGGGTTTTTTTCTTGGTTTGTTTTTCGGGTTTTTTTAAATTTTTGAATCAGACAAGGACTTTAGCCTGAATGTTGCTTCTACTGAACTTGCTACAAAACAGAAGTGTGTCTTAAGCACATCACAGGATGTTTGGGCTCTCAGGGCAAACAGTCCCAAGACTCAGGCAAAAGCCTCTTGGCCTGATGTAACAAGCCAAAGGATCAAAACCCAATGAACTAAAACATGCAAGTCAGAAAATCCCAAATTTCACTTCCCAAAGTGTGGCAATTTAAAATATCATCTGTCAAGAAAAGAGTCAGAACTAACAAGAAGACAAGATAAAACTGAATCATAATCTCAACAGGCTCTGGTGTGTTTTTAACATTAGCCTTGTTTCTTTGCTCTCTACCATCTTTAATTACATTTTTTGACTTGCATTTCAATACAAGGAGCCGTCTCAAAAAATCCAGAGTTCCTACAATGCATTATAGTCCTGACTGAAATAATATACAGCAGTTCACCTATTCTCCTTTGGCTACTCAAGTGCTGTAAGGTGACCATCTGAACTCCACTCCTTCCACCTCTACAAACTGGTGGAGTTTACAGGGTGCCAAAGCAGCCATTCAGAATGTCAAACTTTCCACACAACTCCACTCCCTCATTTTGCAATCAGTGAATTCCTTAACTTAAGAAGGCTTTTTGGAAACTGAAGAAACAGCCAGAGAAGCTCACATGGAGAAGAGGTGTCTGTATCCAAGCACAACGCACTACAAATGTAGTAAACACCAATTTTGCTGGAAATTAAAGGTCTGGTCAATAGTTAATAGGATTGCATAATTAAGCGTCATTTGGGATTTCTCCAAGTTGCTTAGCAACAGGTGAGCATGCTCAAAGCCACAAACCATTTAGCTGGATGGAATAGCACCTCTAGAAGCAGTTACTGCTGCTGTCATGGGCAAAAAAAAAAAATCATTAAGAAAATGCCCAGTAGGCCTTTAAGAAGACATGATATAGACTGAAAGTTTAACAACAAAAGCAAACCAAATACAACTAATTCCAACTCTCCATACATTTTACATGACTAGTATCTGCTCTGCGGCTGACTAAGCAATAAAAAAAAAAAAAAAAAAAAAAAAAAAGAGGCTGGTACCTGTGTGAATCATGATACAAAACATTAGAGTGAACAATGGAACACAAGCTCAACTTGCACCCCTAGGCAAATTCCAGGGCCCATCTCAACTGGGGATTTATATCATCACACCAACTTGCTCTCAAGTAGGAAAAGTGATGTTAAGTAAACGTGCATTTAAAACACAAAGATCACAGATACACTGAGATACACTTCTTTTAATACAGCCTTAGCTATCCAAGGGAACAAAGAAACCCAAAACAATCCAGTTGTTGACCCGAGCCTAAATTATAGAGCTGAAAATGCATCTCAAATAAGCAGGCAAATGAAGTGCCAAAACACTAATGTGCTCTAAAAAACAGGTCCCATTACTTGCTTCCCACCGGATGCAGAGGCAGACAATGTCACTGGGACAGGGTCACAGCAGCACAAGCCTGTATTTTAGACACAAGTCATTACAGCTGCCTACCTGTAATCAGTTCACCTTTTCTGCCTTTGACAGATTCAGAGGGAAAGTATTCAGTGTGGAAGCGTGGAAGAAGGCAGCACTATTTCACAGGAGGCAAGATGCTTGGAACCCACAGGCAGTGGAAGCTCAGTGATGGGGTAACTTATGCAATAAATAAATATCTGAGGATCAAATTGGGACATGTTGTGAGGTTACCAGCATTCAACTCTTACTAGCATCTCCAGGAAACATTCAGATAGTCTGTAAGATGAATGTATTCACTAGGAACTTCCAGAAGCAGGCACCTCAGAGCAGCATGAATTGTCAGACATATCTTACAGACAGAAGAGGCTTTAATAATCTTCCAAACCTAATCTTCCAGCACCTAATAAAACATGGATCTGGACTGTCCAAACCTAGCACAGCTATTTCTCCTTTCGCTTGTGACTCCTCTCCACTGTATGACCCACACAACCTAGAAAGACAGGCAATGCCTGCATTCATAAAATACTTGAGGTGTTACAGGGAACTGGATCCTAAAAAATCATCACACAGCAAGCAGAACCACCAGGCAAACAGCTTTCTCTGTGCTTAATTATCTACATGCAGCCTAAAGGCAGAGCAATACCTGAGCCCCCTCTGAAGCTTTGAGACACACTGACAAGGGACCCTCTAGAAAAGCCAGGTATTACATCAACATATGGATAAGAAAAATTAACTTAGAAGCTTAACTATTTTCTAATCAAAGCATCCAAGCAATCAAACAAAATTTAAGCAGAAGAAAAAACGTTTTCATCACAAGATTAAAAAATAATTCAGAATTACATTCGGCACTGCCCATGCTAGTACTAAAAAAACCGTCTGCTTGCCAGTGGCAGATGGGAAGCCTTACTCAGCAGCAATGCACAGCCCTTCAAACACTGGGAGAATACAAATAAACAAGCCAACAATTGCTGAAGAGCTGTCAGTGTAGAAGTCTGCCTGTGTTTTTGCTAACAAACCAAAGTGTGATCCACAAGTTGATGGATATGATGAAGTCTGCCATTTCTTAGACAAAATTCAGCGCTTCTTGTATTTTTCAGCTCTACCAAGCAAAAAAGAGACAAACTGAAGACTTCTAATGCTTTCAGTCAGAATCCAAGAGAAAAGAGATCATTTTGGAGAAATGTAATTTCCAGGGCATTAGGCTCAAAAGTAGATTAAAAATACAAAGATCCCCTGAAGTGTAAGTTAGGGTAGTTGAGATCAGCATCTGTGCCCCTACAGTAAGGGATGAATGTTCATGTGGGTAAGGAAAAAGATACCAGACACTATTCCTCCAACTAAGAGCATACAAGTCTAAAGACAAACAGCAAATTAGGTCCTGTTTACAAGAAAAAAAAAATCTAACCCAGAAGACTCTTGAAAATTTGCTATTAAAACTAAGTGATAGAAGAAATTCTCAGCAAGATGTTTGGGGTTTTTTTTTAATTCATCTCTCAAAACACTTTATGCCCTCCCTGAGTGCTGAGCTTAATATGGATGGTGTGGGTTTAGGGTTTTTTTCCTTCCTTTTTAAAGCTGGTTCACCTGGCTTCCAAGTTCCTACTTGATATCACTCAAACATCACTTCAATTCAGCAGTTACCTGCTGTAACATTAAACTAAGGTGATCTGTCCTGAGCTTAACTAGCAACATTTCATATCCTCACAAAAAGAGAGCTCTGTTCCACTTAGCATTACAGAAAAACACAGGGCCCTTGTATTTTGACAGAAGTCCAAAAGGAACTCCTCTTCAAAATCTGAGTTCTCTGAAAACTCAAAGCCTTGAGAATTCCCAGAAATATTCCTACATTTTTAGTAATCCTAAAATCAGGTTATCCTAAACAGGCTCTCAAACATGGAGAAGGACTTGCCTTTCTAACTGAACCTACCTCAACCTCATTTACCCTGCAATTAGAAGCAATGTTTTTCTGCACAACTACATTTTAAACACACAAATTTCATCCTAATGGGTGGTAGAATAGTGCTAGCCTGAATGGTTTGTTTACTCTTTCTTTAATGAAAAATAAATCAGCTTTCTGCCTATACTGCTCTCCAGACTGCCTCATGATAAAGCAGCTACTTAGACCCTGTGATTCTGCCATTAGAATAGGTTTTGTTTTGACATCCAAGAGCTGCTCCAACATCTCGATGAAGTTGGCAGCAGGTCCAGTCATCTTCTCTTAGGTCTGCAAATTTTCCATTTGGCTCCAGTGCAGCTTCTTAAAGCAAAAAAGCAGAAGTTACTCATCAGCAGTCAGAAGAGGCAGATCAGAACCCAGAGCTACATCAACATTACAGTGAAATTCAAGCTCACTGCCACTTAGAATAGAATCACCAGGATTAAGATTTAAAATATTTTCTGCATGCCAAGCAACAGATAACTGTAAAGAGAATCAACTCTTTCACCTCTACCCACTTAAGTCATGGAAGACACTTAAACTCGATGTATCAACTGTATCCTTAGGGCTGACCCATCGTGGCACTGTTACATTAAAAACAAAACAAAACGAAGTCAGCCCAGCAGCAGCCCAGGAAACAGCACAGGGCAAAGCAGATGAAAATGGAAGATGGCCACCAGCATTTTCCAGTGCAGTGCTGCATGTCTGCCTCAGCAAGGAATCAGGTTCATCACAGATCACTCCTACATAACTGACAGCACCCAGGCTCCTGCTCTGAAAGCAGCACTGCACCAGCCATGTCTTCCTGGAAGAGATCCAGACTTAATATAGCAAAAGTAGGACCTCAAACCAGTATAACACTTACTGCCTGCAAAGCTAAGCATTCTTTTACAGTACCTGAGGATCAGACTTAAGTTTTTCTTTTTAATTACTCAATGAGGTAGCTTAAGGTTATCAAGTCTATTAGCAGGTATCTCAGGAAGTTAAAGAATTACTTTAGCTCTGCAGATTTTATATAGGCACCTGTAAAAAAAAAAAAAAAAAAACCAAAACCACCCAGTCTTCTAGACCAAACCATCACTTTTGGTTTTGATCTGTTCCAAGCAGAGCAGACTACAGCCAGCACAGCAACTAGTACCACCCTGCTGAAGTCCTGCTCTACTTGGATTTCCTCTTTGATTCTTCAGTCATCACCTTACTTAGTCAGACAAAAAGGCCCAGGTGCTAATATTAAAAACTAGAATAATGTTTTCAAATTCAAACAGGCCATTATGTCAACCTTATGGGTGCTCTCTCATCAGGTTGTACTGTTTTGAACAGTAGGAATATCAAGAAATATCAGGATGTACTTACAGCAACGTCACCTTTGCTTTATTTCACTTTCATAAAAAGTGCTGCTCTGTATGTTTGCCTTACAATTTACAAGGTGAAAAATAAAGCTCTGAACCAAAGAGTTTGCTGTTTCATCGGGTACATGAAGATTCTGTTTAAAATTCAGATGTTCAAGCTCCATCAGTTGTGTTGAACTCTACTGATGGTGTTGAGCCAGCAGCAAAGTGAGCAGCAGAGCAGTGCTCCTGCCATCACAGCACAAACAAATCCTTTTGTATGCTTTTGTTGTTTCTTAGACTGCAAATGCAAAGATTCCCAACAGAAGATCCTGATGGGCTTGGCACACATAGACTAAGTCTCGTCCACCAGGTTTTCTACTTTAATTTTAATTATGCTTCCCTGCCTTCAACTTGAGGAGTCCACAATTAGAAGAACACAACCTAGCAAAAAAAGGGCAAATTCACACCAGTCAAGAACTGGAGGCCACTATTTACCCTCTGATGTATACAAGATTAAGATTTTTAAAAATAACTATATTTATAAAATTATGATATACATTTGCAAAGGTTCCAACATTGATTTTTTTTTTCCCTGACTTTGTACAATTACACTTTCTAGCAGGTTTTAATAGTGCCTTTCAGGCAAACCAGTCCCTGCAGCACATGATGCTGTCAAAAAGGACGTGAAATCTCCATCATAAAGATAAGGATGTAAGACTTAAAGCACATGAGTACTTCCAGCCAACCTTCAAATCAGCTACATATATGCCATCCACTAAGCTTTTTTTTTTTTTTTTCAATCTAGGCTCATAACTTTACATTACATACAGTGACTGAAACACCCCAGGAATTGTGAGTTCAGTTCAGAGGATGAGAAGATGCTACCATCAGCACCATGGAAGTATCACAGAGCTACCTAGCAAAACGGTTTGGCTTATTCTGTACAGACAGAGAATAAGAAAAGTGAAAATGTAGTGCAAGGGAAGAATATCAGAAAAGGTCGGAAATGCAGTTTTTGTCTGTCAACTTCTGCACTTCCCTTTATGACATCAATCTAACAAGCCTCATTAGCTAAAAAAAAAAAAATCCAACCCCCCCTCCCCCCGTATGATTTATGGCGTCTGGAACCATCAGCTTCCAAAGCTTGATAGCAGTGTCCAGATTTCCTAAAGCTGTCACTCCTGGCTGTGAGAGCAGGGGCTTGCCAAAAATAGCACACACTGGAAACATGGCGGCTTGCTGCAAATGCTGCTTTCCCCCAATGGTAGAAAAAAAAAAAAAAAAAAAAATCCTTTTTTTGGTAAAAAATACTTATTATATACATGGACGTCTTAACGTAAAAGGTCACCAGGTAAGCCCGCTGAAAATTAGGAACAGGTTAGATCATCCAGATCAACACTGGGAGGTACTGGAAGATGTATCGAAACCTCTTCTCTGGGGTTTCTCCAGCACGTACATCTGGGGCCTTACAGGATGCTGGAAAGTCTCCTTACAAGCACTACTTCGCATTCAAATCGTTGCTTAATCTCCGATTCGGCCAAGGTCATGCGGTAAACCAGGATAAGATCCATGCTCTCCTGCTCGAATTATAACTTCCTTCACCTATAAAGTTACACCAAGGGAACCACCTCGAGCTGATACTCGGGTCCGGACCGTGCGAGCACCCAGCGCTGCCCCTCAATCCACAGCTACAACTCGCTATTGAGCGGGAACACCTCGAGCTTTGGGTGGGCTCCTCCCCGACCCCACCTGCTCAAAACAAAACCCGAAGGCAGAGGGCGAAAAAGCCTCCGAGTCTGAAAATCCGAGAACAAAGCTCTCCCCGCACACCTCGCATCGCACAATGCGG
>NW_008236924.1:1349206-1352632 GCF_000691975.1 Corvus brachyrhynchos | reverse complement strand
CCGCCACACCCCAAGGGTCCCCCAGTCCCCCAGGGCTCCCCCAAATTCCAAGGCTCCCCCGGTCCCGAACTCCCCCAAACCCCAGGTCCCCCCCCAGCTCCCAGGGCTCAGGCACAGAAGGGGAGCATTGATGGGACCCTCCTTCCCACTGCCCGTACACCTCCCCAAAGCATCCAAGGCCTTTGGGAAATAAAAATGAAGAAAATGGCAATTACACTGAAAAAAAACAAACTAATGGTAACTTCCATCCCAAGCTCCTTCCTGGGTGAATGATCCCAAGAGGATTTTAGCCTCGCAGTGGCAGGGGGCACAGGGTGGTTCTGAATAGAAGGAAATACAGGTTGCTCGTAACAAATGAACAATAGCTTTACTTCCCTTTTTTAAGGAAAGCAAAAAGCATGTGCAAGAGAAAGAAATTAGGACCCATCTAGTGCCAAAGGTTGAAGGCGGTGGTTAGTTACAGGCAAACAATGTTTTGTTGACCCAGTATTGCTCACAAGTGAAGATACTGTTGGGGCCCCAGTGGAGTGGAGGGATGAAAAAACAGCACTAATGCTCTTTAAATTTCTGTTCTATTTATATTTTTATTATTTTGGGGGCCAGAAGCCTTGTAGACACAAGAAGAACAGGGTGGGGAAGCACTGAAAACCTCTCAGACTTAAGTCGGTGAGGAGCTGGAGGCAGGAGATTTGCTTTTCCTGAGCTCCCCTGGGCAAGCTGAGTGAGTCCAGCAGGGGCTGTGGAGATGGCAACCTGTGCTGACTCTGGAGGTAGCCAGACAATCTCCAAAGGCCCCTCAGGATTATGCTGTGGGGGACAGCACAAGGACACCATAGGGAGGAGTACCAAGAGCTCTTGGTTTTGCTGAAGATCTCTTAGTGGGATGTGTGTGGACCTTTTGGCTTGGGAGGCTTTGAACCCACCTCCACAAGGAAAAAGGCAAGTGTGGAGGACAAGTGCTTGTGGTGTGTTTCCAGCTGTGGCCTCCCTGACCCCTCGACTGCCTCTTTTCTTTCCAGAAACACGAGTTCTTTGTGGACATGACCTGTGAAGGCTGTTCCAATGCGGTCACCCGTGTCCTGCACAGGCTGGGAGGTGGGTCAGTGCTGGGTGTGGGACAGCCAGCTCCAGGGCAGTGCCCTGGGGTCCTCTATCCTGAAGGCTAACGCTGTGGGTGAAAGTTGGAAACTTCTCCTTGCTCTGCTCTGAGCCTGCTCCTTAGCTGGTAACAAGTCACTGGTTGTTTGCAGGTCCATGACCCTTGGAGAAGTGTCAAGGGAGGAAGGAGCTGCTGTGGCTGCAGGTGGCTCTGAGTCACCAGGGCCTCACCCTGAACCCTCTGGGAAGGACACTGGTAGACCCCAGCTCAGGCTGCCAGAAGGAAGGGAGGTGGATGTCCTGCCTGGCCTTGTTTCCAAGGAGGCCTGGGGTGTCTGTGGTGCTTCCCTGAATGTGTCATCAGCAGTCACAGTGAAGAGCTGCTGAGCAGAGCATTCAGTGGTTGTCTGTGTAGGCTATTTTTAATACCACCTGGAAAATTATAACCCATGTCTCCTGTTTGCTGGCATTTCCAAGAGAGAAGGATCTGGCCTGCACTCATCAATTGTGAGGACCTGCTCCCCTCCAAGGGAGAACAGCTTCCAGCCACCAAGGCAAAGGCCTTGCAACTTGTTCCAGACCCCGTTACCAGGCTGTAACCGTCCTATTTTCTCTGTGTGTGGTTGGCAGCACCTCCATCACTCTTCAACAGGCTGGCCAGTATCAGCCTCATGTGATGATGTGGCAGAGCTCTCAAAGGTGATACACACCTACAAGTTTTGTGAAAATACATAACTGGATGGAGACTGCATGTCCAGTTCCTCTCACTGGACTGAGAGTGGCTCACCTTTATTAGCCACTGGGAAATCCACATGTGGAAATGTCTTTTCCCTCCTTCTACTTCTAGCTGTTAGGTGGTACCACCAGTTTAGGAATCCTGTCCTGAGCCTTTCCTAACCCTATCCACACTAAACCAGGCTGAGCCCAGGCTGAGCTGGGTGGAAATTTTAGTGGTTGGTTTAAACTCAGCTTACTCTGATTCCTGCATGAGTGATTGCGTTGATCCAAGGTGGGGTGAGCAGATAAAAGCAGGTGAGAGACTGGTGCCTGATGTACAGCTAGAGCAGATCTGGCTTTCTTCACACCACTGCTGGCAGGACACCAGGTTGGTTTTACTGGCTGGTGGTGGTATCAGAGTGCGCTGGCAGAAGATAAATGTCCATTTGACTGGTGGCCTGGGGAGCACAGATGTGTGAAGGTGAGCTTTCTCTGTGCTTACACCATTTGGCTGCTTCTAATTATGCAAAATTTTTTTCCTCATAGGTGTCAACTTTGACATTGACCTGCCCAACAAGAAGGTGTGTATCGACTCGGAGCACAACGTTGACACCCTGTTGGAAACCCTCAAGAAGACTGGAAAGAATGCTTCCTACCTCGGGGAGAAGTCTGCACAGTAGCCTTGCCTGGTGTGAGGAGCTAGGTATATACCAGCTGTATCCAGTGTGGAAGAGAGTCATCTGAGCTTTTTCCAGCTCTCCCAGTAAAACAGGCTTCTTCCTGGAAAGCACAAATTTAAAAAGACCTGCAGGTCCAGCTTCAGCAAACCCCTCATATCCGAGAAGCAGCTGGAGCACACACAGGGACCCCTTAGCTATCCTGCAAAGGCCGTGTGATCCCAGCCTTGGCTGTAGTTAAGAGGTAGAACTCAGCCTCTGTGCCATTCCCAGGTGAACCTAGAGTTTGCCAGAGCATATTGTGCATGAAAACAAATCCCAAACGCGCTTAACAGGTGGCCAGAGAGGGTGGTGGGCCCCAGCAATAGCAGTGAGGGTGATGGGACACAAAGACCGCTGTGGGTGCGTGATGCTGTGGGTTGGTTCTTACCACAAGGACCTCCAACAGCTCTTGATAACGCTGTTAATCCTCCACTAAACTCAAGAATGGAAAAACAGCAGCTCCCTGGCACTCTTCTGGATGTAAAATGTTGGGTTTCAGAATAGCTCCCAGTACACACAGTCCCTGGCCAACTGTCTACCCCAGTGACAACCCGATTGTTGCAGCCTGTCAATTTTCCCAGAATTCCAGCACTATGAAGACATGTACAAAACTCTCCTGACTGTAAAATATATTGGCAGACAAGGTTCAATTTCAGTAGGAAAGAATAAAGTGGGAGAGGGCTGCCCACTCACTGCATGTATTGTTCTTTACTGTGCAAAATTATTACATTGCATCTCCTAAGAATTTGTTTCTGTCAGTGGAGCTTTCTGGTCCAATGACATTTTTTTAAATGGTCTAGTTGGATGATCGCAAATACCCAGCACAGATGCACTGAAACTAGTTCATGCTGATTTAATTCCCAGTCAGTAAATTAAATCAGGGATTTATACC
>NW_008236924.1:1331171-1349134 GCF_000691975.1 Corvus brachyrhynchos | reverse complement strand
AGCAGGAATTAAACTGAAAAAAGAAAGAGCTGAGCTGATAGTGATGCGTGTGCAATAGATCTGCATTGTTTAATAGACTGACAACAGATTTAAAATCTGCAGTTTGTATCATTTGAGCAGGCTCTCAGTGCTTCTTAGAAATTGTTTAAAATCATAGCTGTAATCAAATAACACCCCCACTTCAACAGAGAGAGGCGTGCTCTGAATTGATTATTGCCTCAAATAGTTTTCAGTATTGACTGCAAGGGCTGTTACAACTTGCAGGGAGTTGTGGACTATGTGTCAAGTGCCCGCAGAATTTAACTATTACAGCACAGTCAGTCTCAAATAACAGGGATGTGTCTCTTTTCCTGGCCCCATTTTCCCATTTCTTTCCTTATATGACATCAGGGCAGCTGGTGAGTCAGTTCAGCTGGCCAGCGTGGCAGAACATTTCTCTGGATGCCTTTGTTTTCCTGTTGGATTTTTACTGAAGCTCTTTGACTTATCCAAGAATCGTAAGATCCAAAACAAAGGAGAGCAGGGGACTGGACTGCCCTTGCAAGATCCCTTTAGCAGTCAGGCTGAAAATCTACTAAATGTAAGTTTTGCACACCACATAGGGAATATTTTTTAGGGGCCCATCTGTAAAAGGAAGGAGGGAAGTTGCAAGTCCTTGGCTCTGGTGGATAGATTTCCTTTGTCTTGTGACCGACAGAGGGCATCTCTGTATAACATTATCTCTGGGCCTTCGTATTCTTTTCCTTTTATTTATTTATTTATTCATTTATTTATTTTGCAGGAACTCAAACATGACTTCAGCAAAAAGATGGCTTAACTGTTTGCATGTTTCCCGACTTGCTGTGTCATTTGACCTTTACCAGATGTCGGAAAGTAGAGGGCTGGTGGGAGGAGACTGCTGTGCCTTGGGCTTTAGAAGTGGAGAGATCTAGAGGAGGAGGTTATGTCGTGTTTCTAGTCCCACAGTAAATCGAGGCGCTGCTTTTAACTTTCAGTGCATGTCTGTGTGTCCTGTGTCTTTGTACTGCTTTGAGTGGTTTTCTGTGAAAGAGATGGCTTTTAGGGATGGGGAACTCCCCTTCCCATGCAAGACAGGTCTCCCAGGAAATTGCAGCTATCCTTAGAAGTTGACTGCAACCTCTGCCTGAGGGACACATCTCAGGAGAACTGTGCTTGAATGTCACTTAGATTCAGGGAATCTGTGTCTTGGAAGTTGTTTTTCCATCACAGAACATACAAGCTTTCCATCTGGGATGCAAGTTCTGGGAAGGGACTTTTGCAGCCCCCATAGGTCAAGGAAAACCCGGTGTCCTTTTGAGCTCGGTGGGGCCATGAGGCACAGGTGTGCAGAGGAGAATGCCTGAGCTGATGAGAAATACAGAAGGGATGGAGGAAGGAGAAGGGTGTGGGCACATCCAAGGTCTCTTATTTCCTGGCCCCAGTGACCAGTGGTCTGGGCTGTACTGTTGCTTTCATTTAATTCAGGTTTTCAGCCCAGGGGAGGGATTGCATGTGTGTGTCCCAGTCCGCCGTCTCTCGTTTCACATGGGGGATGTCTCCCATGCCTACCAGTCACATGGGGCTTGTTCTACAGAAAAGAAAACCAGCTAAGATTTGGAGGAAAAGATTACTCTACATTTTAGAGAATTTTTGCACTTGTACAAAGAGATTGCTTTTGACATAATTGCAGTTTATTTTTTCCTAGAGTAGTTTACTGCTTCAAAGTCCTTTACCTTTGATCCAAGCGTGATTAATTGCTGTAGATGCACTTGCAGGGAGCTGGAGAGGCACTTCAAGGAATGTGTTGCAGACACTTTTTATTACTGTTTAGTTTAAGGGAAGCTAAAGGCCACAAGTGTAACATCACTGCTTTATTTTCTTCTATTAAAATCTCCCAGTGGCAGGAAGTTTCCAGAGCCAAGACCCAGACTCACAACCTATTTCTGCTTTGTGTCCATGCACTCAGATGCCCAGTGTGACCCCTCCAGGGTCCTGGGGAGTGAGCGAATCCCTTTCCCTAGACTGCCCTTGCTGCTCTGAGCTGGTGTTTGCCAATCTCAGTTATGATTTATTGCTTTCAGCTTCCTCCCAGGCTTGGCCAGTGCCCAGCTGGTGCCTGTGGCTCAGCTTTGGTGGCAGTGGCTGGGGGAGGACGTGTGCTGGCAGCTTGGTGAGGAGCTGGATGGCACAGCTGGCCTTGGAGCCAGCAGTCCTAGTGGCACTTGCTGTCTGCCAGGCTGGCAGGGGGACTGGCAGGGGGTCCCCCACAGGCGGCCCCCCTTGCTGAAACCCGGCTGCTCATCCTCGGTTTCTGTGGTGCAGCTTATGCTGTCCCCACTCCCCAGGCTGTTCTGCTCCCTTTTCCTTGCTCTGTTTTGGGTAAAGCCTGCTTATCTCTGAGACAGACGAGGAGAGGTTTCTACCCACAGCCAGCTGGGAGGTTCGTGCTGATACCTGAAGTTCCAGCACCCATCTGCAGGGCTGCCATCTCCCAGCTCTCCCCTCCGTTGTTCAGTGTGGGCAGAGAGGCCAGACACTGCTGTAAGCTCTGGCCTGCTGAGTAATGACACCCTGTGGCAATCCTTACTTTGGAGTGTGGGCTGCACTTGGGCTGAATACAGCTGGGATAGGGAAGTTAGGGCAGGATGGCTGAGTCTGAACAGAGCAGCAGGCCTGCAAGGTGGCTGCTTGAGAGGTTTATGGAGAAGCTTTGGGAGAAAATACAACTTCATAGACTAAAAGAGTAAGAGAGTCCCTGCAAAGTTTCTTTGTTCCACCACTGCCCAACTGCAACGTCTTCATTTATCACGTTGGCCTGAACTTGACTGCATCTCACGGAGAGGGACCCCAGCAAGCCCACATGGATAATGTGGCCACAATATTTTCCACAGGAAACAATATGCCAGACACTGAGGCTGTGAGGCTGTTTTCAGACACGGAAATGCTCAGTTTGCAATGCAAACAGGAAAGGGTGGCACTTGGAAAAGGAGTTTTCCTATACCACAGACACCCTGGCTCTGCAGGACATCCCAGTGACCTGCTGGAAGAGTGATGTGTCAGCAGGATGAGCAGCTGGTGAGGTCCATGGTGCATTGCCATCCATGAATATGTCGTCCCAGCAGCAGGGAGACTTCACTTCTGATTTCTTTTTTTCTTTTTTTTTTTTTTTTTTTTTTTTTTTTATTTCTTCACTTCTGGTTTCTTCAGAAGGGTCTCAGCCCAGCTCCAGCTGAACTGTGAGAATCCATGAACTGCCTCTAGCTGCAGCACCAGTAAGAACTGGGAAAACCCTGAGGGACAGGCTTTAAAAGTTCTTTTGTTTCCCCTGCCTCAAAATGATCTTCCCCTCTGACCCCCCCCCCCACAGTGTTTCCAGCAGACAGCATTTGCTTTTCTCACCCATCTCTGTAGTGTTTGCAGCATTGCTGCTGTGCTTCTGGGTGTCATTTTTCGCCCAGTGTTACCTTCCCCTGCTTTTTAAACAGAAATCTAATTTCAGTGGAAAAGTCTACAGCCTCCAAAGCCCAATCCTTTATCCACAAAAGAAAAGCCGTGGTTATCCCAGGGCCGCCTTAAGCACCACTGGCTTTTGGGCACTTTCTAATTACCTGATGACAGGCGGGGATGATTTTAGCCAAAGGAGCAGTTGTACTCAGTCAAACCACCCAGTAAATGAGAGAATTTCCAAAATAGCACCGCAGCCTGCAGAAAGCAGGCAAGGGACAGGAGATCCCCCCTCAGTGCCTGCAAATGGTGATTCCTGGTGGCTTGGAGAGGTAAATTGCTGTGAAATTTCAGGGTGGGAAAGATGGCTTCAGTTTGCAACAATCTCAGGAATTTCACAGGCGTGTCGTGTCCGGGTGTCGAGACAGTTACACGGGGGATTCATTACCAAAAGATGGGGATTTTCTGGTTTTACTGTGCTTCTAAATGTTTGCTGTAAGAAACAGCCCGCCCCAGGCTTCCACCTTCACTCGCCTGCCTGTTCGCAGCCCAGGCACAGCAGGGCAGAGCTGGGAAGTGATGAGCACCATGACTGATGTTTGGCTGGTGGGCAGGATCATACCCCCACGCTTTTGGGGTCAACATCAGCCCTGAGCAGCTGCACATTGAGCTAAAGCTGTGCAGCTGGACCTGGAGGTTGCCCTGGGCTTGGTGTTCAAAGTCACGAGTGTCACCTGAAGTGGTCAAACATCTCTGCACATAACATGGTCCTTCAGAGGGACTCCAAACTGGCTGGAAAAAGCTTGGTGGTCTCTCTGACCTAAATGTGCTGATCTTGAATCGATAAGGTCTACAAAGACCCAGTCTACCTCATTGTGAGGCCACAGTTGGGCTGAGGCCGCTCTGTGCTGGGTCATTTGCAGAACTGTCCCAATGCAGCACTGGCATACAGAGCAACATCAAAGGCCCTGGCTGGTTCCCAACTCCCCTGTTGATACATGCAGATTCCCTGGGTGACCATCACAGGCAGCTTTCCACATTGCAGCTTCCAAAACAGCAAAACACACAGGGACCTGACAGACTCCCCCTCCAAAACAGGAAAACACACAGGGTTCTGACAAACTCCCCCTCCAAGACTGTGGCAGCAAAAATAGAAGAAAACCACCCAACAAATCAAACAAACAAAAACCAGGCTTAATTAAGGACTTCAAGAGCAGGAAATGTGCACACGTGTGCTTGCCAGAGCACAAATATTTTCTTTTGGAGCTGCTTTCTCCAAGGGTTCAGTAAGGTGATCGAGGCTGGGTTACAGAGCAAGGGTAGCAAACAGTTCCCAGCCCCTCCGGAAGGCAGCGGCCACAGGGCACTGCTGTTCTGCATCCTTCCCAATGCTCTGGCTTTTGGCTTTAGGCTCCCACAGTATATACTGAAGCTATTCAACAATTTGGCTAAAAGCAGATGGGGAGGGAGAGAAAACAAAGTCAAACGAGAGGGAGAAAGGCAGCTTTTGTGCCGCCTCTGTTTGCAAAAGACAGCCCAAGCCCCTTTTGGACTAAGGTTTAATTTATTGGGCTCTGGAGAGCTGAGGTTCACAGTCCCACAGCTGCTGCAGGCAGTGGCACATTGGGGCAGCAGCTGGGAGTGGGTGGGAGCAGCTCTGATAAGTGAGGAGCTTCCCCAGAGGGGCTCTGGGATACACAGGACAAGATGCAAGGACCTGGCTGCTCTGGGGGGAGCAGATCTGCCCTCTGACTCTTCTGCTACATGGGCCTGTCCCAGGTCACCTGGAAGGGATGAGGGAAACTGGTCTGCATAGACAGGAGCCTTCAGCCTGGCCCTTCCTGCTATTGTCCCCCTGCTCCTTGTGTCTGTTCCTGAGCATCTCCCAAAGCCCTGCTGGGTGCTGCAGAGCTAGGTTCATATTTCCTCTTCACCAGTCCAGACTAGTGGGTTGCTGTCACTGGGGCAAGACACAGCCAGAAGAGAGATCCTGCAGCATTTCAGACTTTTCCACAATTCCCACCTGGTATGAAATTCCCAGGGCAGGACCCTCTCTCTCAGCCCATCTGAGACCTGCTCACCCATTTTCAACAGATGGGTGAGAAAACACTAAAACAACAAACACAACTCATCCCCTTGTAAAACCTTAAAAAGGAGGTGCCTGAACAGACCAGGAATCCACTGTGTGCAAGTACCATTTCAGATGGAGCAATTCCCCCCCTCCGAAGCTCCTGCTGGGCCATGGGCAGAGCTTGGCCCACAGAAGCCAATGTCAGCAGAGTGCACAATGCCCAGCAATCACAACCAGGGCCTCGAGCTTAATCTGTTGTGCACAGCTTCAAAAAACCCAGCCCACACAGCTATTGTCAGGGTGATCCCACCGATTGCATCAGTAGTCTGCATGGGACACAGGGCTGTCTCCAGGGCTCCGGGCAGGGGTGCCTGGGGAGCAGCCCTGGGGTCCCTGGGGCTGTCTCAGGCTCTGTGGACAAGCCAAACTGCAGGCTTGTGCTGTGCTGCTCTACAAATAGAGCCTAAGGTCCTTTGGCTTTTCCCTTGCCTTTGTGTCTCTGCTGAGCTGGTGGGAGCTGGTTATTACTATTGTATTATTGTATTATCCCCACAAAGGCGTGGGACAAAGGCAAAGGGTCTCCCTTTGGTGGAGAAAACCCTGGTACCAGCATTTGCGTCTGTATTTCCCTGTGGTTTTTCCTTCCCCTGCATCTGTCCAGCGCTCCATGCTTGTGCCCTCCCAGGAGCAGCCAGCAAAGCAGGCAGCTCGGTGGGAACGATCCAATTTCCAAGGCAACTGGGATGGGACTGAGTCCAGAGTGTCCTTGACTCACAGAGCCGCTCTTATTTCTCCAGTTTCCTCTCCATTTGCTTTCTTAATTCAACCTGTCCTTTGCCAAAAAAGCAGAGATGTGGCACATCCAGCGTCCTCCCCACTGGCTTTACAGCTGCTGGGGGATTTTTAGCTTTCCAGTTTCAGTAGCAGCCCTCCAAGCTTGCCTTGCCCTGAGGTCAAAATATGTCAAAGTATGGTCGAAGCAAGAGCATAGGAAGGCAGGAGGCTGGCTCTGACTCTAAAGGCTCTGTGCTGAGCTTCTTGCCAAGGGTCCGTGTACTGAAGACACAGACGTCTATCCCCAGGTATGGATCACTATCCTTTGCCACTAGTGCTGGTCAGCTCTGCTATGAACAGCTGAAGATGCAAGTCCTGATGTGTCCAGAGAAAAACCAGAAACATGGAGTCCAGAAATCATCTTGGCAAAGTGTCTCCAAGCCCCTCCTGCCATCCCCTTGCTTTCCTTCTCCCTGACAGAGAACTGTTCACAATTCCTCCAAGCAGGGTCTCAGCATGCCAGTGGAATGGCATGGGCTCAGCTGCACCCCAGGCCTTGCAGGAAGCCAGCAAACCTTCCCTGTGGGCCACCCAGAGATCCAATGAACAGCAGGAGATGCACTCGGGATCAATGCTGAAGAGCCACTTTGAGGCAAAGGGAGCGGAGCATGAACTGCTCTTTGCCATGGAAAACAATAGACCCAACCCAATGCCAAGAGTGTTAAAATTCATCCCTAGACCAGGATAATGCTGAAAACCTCCAGCTGTTATTTCCAGATTTGCAACCACAACAGAGGAGCGGCCAGTTCCTGCCAGAGCAGCAAACTTGTTTGTGTGTCTGCGTCAAACTGAAAGCCAGGCGTTGCTCCCCACACCGTCATTGTCCCTCTGTCCCCGGCGGTCTCAGCCTCGCAGCTGGGGGGGAGCAGGACGGAAAGTGTCCCTGTCCCAACTGCGATGGGCCCACCCTGGTTTGCAGGGCAGACCTTGCTCCCGGGCTGGGGACCAGCAGCTGGAGCCCCTCCTGGACACATCAGGCTGGGACCACACTCCAGATGTGACCATTGGTAGGAGCAAGAAGAGGGGCCAGGAGATGAGATCTCGCTCCCAGTTAGTCCCTCCCTTCATTTCTTCCACACAGCTCCCAAAAACTCAGGAAGACAGATAAACCTTCTGATTTGGGGAGGGGTCAGAGAAAGAGATCTCACTTCTCATCCAGCCTTTTTACCCACACTTTCCATCCAGAAGCAGAACAGATTCCCTCGGTAGCACTCACTATTTGTAATGCCTTGGAGAAAAACCAGCATGAATGGCCCAGCCTTGAGTGAGATGACATCAGTGTCAGGCCAGGCACACCTCAGGCAGTGAGGATGCTGTTCTTGGGGGTTGCAGTGGATGACTTTTAAAGGTCCCTTCCAATCCAAACTCTTCTATGGTTCTGGGATTCCTCAGAGTTGCCTGGGGAGAGAAGCAGGAAAGGAGCCCTTGGGCACAGGCAGGAGCCAAGCTCCCTCGGCAGCTGCCCGGGTGCCCTCGCTGTGCACAGCTTCATCAGCCTCTGTGTGCATTAGCGAAGGGAATAGGTGAACATCCCCACAGTGGGTTTGGTGCCTGGATCCAGCTGGGTGGCCATCAATTATCCAAAAGCACGGTGTGGTCTCCCTCCTGTTTTGCAGCTGAGTATCTCCAGACGGGCCCAGACAATTCCCTGCACCATCCCCCTCGTTGAGAAAGCTGCTGTTTCCTTAATTTCCCAGTTCCCACCTTTTCCCCCTCAGTGAACAACAGAATATTTTGAGTGTTCATGCCATTAAAAATCCACTCCATTAATCTTGGTAGTAAATCCTGGGCAATCTTGCTGCCTGGGGTGACATGGGCAGGCACGGGAGAGGATGCAAGTTGTACCTTTGGGCACATCTGAAGTTAAGGGACTGCGGGGTGACATAACCAATGCTTGTGTCTCATCTCTGTAATTTTCTGGTTAGTCTTTGCAGATGTCTGATACAATTAATGTTCATTAGCAATCTCACAGCAGCATCACACAGGAAAGAGTCCAATGTTCTCTCCCTCAGAGCCCCCATTTCAGGAAGAATTTTTTCTCTCTGCTTTTCCCATAAAATAGAAGCTTAAAAGGGACTTCTCCAAATCTGGTAGGTTTTTTTAAACTGTGATTCTGGTCCCTCCATTTCCTTAAACAGCTGCTGATAACATATGCAGGGCATACGGTGTGGGGAAACACTGCTAATTTTAGCAGCAGGTCCTGAGGGAGGGACCCTGCTCTGGGCTAGGCACAGGATGGAAAGTCACTGTGTTTGCTCAGGGCCCCACATGACCTCGCTATTTTGGGGCTGCCCACGTCCCACCTTGCCCCAAGCTCACAGACACGGTGCAGTATCAGCCCCAAGCCTTCCCACAGCCCTGCCCACAGCACTGCTCCTGCCAAACCCCGGCCAAACGGGATGGTGGTTTTCTGAAGGGAAGTAAACAAGCTTCAGGGCTAAATTGAGATCCCCAGAACTCATCACACCGAAGCAGTGATGGACGAGGTATTTTCTGCCCACATATGTCCGCTGTATTTTCATCCAGCTAAGGGGGTTGTGTCCTCTTGGGTTTCCTTTACTCCCTCATCAGTGAAATTCCATCAAGCTCCATACAGATGATGCAAATGATTCCCCCACTGACTGGCCCTTGCAAGGAGCAGAATATCTGTGCATGGCCTTAAAGATCTGAATTGCTCAAGGTAGGAATATTTTAAGGAACTTGAACTCCCTGGAGTAAAATCCACACTGGACAGGGGAGCTTAGAGTGGTTCAAAAGTGCACTAGGAGATGATTTGAAAGGAGCCAGCAAGCAGAGATGGTGTGGAGGTCAGTGCTTGCACTTGGTGTTGGCCTGGAGTGGCTGTGTTTGTAAATCACAGTCACCAGATGTTAAAATCACGAAGTGGCTCTCAGCACTGCCTTTTACCAGCCCTGCCTACCTGACCCTACACCCTTTCACACGGCTCCTGCATGACAGGGGTGGCTCAGGCTCACAGGATATCCTGCCCCAAAGTCTTGTCAAAAAATATTTCCTACTGTCTCCCCTAATATCCTCTTTGCCAGCTTCTACAGCTGCCTGTGCTTGGCTGTGGTGATGTAACCCCAGTGGGCAACCAAGCACCAGCACAGCTGCTTGCTTTTCCCTCTGTACCCCATCCTTCCAAAAGAATGTCGCCAAAACCAATCCCATTTTGTCTCCTCTAAAGGGCACCCTGTTCATGGAGCCTCCTGCATCTGGCAGCCTGGCTCAGTCATCTGGTACATCTCAAGCCAGGGCTTGTTCTGAAGTGAGCTCAGCTCGAGCAGAAAGTGTCAGAAAAATAGATAGAAAAATGTGGATTCTCAGGGTGGATATGTGTGGGCTCAGCCGGGCGTGGCCCAGGCACCTCAGGCACCTCCCGCCCTGTGTCCTGCCTGGATGCAGCCACAGCTCCCGCACAGCTCAGCTCCCACCCAGGGATGCTGTAGGAGTTCATCCACCAGCAGTGCTAGAGGGGATGTGGCCTCTCGGGATCGCTCTGTCCGGTGCCTGTCCTGGCTTGTGTCACAGCAGGACACAGGCTGTGCAGGGGGCAGGGGATGGGGAGCAGCTGGGAGCACGGAGCCGTGCACACACCGAGTTACTGTAAGCGGGGCAGGGCTGCCCGGGAGCGGGGATATTTTGATAGGGTTTTGCCAGCAATGAGGGTTAATAGGAGGACACTAAAGTCCTGTTTTTCAGCCTCCACAGGGAACTGCTAAACTTTCCAGGCTTCAACTCATATTCCAGCTTGCCTGTCACCAGTGTGCCTTGCCCTCCTCAAGACTGGCTTTCCCTCCTCCTCTTTGCCTCTGGCAATGCACAAGCCTGGAGCGAAAGCAGCCCTCACTTAAAGCCCATGTTCTCAGCTTCTGGATCCTGGGGACAGCAAGTTATGCTGAGGACACCAAATCCTGCTGCCTGCTTTGCTTCAGCTGCAATTCCAATCCATGGCAGCTCTGCCCCATCACTGCTTGGCCCCACGGACACTCACCAGCCTGCCCACTGCATCACATTCCCAAAGGGAGCCTTCTAAATGGGCTCCCAGCATAGACATGGCCCAGAAAAACCATTGCTTTCCTCCCTTAGATGTAAGTTGGTATGGCCAATTAAATTAAGAAGGGTTGTGGGGTAAGTAGCCAACTCATCTGAGAATCAAGCTTCTCTTAGAGGACCTCACACTCATGACCCAAAAAACCAAATGCAGCTGGCCCCCGAGAGCCTTGTGAACCCTCGAATTTGCCTTTCTGGTCTTTTCCTCACCCATGGTTATGTCCACTGCTCTCCAGATGGCATTTGATGTTCTGGGGCTGGCACAGCTTCACCTGGGTATTCCCATCAAAGCTGCCTTTTAGACTGTTTCTCCATGGAAAAGAGCTGCCACTGCAGCCCAGGAGCTTCCCTCTCCCCACATGCCCCAGGGGCTTGAAAGTGGATTCCTGTTTATTTCCTCAAGCAGTTCTATTAATATCCTTCAAAAGCTGCCAAACCGCATCTGTCAGGCCCAAGAGGACTCAAAAGTGCATCGTAGGTAAACACCAGGAGCAAGGTGGGACTACCTGGAGCTAGCAGCCCTTCCCTCCTGGAAGTTTTATTTCACCTTCTGCAAGTCACAGGCACAAGTGCAGCACAAGGCCTCAAGCAACAGCAGAGGAGGGCTGAGACACCCAACTGTAATTCAGGCACACAACATCCTCGTGCCCAGGACTAATAGGGAACAGCCCCTTGCAGAAAGGGGCCTTTTGGAACAATCAGGTTTTTTGTATACTGTAGGTGTTGGGCTGGGACTAAACTCAGCCAGGCTGGATGTGCCTGGGTGTTTCAAATCAGCTGAGGACGGCTCTTGTGTGCCGGTGCCTGGTGCAATGTGTCCAGGCAGGGCTGTGGGGACTCTGCCACAGGGACGTGGTGAGGGGCTACAGCCAGAGGGGTTTAATCTGCCACCCTCTCTGGGTGTTCAGACGTGATGCCCATGAGGAGCATCCTGGGCAGCGCAGGGGCAGCTGCAGCACACAGAGCTCCTGTCTTGCACCACAGCTGAGGAAGGTGATGGATTTTATTCCCCTGCTTCTTTGGCCTCAGTTTGGTTTCAGGGAGGACAGACAGGCTTCTCCCAAGCTTGCAGCCCCACACATTTCCAAGTGAGTGAGATGATAATGCAGGGGGAGTTTGAAAGAGGCAGAGGAGAGACCTTCCCCATGGGGCATGGAAGAGCCTTCCACCAGAGAACCCTGGGACAGCTGTGAGAGCCCACACACATCATGGAAAGAGCAAGACATTTCACAGTAAGCCTGTCCTGCTTTCTAGCTCTGCAGCCTGCTCCCAGGCTGTGACTCACTGCAGAGCTGTGCACAGCTGGTTTTCCATCTCCTGCCCTGCTGGCCTCTGGATTACAGCTGAGAATCTGCAATGACATCCACTCCTCCTTCTCCGTCTGCTTCTGACCAGCACCCCAGTGCAGGCACAGGAAAAGACCTTGAGCATCCGTCTGCTCCATCTGAACCAGGCATCAGTCCTATGGCTCAGCTCAGGGGCAGAGTCCCATCCCATCTTCCTTGTCCTACATGAGACACTCTCAGGCATGTTCCCAAGATAGTTTGGGTTCATCCTGCCCTGTGCAGATGGTGCTTCCAGTGGCCCTACATCTGCTTAGTGCAAGCCCAGAGAGCACAGCCCTTCTGCCTCTGATCTGCTTCTGAAATGGAAAAAACCAGAAACCCTCCAGCTGACACACTCCCAGAGAGCAGGAGAGATGGGAAATTCCTGGGATAAGCAGATTCCTGTCTGCTCTGCATTTACTCTCAGCTTTTCCTGAGCTGGGTGCTGGGCTCCCACCCCTGCAGCCATTGACTTCCCCCACACTGCCCTGCACCTGTGAGGAGCTCAGGCTTCAGCCACACACCCAGGGATGAAGGCTTAGCAAATTACATTACCACAGTGGTTCCAGGGCATCCTGTTTATTTATATGCACTTTGGGTTCATTGTTTTGCAGCAGCCTCCACCAGCAATTAATGCAGACACATCCTCTAGAGAAAAACTCATTAGAGAATCCCTCCCAGAGCAGAGGGAAGGAAAGGCTCCTCAGACTGACAAATTAGTGAGCAGAAGATGGCAGGATTATTAATCCACACTTGTATCACTCCCACAGAGCTGCTCACTTGCCTTTTCCCCCATCTCTTACAGCAGAATTGTTCCCCTCTTGGAAAGCAACAGGATTTTCTCAACTGCGCCAGCCCAGATCTGCCCAACCTGGCTCAAAGCACGATGAAGAAATTTGGATTTTGAACAGGGGTTAGCTGGAGTTCAAACCTCACCCCTCCAGACCTCTTGGCTTTGCTGTAAAATGAGCTCAAGCCTCAAAGGGTCTTGCCCTGTTTGCTGTTTCCATCTGAGTTTGTGCAGTCACTTGATCTGGGAGCGAGCCCCGGGAGCCCTGGGGTTCATCCACTGTGCCCAAAGCACCCACTGGCACATGGTCAGGAGCCTGAGCTGGACCTGCTGCAGCCCTACCAGGGCTCCCAGGGCTGTGGAGGCCCCTTGGGCAATCCCCTGCCCATCCGGTGCCCCAGATGGCATAAGACAACTTTCTAAACGTGTGTGAGGTCCAGTTTTCCTCCTGATAGCCTGACACCAAAATCTCCTCTTTGATGACCCCACTAAGCCTTACAAGAGTGGAAAGGACTTTCCAGGAGTTCCTTTGCAAGCTCTCAGTTGCTTCTGGAGCTTTTTAAAGCTGCTGAGTTTAACGAGCCAGCCAGTTGCTGCAGGCTCTTGTTTCCCCCTCCGTGTGGCCCCCCTGCATCCCACCGCTGATGCCTGGCAGTGTGTCCTTCCCAAGGTGCAGGACCCGGCTGCCCCCACCATGTGCGTGGAGCACCATGAGCACCCCTCACTCCCACCCCGCTGGGCTCACTGGATGAGCTTGGGGGCCATTTCCAGATGTGACTGCATCACTGCTTTTTGCTTTCGCTCAGACCCAGGGTCTAAGCCACCACATCCATAAAGAAATCCCTGCTATAATTATCTCCATGGCACTATCATTTGTCTAAGCCCTTAGCAGAGGTCTTAGCTTCAGGCTACAGTGCAGAGCAATTGCCACGTTGTCAGTTAGAAAAGTTGTGGTTCCTTTTCTCTTCTTTTTTTTTTTCCTCTCTAAAATTTTTTCCAGATGTCTTTTTTTTTTCCTGAGAAGAACCAGCAGCGGTACAATTTCAATGCGAGTCGTGACTAATCTACTGCAGAGAGCATTCAACAGCTGTGTTCAGCTCCTTGGGATATGAATCAAGCAAATGAAACCTTGGCTTAGGGGATGTGTGACCTCTGGAGCCAAACTGGACCTACAAGTGGCGCTGGGCTGCACCTGGGAGCTACGGACACTTGTGGTGGGAGGACAAGGTGCTCCAGCTGGTTGCATTAGAAGGACCCATGGAGTCTTAGACACCATTATAAATCCAGCCTCCCCAGGGACCTGGGAGGGTCACATGGAATATTTATGGATGTGTCTGTGAGTGGTATCAACACCCACATATCAGCACCCAGGGGTGGCTTTTGGGAAGTGTGCAGCCAGGAAAAGAAATGGGTGAAGAAGATTTTCTTCCCTTGTTCTTTGCCACCAGCCTCCTGAGCTGCCTGATCACAGAGATTGACCTGTTCACTGGGAAGTGATGATGGGTTTTCATGAATCCCTCCCCTATCTTTCCCCGCTGCTTTCCCTTTCTGTTGTGTTTATATTTTGTTCCTTGTTTGCCATGGGATGTTTAGTCTTACATCTGATCTCTCACATGCAGCAGAAGTGCTGTAAGAGATACAGATGATGAGAGATACGGAGATGGATGAGGAGTGAGCTGACACAGAACCACAACGGCATCCTACAGAGCAAGGAGGCATCCTACAGAGCAAGGAGGCATCCTACAGAGCAAGGAGGCATCCTACAGAGCAAGCAGGCATCCTGCAGGGCAAGCAGGCATCCTGCAGGGCAAGGAGCCAGCACAGCCCAGAGGTCATCACAGGCCAGTCCCTGTGTTGACATCTAAATCCTCAGCAACATCAGTGGGAAGAGTTAAGCACCCAGGTCCATGTCTCAGCCCCTCTCAAAGATAGCACATAATCACAAGGAATGAACCCAAACCCCAGGCAGCCAAAACAAAACATGATGTTGAATTTTGTTATGGTCTTGGGTGTCCTTCACCCAGCACAATCACACTGCTGGTGCCCAGATGTCCTCAGTCCTGCTGGCTACATGAGACACCATCTTTCCAGCAGCCCCTGGAGACCAGCCCTGGGGTGAGGTTTGATGCCACAGGAGGATCACAAGCTGCAAAGGGCTGGATTATCCACAGGGCTCAGAACAGCCCTGTATGGCACGGAGACACTCTTTAGGGATGCCCAAACTGTAGCAATTTTTGGCTGCTGGCTCTCCTTTGCAGTGCAATGCCATGGCCATGCTGGTTCTGAGGGAGCAGATGCACCTCAGATCCTCTCAGCCATGGAGAGAAGCAAGGAGAGAAGAGCTGGGTTTTCACCCTGAGCATAGAGAGGAACAGATGGGAAAACTCAACTCGAAACAGCTTTGCTGCTTGGCTCCCTCTGGCTGGGCAGCTGCTCCAGCTGAGTTATGATCTGTAAAGTCAAAATACTGAGTGATGTCTGAAGAGACCACTGAATTCAGCTGACTGGCAATTCTGACTGTGGGTTTTGTTCAATCAGTCCAGATCTGCTGGACGATAACCACAGCAGAGAGACCAGCCTGCTGAGAGTCACATCTACCAGCCCAGCATTTCTCTGCCTACTTACAGCATATTTCAGATATGTCTCTATCCTCCACATTCCCTGCGTCATTCTTTCCTCTCCCTCTCCACAAGGCAGTCACAGATATCAGCAGTGTTAGGGGACAGGATGGACGAGCAAAAGCTCTCCCGCTTTCCTCTGCATGCCCTCGAGGATGGGAAACACCAGCTCAGGGAGTGAGCTACTCCGCTGAGAAATGACAGCATTTAACATAATTGCAGCAGGTGAAGTGGTTAAGAGGTGCAAAAACCAAGCAGAGAGCTGGCACTCCCCCATCCCCCCTGCTGTCAGTCCGAGAGGGACAGAGCACTGAAAACTCACGGCAGCAGAGCAGGGAGCTGCTGTGACAGGGACTCTGCTGGGAGGGCTGCGCTGAGGGCTGCTCTGTCCCCGCGAGGGACCCCTTGATCTCCGGCTTGATTTCTCTGGTCTATCCTTTGGAGCCAGGCTGTGCCTCAGGAGGGACTGCCCACTTAGAGGGGGAGAGGAAGAGACGGATTTGGAAAGATAGCGAGGAGGAGGAGGGGGAGAGGCAGCGGGAAACCCAGCCCACCCTTCGGCTTCCTCCTGCCTCCTTCTAAAACCCACAGATTCCTCCAGCCTGTCCAAGAGCCTGAAGTTCCCTCAGCCGTGCTGCCGGGACTGCGAGGTATGGCCCGAGATTCGCGTTTGCCTTTGCTGTGCTTTTCCTCCCGACATGGGGGTCCCCACAGCCCGGCTCGGGGGGGACCCTGGCCAGGGTAGTGTGTCCAGGGTAGTGTGTCCAGGGTAGTGTGTCCGGGGAGTGTGTCCAGTGCTCGCAATGCATCACTCGGGATGGGGAGCTGGACGCTCTCCACCCCAAGCGGTGCATTTGGAAACTCCTCCTGACTTCACCCCTTTCTCTTCTCTGCAGCATTTCCACTTCTAAACTGTCTCTTACTCAGTTTCGCTGCCAGAGCTTTAATGCTGGCATCTGACTGCAAAGGTTTAACCCGCCCTCGTTCTTCTTTCTCCTCCCTTTTTCCCGTCTGGGTTTTCAGCTGGTGGGTAGTTCCTTAGAGAGATCCGAGAGACCAAGGTCTGGGCACAACCAGCCTGCAGAGAAAATCAGATCTAGTTACGAACAGTCCCCACTAGTCCCAGCCTGAGGTGCGTTGGCAGGTGATGTTTTACTCACCAGAGTATCCAGAGGAAGAACAAAAGAGCTGTCGACTTCATCTCAGCGGTTTTATTTTTTCAGTGCAGCCGGTCTTATTCTTCCTTTGGAAAAAAAAAAAAAAAAGACACTCGGCTTTTTGTTCCGAGCAAACTTTGAAAGCCTTTCAAGTCTGCTGCCCTGGCTTGCCGAACTCTGGCTGATCGACTGTTAGGGAGACGGCGACTGCAGGAGAGGAGGAGTAAAGCTCTTTTGGGGTGGTTTTTTAAGTTTTAGGGACTTGGGTTCGGTCAGGCACTATTTTAGGTCCATACAGAAGAGACAAGGGCTTGCTTCCTTTAAAGGCAGCCGCTGTCCTTCCCGGCCCGGTGACGTGACAGTCTAACTGCTCTTTGTGTCCCTTTTCTAAGAAAGCTCCACTCGGTTGCATCCAGCCAAAAACAAGGAAATTTAACCATTTGGGGGCTGAATTCCCACCCAAACCGAAGGGCAAAAGTTTCAAGTTGGAGCGAAACCGGGCGTACCGGGAATGTCACCGGCGCTCCCGAGCCCTCAGAGAGGACCAACTTGAAACAGCCCAAAAACTCAGCATCCCTCCAAAAGGACAAAAGTTAATTGCAGCCGTTTGTTAGGGTGGATCAGGCGACTTTCAAGGGAAAATGAAAGGCTGTTGCATCCTGCGCAGCAGCAAAAGCCAAGCCATTGTCTGCCACATAGGCAGGAGCAGAGGTACGGGCGGTGTTGGGAGGGGGAAGAGCAGAAATAAACTTTTCGAAGTTTTTTTCAAGCCCCTCCTTCTACAACACTCTGCTCTTCTATGACTCAGCCCCAGAGGAATGTCGGCTCCCATGGAAACCTTTTCTGGGTCCTCTGGTCCGAAGGATGTCAGGGCTGTTATCGCTGGAGCGCCTGTGGCAGGGCAAGTCCAGGGAATGCTTTGGAGATGGTTTGCATTTTTGCAGAACATTTATCGGACAGTTTATTCTCTCCCTCCTTTGTGGAGCTGTGCGGGATCAGCTGGTTACATCCCCCGGGAGCCGGAGGGACCTCTGGCACCTGGCACTAAAATATCCGGGCTCCTTTTGACACTGCCTTAGGTCCAGCCCACACAAAAGAAAAAGCTCAGGCAGGACAGCAAAATTCTGTCTCACCTGTCTGCACAGAGCTCATCCATGAGCCGCTGCCTGCAGACCCCGGCTCGTCCAGGCACTTTTCTTTGTACTAATTTGATTGTTTTCCAGTATGGATTCAGTCTGCAACCTGGAGAAACTACGGCAGCTTCAGCACACAGCTGTGATGGGCTCTTGCCGTTGTATCAATAAGCCCTGTAAGATCTGGAACATTTCCTAGTTCAATCAGAGCTGCTCAGCCCCCAGCATAGGGAATGGGTTCACACAGTGCTGGGGTGTAGCCGTGTCTCTGCTGACTCTGCATGGGCACATGGAGTAGGTAGATTTCTTCCCCACCGTGTTTTACTTGGAGTGTGTAAATGTGTGTGTGAGCTAAAGGGAATTGCACTTCCATCTAAACCTTCCATGGCTATCTGAGCCTGCACACTGCGTGAGAGGGGTCTGTGCAGGTGGCAGGAGCCAGGCTGGCTTCTGCCCACTCCCCTGCCCTGCTCCCCAGGCACCCAGGGCAGCTGCAGCACATCTGGGTGAGCCAGCACCGAACATGCAGACCTGTTCA
>NW_008236924.1:1326911-1331130 GCF_000691975.1 Corvus brachyrhynchos | reverse complement strand
TTCAGCAGGGATCTTTATGGGGACTCACGCAAACAGCTCCGGCTTCAAATGGAATTTTAGCCTGGGAGTGGCTGCAGAGCAAAGCTCAGAGGGTCTTGCTTGCATAGGGAGGTCAGGGCGAGGCAGTGGGGACCCAGCCCTGGCGTTGTGTCTCTATGGGGGTCACACTCGGTCACCCATCTGCACCTTGAAAACTGTGGCCCCAGTGGGCTTTGGCAGAGTCTTTTTCTGGGCCAGTCTTGCCTTTACACTCCGTGTGAGGTGGGGGAATGTCTTCTCCTCCAGAGGCTTGGATGAGCCGCGAGCAGAAGGAGGGTGGGTGCAGGAGACCCTGCTGCCGGGCTGGGCTGCAGGCAGGAGCTGAGGCATGGGAGGGTTTTGCCCAGCCATTGCCCATTCCTGCCTCCAAGGCTGCAGTGGGAGGAGGCAGCGGAGCCCCTCACCCGGGGTTAGCAGGGGTGGCAGCTGGGGTGAGCCCGGTGGCCTCGGGGAGGAGCTGTCAAAGTGGCCAGGCAGAGACTCCTCCCCACGCTAACGTGGCACCCCAAAGGGCTTACGCAACCCTGGACAGGGCCAGCGCCACATGGACCACTTCCCACCATCCATGGAGCCTCTCCTGGAGGCTGCGCCTGCCTCGTCAGTGTCCTCCCCCAACCCACAAAGGCCCCCAGGCTGGGGTCCCCATGAGAGACCCACAGACCCAGTGGCACAGATTCTCCTCTGTGCATCGCTGCGGGGTGTTTTCCCCATCAGGAGAAACCGATGATGGTGCCACAAGCTTGGGGGGAGCGTGGCAAAGAGTTTCCCAGAGCAGCTTGCTTTGAGTTTATGGAGGTGCTGAGGGTCAGCCTCAGACCTCTCTACACCCCGTGGTCTTCTTCTTTGGGGTATGCAATGAACAGCTGGTGCTGAGGGCCATCCTGGAAAGGTGAACCACTGAGAGGGGTTTGTGGGAGCCCCCAGACCCTGTTCATAGAGTGACTGGGAGCTGAAAGCCCCATGTAGGATGCAAGTGGGGTCAGGTATTAAAAAGGCTGCGCAGCCCATGGGTCCTGCAGCCCATGCGTGCCCTGTTGTCTCCTCAATTCACAACCTTCAGGAGGGCAGGCCTGAGGAGAGGGTGGTGACCATGCAGCTTCTCTCATTCTATACTCAGCAGCCCTTTCTGTGCTGGTTTCCAGCATCCTGCGAAGTGCTGGTGTCTGTTGATTCCTTTAGGATGCAGAAGGACATAAGTCCCTGCTTGCTAAAATCTTTTTCCCTGTTTTCTTCTGTCCAAAATGACCCCTTGGCTGCACCCCCCTTGCTGCCCTCTGCCCTCCGTGGGGCTCACAAAGCAGTGCCAGCCATTCCCAGTGCAGAGCCCCTCAGGGATCCTCCCAAGTCCCTCCAGCTGGGGGATGGATGCTGAGCTCGTGGTGCGGCCCAGCTGCCTGCTCCAAAGAGCATCCTCTTGGATAGCAGGACCATGGCTGCTCCACAAGGAGGGAGACTTGCACCACGGACCACATTATCCTGATGGAGCAACTCCGTGTGCAAGGCTCCTGAACTGTTATTTCAGGACTTTTGACCACCAGGCATTCAGGAATGACCATTTGCAAGCCAGCCAGGGGCTCACAGACACTGCAATGTCCTCGCTGCACAGCCTTTGCCTCCAAAAGGTTGTCGTTTTATAATAAATTTGTTTTACCATCTAAGGCACAAGACAGCTCTGCAGAACTTGTTTGCTCAGACTTTTTCATGTTCCTTCTTCCTCCAAACACAACACTGGCAGCTCCAACTGTCTGCTGGCTCCTAGCAAACATGTAATTCCCTGACCCCAGCTTACTGCATGTCCAGACTTTGAAATTCAAGGCTTTTTTAAAGCTTGGGGAAATGATCTAAGATGGCCTTGGTGTGGGGTTGGGTTCTTGTTAGTGCCACCTTCCACATGTGCATGCACTGCCCTCTTCTTCAGGCTGGGCACTGCCCAATGAGCATCACTGAACCTCAGAGCATCTTCCAAAGTAAACAAGACCCTTGGGAGAAGCCCAGGAGGAGCCTTTACAAGTCAGGGGATACCAGCAAGGGGGGAGATGGCCAGAATCACCAGTACTTTTCCACCTCCCTCCCCAAACAACCCTTCCAGGAGTGAAGAACCAGTGATCTCTGCTCGCAAATGCTGGCAGAGCTCACAGAAGCCTCCAGAACAAATCAAGACCAGGGGAAGGGACAGCTCATACCAAGCAGGAGAGGAGGGAGCTGCTCAGCTGCAGCCTTGATAGAGCAAAAGGGCTCATCACCCCCTCCCCACAGCTCCTCTGCCACAGGTCCTTCATGCCACCACAGCAGCCGTCCCCAGCACCCCCTCCCAGCCCTCTGACATCCCAAGGAAGCTGCCATCCATTCCCTATTTTGCACAGACACCCCACTGGGGGCTGGGTGAGGTCCTGAGATTGGAAAGAGGATTTTCTCTGAGTGGCCGAACCATGCTAAGTTCGAAAGCAGAGCCCAGCCTGGCTGGCGTCTCGGCAGCACAGGTTTGGTGTGGTTTTACACCCAGAGAGCTGCTGTGCATGGAAAGGAAAGGATGCAGTGACATCAGATATCCTGGGAGAGAAGAAGAGACCTTGTCCAACACTTTCTGTCCCAGCAAATCCCTCCCTTTGCTGGCGCCAGGGCGGGCTGTGCTGGCCCGGGCGCGCAGGTGGAGCGGAGGAGCGCAGGCGGAAGGGAGACTTGGCAGGGGGACAGGTCCCCTCGCTGGCATGAGCCAGAACGGCGGAGTTCCACTGTCCCCGGGGCGGAAGGGAGCGGGCAGCCCTCGCTGCCACTGGCATATTAAGCGGCCAGCTGAGCTCCTCTCCGCCCGCACACAGAGGGGCTCGTCCCTGCCAAACAGGAACCGGGGGGGACAAGGCCAGGGGGATGTCACCAGCTGCGCTCTCCTCCTGGCTCACATCACAGCCACTGTTAGCTGGGCTGCCTCGTCCTACAGAGGCTCTGCAACAGCCCAGACTGGGAAGGTGCAAAGGGCTCATCCTTCTGGAGCTCGTCTCCCAGCAGGACACAACCCCCAAGTGGTCTTGGGTCCCTCAAACCCAGTCTGGGGACCCTCAGATCTGAGCAGGAAAGGGAAAAACAATAGTAGACACCTATACATGTTAGGCTTTGGTATCCCTAGGGACGTCTGTGTCCATAGGGGAAGGGGTTTTCTAAAGGATTTAATTGTCAAGTGCTCTGTCTCATTGTCTCTCTGTTATCTCTTTCCTTCTTCCACTTCCATTTTTCCTCTGATTGACAAATAAGATGATAGAGCTTCATTCCTTTTACCTGGCACTCATATCAGGGGATTTCTAACATGAAAAATATGGGGTGATTTGTAAAAAAAAAGCCTCCAGAGAAGGAAAGACCCAATTTGACTGTGATTTTCCTAAAGGCATCCAGGAGAGCAACAGACATCTAAACCCCACTGTCTCATTTTGCAAAATCAAATGAATTTATCTTGGAAACACGATTTGGCCCAAGATTTTGGCTAGAAGAGCCATCATGTGGGTCTGTAATGCTGAACAGACGAGGCAGGAAATGGAGAGAACGCCCTTCTTGAAGTGTCTGAGTGCTCAGCCTGGAGCCCAGCGGCACACAGTGGCCTCCTTCCTCATCCCTCCTTTTCCTCTGCTTTATTCAAGGTCTGCTGAAAGATGAGGGCCTGGATTTTCTTCCTTCTCTGCCTGGCAGGCAAAGCCCTGGCAGCGCCGGTAAGTGCAGGAGACAGCAGAGCCTCTGCTGTCGGGGTTGTCCATCTGGAGTAGCCGATGGGGATTTTCTTTTATAACAAATAAAGTACTGAGGGATGAGGGGCAACTTGAGGGTGGCCCTACTGCCCATTCCAGTGGGTCACCCCCCTTGGGACTGCCCCATGGACCCCCACTCACGGGTCTTTTCCCCTGCAGCAGGAGGCTCTGCCCGATGAGACAGAGGTCATCGAAGATCCCACCACAGAGGTCAGGGGTTCTGTCCCTCCTCCTCACCCACCCCCTCAGCACCACAGCTCTGGGCAGAGCATCCCCAAAGCGCTGGGGAGCCAAGGGGGAGCTGCTCTGCCCCCCAGCAGCTGGGGCTGTGCTCTGTGTGCACCCACAGCAGAAACACCAACCTCTTTTGCAGGAGCCTGTGGGGGCTAATCCTGTCCAGGTGGAGGTGGGAGAGTTCGAGGAACCCACGGAGGATGTAGAGGAGA
>NW_008236924.1:1309008-1326898 GCF_000691975.1 Corvus brachyrhynchos | reverse complement strand
TTCCCTGCCCTCCTGCTGGCAGGGGCACCATCCCCTCCCTGTGTGGGGGAGTTTAAGCCACCCCAAACACTGAGGGGCTCCTTTGGGAAGGGCTGTAGCACAAGGACAATGCCAGCCTGGATGCACATTTAAAGCAAAAGAGGCACATGGCCTCTTCCAGCCCTGGGCTCTCTGTAAGCCCATTTTTGCAACAGAAGAATGGCTAAAGAAAGGAGTCCAGGATTAGCTCGAGGGCTAGCATGGACTTCTGGAAACCTTCACATCTTCCTGGTGTGAGAATAGATGCTGGGGGCTGTCCCTGGCGAAGTCTCTGTCTTCCCTCTGTGCTGAGGTGCGCTGAGCATCTCATGGGAGGTGAGCATGTGGCTGGCTCTGACTTTGCTCCCCTCCTGCTGCAGACCCCTGCCAGAACCACCACTGCAAGCACGGAAAGGTGTGCGAGGTGGATGACAACAACTCGCCCATGTGTGTGTGCCAGGACCCCTCCAGCTGCCCCACCACCGCCGGCGTCTTCGAGAAGGTGAGGGCAGCAGCTGCTGGGTGGCCCAGGGCAGGGAGGGACCCACATGGGCTTTGCCAGATGGAGACAGAGTCAGGGTGGCTGGTGAAGAAGGAGCCATTGCCCACCCCAGGAAACAAGTCAGACATCTCGTTTGGAGGCTCTCCCTGCCTCTCACGCAGCATCTGCCCTTCCTGTGCAGGTCTGTGGCACTGACAACAAGACCTACGACTCCTCCTGCCATTTCTTTGCCACCAAGTGCACCTTGGAGGGAACCAAGAAGGGACACAAGCTGCACCTGGACTACATTGGGCCTTGCAAATGTAAGTGGGGCCAAACCCTCAGACAACGGGATCCCTAACTGGGCACACCCCCACCATGTTCACAGTTTGAGGGAGAGCAAAGGTCCTGGCAGGCTCGGGGCTGAGGTGGGAGGGCACTGGGGCTGCATGTCCAGGGTGTGGAGCTGCATGTCCAGATGCTGCACTGACAACTGTGTATGACTTGCAGTCATCCCTGCCTGCCTGGACACAGAGCTCACCGAGTTCCCCCTGCGCATGCGGGACTGGCTCAAGAACGTGCTGATCACCCTGTACGAGCGCGACGAGGACAACAACCTGCTGACCGAGAAGCAGAAGCTCAAGGTGAGGGACAGGGGAGGCAGTTCACCCCTGCAACGGAGCCAGCACAGACAGGGAGCCTGTCCACAGTGACCTGTGGGATCCCTGTAAAGTCCCTCCCAAGGTCCCCCCTTGCACCCCATTTCCCTGCTGACAAGGTCTCCCTGGCCTCTCCCATGGCAGGTGAAGAAGATCCATGAGAACGAGAAGCGCCTGGAGGCTGGTGACCACACCGTGGAGCTCCTGGCCCGGGACTTTGAGAAGAACTACAACATGTACATCTTCCCCGTGCACTGGCAGTTCGGGCAGCTGGACCAGCACCCCATTGATGGGTGAGTGCCAGCAGAGCAGGACAGAGACCCCACCATTTCTTGCCCAAGGATCAGAGTGATTCGGCAGTAGAAGGTGCCAAGGCAGGCTGGAGATGTGACATAAGTGGGTGGCTGGTGGCAGAGTCACATCTTGCAGAGGTTGTGGCAAACCAGGCTGGGGTAGAGGCACCTTTGCCTCCTGCAACCAGCTCTTCTGCAGGCCTCCCCCAGCCCCAGCTGCTCCCACCTCCCTTGGGTGTGGAGTTTCTCTCTTCTCAGATTTACTGTTCTATGATAGTCCCCCAAAATATCATAGTCCAAAGGCCCCGGGATAACTGCAGCAGCTGAGATAGCAGCTGCTGGCTTAGCTGTGGGCTGGAGATGGGCATGAGAGTGATCACACACGTGGGCCTGTGGGGTGGGGGCAGCTGGCAGGGACCCCCAGCTGGTGGCTATTTCATGACCAGCACAGCCAGCTGCAAAGGCAGACACCAGTCTTGACCCTGGTGACACTTAGAGGCTGATACTGGGAGGGCACTGGGACAGCAGCCAAAACAGAGAGCTGGGGCGAGCATCTGCCCTCCTGTGACCACGTGGTCACCTTGGCAGGTACCTGTCCCACACCGAGCTGGCCCCGCTCCGTGCCCCCCTGATCCCCATGGAGCACTGCACCACTCGCTTCTTCGAGGCCTGCGACCTGGACAACGACAAGTACATCGCCCTGGAGGAGTGGGCCAGCTGCTTTGGCATCAAGGAGCGTAAGTGCTGAGGAGGGCAGGAATGGGGGTGGAGGGGAGACTGAAGAGCACCCCCAGAGCCCCCACTCTGGCTGAAGCAATGCATTACAGCCTGCCCTGGGTGAGGGAGAGCAGGGGGGAGTGGGGAGGGTGCAGGAACAGTGGGACCCTGGCACCATCCACCTCCTGACTTTGTCTCTCTCTTTTCCTTCCACAGAGGACATAGACAAGGATCTTGTGATCTAAACGCTCGCCTTCCTGCTCTGCTGCCAACTTTGTCATGTTTTAACCTTCCCACTTCCTTTGGTTTTTAAATTGCTTTTGTTTTGTTTTGTTTTTCCCCTGGGAACAAGGTGCTAATATAGGTCTAAACATATGTAGTAACGGTGCTAAGAGAAATAACAGTCCTCCTTCATAGCCTTATCTATCACCACTAGATTACTCACCCAGCTGTTTCCACATGTTCTTACCAGCCTTTTCTCTCTCTGATGTGTCTTTACCGCGGACTGTTCCTGTGCTAAATATCCGCTCTGCGTTGGCATCCGCTCTCGGATCAGCTTCTCCTAACTTCTCGCTAACAGCACGTTCCTGGACATGTCAGACACAAAACCCTGTCAGCTGATTCACCGCCCCAGTCACAGATGCCAGCGAGGGAAGGCAGAGCCAGAGGATGTAGGAGGATTGGGCTCTCAAGCAGAGCAGCTGCAGGTGACATTGTGGCCACCCAGCTCATGGTAGGAAGGATGGAGAGGGGTGAGAAAGACGGAGTGGTAGGATTTTGTTTTCCCTTTTTTTTTTTTTTATTTTTCCCTCCCATTCCCAGGGCTTGAATTTAGCAGTTATTGGGCACAAAAAAAAAAAAAAAAAGAGAAATCAAACAAGTGAATAGGGAAGTGCACAGAATTTCAAACAAGTAAGATGAAATGATTCCCAACCTGTAAAATCGTCTTCAATAATAAAGGTTTGAAAGTGCTACAAGCTTCACCATCACTCAATGACCACGCTGCTGTCGTGTTTTCTGTGCTAGATGGGGTGTGTGTGGCTCACCTTGACCTTGTGATTCAGCTGTAGGTGAGATAAAGCTCTTGGCTCTCCCCAGATCACCGTGCCCATAAGCACTGCTCACCCCTCTGCCTTGGCTGTGCTTAAATTCCAGCCCTGCTCTCCCAGGGAAGCCGTGTCACACTTGGAAGGAATGTTTCTGCCCAGAAAGTGGCATATTTGCCACATGCTCGAGGGAAAGGCTGTAATATTTTTTTCCTCTTGTGGATTTAAGGGATGCAAAGGATGGAAGGGAAAAGGTATTTGGATTTTGCTTTATAAGAGAGGGTCCTGACAGGAGCAAAGTGATGGTTAAATCTCCCAGGCTGAGAACTCTTTTTTTACCTCTGAATGTTCCCCGTGCCTTATATTATTAAATTCCTGCCACAGTGTGAGCAACCTCATGAGTCTCTGTAATAAAAAATATTGATTTGAAACACTGACAATAAACCAGACTGCAATGTTCCTCTGTTTCATCCCATCCTGGTGAGGGGGGTTGCCCCCTCAACACCAACCTCATGGGTTCAAATTGTTACCACAGGTCTCCCAGCCCCAGAAAAGGTTCTGGTCCAAGGTAAGCTGAGGTGCTTCTGCCCATTCCAGCCCATCACTGCAAAGGGCTTGGGGAATATCAGATGAGTAGCATGTGGGTGGAGATGGGGTCACTGCAGCAGCCAGCACAGACACTCATGTGGCTCTCAGGCCCTTGCTTTCATCAGCAATAAGATCCCTGGGAAAGGCAAAAAGGCACAACAGTAGGAAAATAAACACCCCCATTTGCATGGGCTAAAAATAGCCAAGTTGCAAGAGCTCTGGCTCAGCTGTGAGGTCCCTGTTGACAGCCCCTGTGGGATGAGCTGCGCTCCCAGTGGAGCTGTCGGGTCAGATCCTGCACAGGGTCACTCCCAGCTGCCCAGAGCCCTGGGCAGATCCCACAGGAGACAGTCACTCTGCAGTGTATTGCCAAGGTGTTTCACCCCAGTGGGAAAGCTGTTGCCCAGAGTGGCCAGGGGAGGGTTTTCTACCCCTGCCTTGAAGCACAGCACCCATTCCACCTGGCCACACTGCTTCCCAGGGCTGTTAGCCAAAGGGGGGTTCTCAATGGAGACACAGTGAGTGTCTCCCCACCACGGGAGCAGCCTCTGCGAGCAGACCTGACACAGAGAGGGGCACCACCACCCATGACCCCTGCAAGAGCCAGCTGGATGTGACCCACCTCCAGGCCTGGAGAGTTGTTGAGAGAAGGTTTGGGCAGGAGAGAGGACAGGAAGACAGGCAGGGGCTGGAGAAGATCAGCCATCCTGTGCAAGCCTGCTTTCCAGTCACTCCCTCTCAGCCAGAAACCCTCATTCCACTCCCCCGCCAAGATGCAGCTGCATTCTTTCCAGCTCAGCCCTCTGCCAGCGCTGCCGGACAGGCACCGGAGCTTCCTGTGCAAGGGAAGGCTTTCCAGCCTTCCTGTCCCCTGCCTTCAGTGCAGGAGTCAGCTCTAAGTCCCAGCAAGCTCAGGAAAGCCAGCAGGAGAGCTGGTTATCACAGCTCTGGAAGGTGATCCATCTCCAGGGCCATGTCCCATCCCATGGGACAATACCCATGTCCCAGCAGTCTGGCAGAGCCCAAAGGAGCCAGTCCAGTGCTATAACAACGTGCAGCTGCCCTGGCTTTAACTGAGCATCAGAATGAGCTCAGGAGGTTGAAGCTGGGGCTCTCTTAACCCTTCGAAGGTCACAGCCTGAAGTATCAAGTGGCTGGAATTTCACTGCCTTGGGGCAAATGCCATACAAGGGGTTATGTCAGGACTTGAGGAATAAGCTGGCCTCTTTGAGCTTTCAGACCTAGACAGTCAGCAAGGGTGGAACAGAACAGCCCTTTCCCTGTTAGAGCCAAAATGGAGCCTTCCCGTGCCTGTACAGCAGTAATGAAACTCGCCTGTACTTTCCGAGTGGAAATTCTCCCTGTGGTTAGTGCTGACTGAGGACACAGTTTGCAAACCCAAAAAAAAAAGGAAATAGAAAAATAATAGAGAGATCTGGATCCAAAGCCAGCATCAGCCTGACCCGAATGCTACAGTGCATCTGCAGAGATGGTTCATTTTGGTGCAGTTACTCGCTGAGCCATGTCCTGCACTCAAGAGAGGAAAGATGGGACAGACAAAGATTTCTGTAGAGATTCGTGCCGTCCTCTCTGTTTTCCTGACCCTTACTTTTGTAAGAGAAACAAACTGTGGCATGAATACTGCATTAAGCTTTGTGGATTAAAGGTACAAAATGCAGGTGATGAAAAAGGTGACAAGCCAGGCATCACCGTGACTACTCCAGCCACACACCTGGAGACAGCCTGGACTCAGAGCCTCACTGTCTGCAAGGTGTGGCTGCACCTGGAGCTGCTTCTACTCTAGCTAACAGTGACACTGGAAACCCATGGAATTAAACTCATCCTACAGCAGAGAATCATGGAATCACAGAAAATTCTGAGTTGGAAGGGACTCACAAGGATCATTGAGTCCAACTCCTGGGTCTGCACAGGACAACCCCAAGAATTACACCACGTGCCTGAGAGGCTTGTCCAAATGCTTCTTGAGCTCTGTCAGGCTTGGTGCTGTGACACTCCCCTGGGGAGCCCCTTCCAGTGCCCAACACCCTCTGGATATTCAATAATATCCAACCTAAGCCTCCCCTGATACAGCTTCATGTCATTCCCTCAGGCTCCATGCTGGTATTTCACCCAGGTTCAAGTCTCCTCAGCTAAAATCAGCCCTGCAAAGGAAGATTGAACCATATAACTGAGGGCTTTGACCCGTGTTCAGGTACGCAGGGTGGTGGGGTTGATGGACCTATCATTCCCGGTGGGAATCTCACACACGGGTCTCTCTCCCAGCAGTTCAAGCACACCCAGAATTGCTGCTGAGGGGGGATCTCATCATGGGTCCCCCAGTGCCAGGATCACCTCCACCCCTCTGCCCTGCTCCAGCTTGTGGCGCAGCTTCCAAACTGCCCATATCCCTGCGGAGCATCCTTTTGTCTTAAAATCTCTTACGTATTTCAAAGATGGACAAATTCAGTAAAATCTTGCCCAACCTCCAGCAAAGAGACAACACCAGGGGAAACACTTCCAGGGACGCATCTCCCTGCGGCCGGCCTGGACGGAGGGCAGAGGGGAAGGAAGCGAGCACCCCTCTGCCCCTCGAAACTGTGAGAGGCGCGTCCTCTTCTTCCTGCTCCTCCTGCTCCTCCTGCTCCATCCCCAGCGGCGGCAGCGTTTTTTTTCGGGGCGCGGTGCGGCGGGCAGGTTGTCCCGGGGCTGTTCGGGCGCCGGGCGGGAGGACGGACCCGCTCCCGCATCCCTCAGCCGAGGGCTCTGCCCTTCGCAGCGGAGCGGCTCAGAGCCCTGGTCCCTTTAGGGGCTACGTCCCCACGACGCTTGGCTATCCCATCTCATCCCATCCCGTCCCATTTGCTAAATCCTTTCGACATAAAGCAGTGTATCAAGTCTGAGGCTAAGTTTGGCCAGGGGGTCCACTCTGAACCTCATGACTCAAGGGGAGGCTCTTCCTTACCCTTTGCACTCTTATCGTTTTGTACCTCTGGTCTCCAGGCAAATCCCTTTAAGACGGTTCTGATCGATTTTCCCTGTGTATGCTTCATCTTGTGTAGGAAGTGACAGAGTGGATGTTAAGCTGCACTTTCACAATCTTACATTAAAACTTTCTTTTGCCGATACCTTTGTCAGTGACTCTTTAGGTGACCTAAGCCACTCATTCATGACACCATCCCACCTCACCGAGAGGGGTCTGAGCCCCCCCAGCCCTTCTGGAGCACAGACCATTTTTCACTCTAAAGGACTCATGGCTTATATGATCCCAAACTTTGTGTTTTGCAGCTCAGTCTGTCTCTCTCAGTACCATTCCCTCTAATTTTTGAACCTACTGTCTGGTTTTAACTTGATTTGATGGAGCATAAAACCACAGCCATGGCATTCCTCAGGGTGGCCTGAGGACACAGAGAGGATGCAGACAGACAGACAAGTACTTCACTGCACAGTGATGCTGAATTCTAACAGGAGCTGGGCTCAGTCTGATGCTCTGGTGCCAAGTTAATTGCACGGTAAGTAATTATTTGTGTCAGGTTTTATCCAGTTTCTGCACTGCCCATGGAGAACTTCCATTACTTTCTATTTTATGTCCTACCACATAAACCAGGGCCATTTCCCAATTAAGCCCATTTTTTGTCAGGCTCAGTATTATGCTCCTAATCAAAGAAACACTGATTCCGTGATTCTTGGGAAACAACTCGCCCCAGGACACATTTTTATGTGCATTCCCTACATTTTTCTTAATTTCATATTCCTTTTGATTGCTGCTCCATTTGGACTCGAGAGACTGTACAAGTCTCTTGTTGTTTCTTGTCCAAACACCTCACTGATCACCTTTACTGCCTGGGTTTTGGAGACTCTGCTGCGGTCAGCTCCAGGGCCGAAATTCTCCATGCACAAAGCCAAGCCTGACCGCAGCCTGATGGTGACTGTCTGCGGCTGCCCAGGGCAGTCATGGCACCACAACCATGCCTGGCAGGACAATTCCTGGTGGCTGGGGCTGTACCTGAAACTCACAGGGCTTTTCACAGCCAGAAGCAGTGTCAAACCACCACAGGACTCCTACACTGAGCATCCAGTGCCGACCAGCCAAGTGATGCATTTCCTTCCCATGAAATGAGGGATCTCCTGGAAACTGGAGGCTCTTTCTCCACCAACACTAATGTCCCCAGAAGAGCTGCTTTGGCTCACAAGTGCCTGAACTGGGTGCAGTCTGGAAGCTGGGTTAATATCTGGGCCAAGTATCATCCCTTGTTTGCTGTGCTCCTTCTCCCTGAAGCATCTGCTATTGAGTGCAGAGATGAGTCAGGGCAGACCTTTGGTCTGACCCAGTCCTGCTGCTCTTCTGCACTAACCACACCTGTAATCATGCCCTGTCTGCTTGAGCTTGAGCAGCACGATTCATCCTGCAGGACTCCTGTTGTTTCCTCCTGGTCATGGTGTCCTTAATGAAAACCTTACCTTATCTACCATCAGATATTCCCCCATCACTTGCGAGCCAGCTCCAGGTTTTAGCTCTGGTGTGGATTTTCATGCCCTTCAAAGAGCCGTTCCCTACTCTGAGCACTGCCCACATGCTGTCTGTTTGGTGAGCCTTTATCCTGCTCCACAGGAATAATTTCCTTTTCCTTTACAGCTTGCTCATCCTGGAGTATTTTACTTAACATGTCTTGTTTGCATCCTTCTCCTTTGCCTGGCAGCTGGCATCGGATGAACTACCTGTGGCAGGAAGAAACATGCTGTAATAATCAGAGGGGAAATCTGGAGGGCTCCAGAGGTTTGCTCCTCTTCAGAGGCAGATGCCCATATCCCCTGCACGTTAACCATAACACAGGGCCTGTGCATGCAGATGTTCTCAAGCCAGTGCTGGCAAACTACAACCCCTGGCCATGGAAACTCATTTCCCCTGGAGATCCTGGCATGGTGGACAGACTGGAACGAGCACAAATTTCCCTCTCTGAAAGAGCAAAAGAGGATGGGAGGAGAAGACCATCCTCCCCTCCTTGGCTGCCTCTGCCTAAAAACTGGCAGGGATGAAAGTGGTGCACACAGAGCTCACACCAGCAAACCCCTGCCTGTGCTGCCCACATGGGCAGCCCTCCAGGGAGGAGAACACGGGTGGGAGCCAAGCAGCCTCTGCAGCCCTCAGCACTGCTGGGCTCAGCCTGGCGCTCCCACAACGCTGTGTCCATCCCTTCTCCCACCTCCTCCAGACCCCATCACCACCATGCAGCTGCAGTGCCACAGCAGTGACCCCTTGGCAGACCCCTGGCTTGTCTCCCCGAGGATGCTCAATTCTGGCTTGAAAAGCCAAATGTTGGCTGAGGAGGAACTCCTTTGGAAAGGAGCTGGGCTGGGAGAGCAGGGCACACCTTGCTGCTCCAGCAGCCAGCCCCCCTTCCACAGCCCCAACCTCGGGGCTCTGCTGAGGGCTTCCCTTCTCCTCCACGCTGAAGCCGTGTCTGGCTTCCCTGCTTCTCGCCTCCAGCCGTACCTTTAACATGTGTGGGCAAACCCAGGTTCCTGAATGCAACTCGGTTCAAGCAAAGGTGTTGGGGCACGTTCCGTTTGGGAAAGAAGGAATGATTGAATTGCTGGGGAAAGGCCAGCCTTGGACTGCCAAAGCTGGGAGAGGCCTGGCTTCCTGATCCAGCCCTGTCTGGGAAGGCTTGTGAATGGACCCAGGGAGGAGCCACAGGGACAGAGGAAACAAGATGGGGTTGAGACATGCCCCCTGCTGCAAAAGGTTCCTTCTGTGAGGGTGCCAAAGGATCTGCAAAGAGAGTGAATGAACCTGCCTTGGCATCCCTGCTTCTTTCTAAATGTTTCCTCTTTCCATCCAGGTGGGAGAGCAAAAATCTTCCCCTTCCATGCAGACCAAACTGAGACCACATGGCAGAGCCGTGCTTCACACACACGTGTGCACACCCACACACAAACAGGGGTTCTTGGGTTATCTGACAAGTTCCTACTTCTTCTTCCATGTTCTGTTCCCTCTCTGCTTCTCCCTGGGCTCAGCTCATCCTTGCACAGCTCCTGCCATCTCAGTGAGTTATACCACAGTCAAGCTGCGTCCAGGTGTTTCTGACTCTTCCCAGCCCCACAGAGAACAGGAGTGGGGCTTGTTAACCCGAGACAACTCTGTGGGTGCCTCTGTCTGGGAGCCATCCATTCAAACCCTCCTGCCAGCCAAACCCCATGTCCATCTCTGCACACCCTCTCCTTGCCTCTGTCCCATCCTGCCAAGCCGGCTCCTCAGAGACACAGATGCTCCCAAACTGGCCCCCACACACGACTGGAGAGCTTCTCTGAGCTTCTCTGAGCACCCCTTTGTCCTGTCCACTTTTCAGCCTGCCTTCTCCAGAACCCAACCAGACTTCCCAGGAAATGCTGGAAGGGATTTTCTGTCTCTCTGTGGTGGGGTTTCCGGGAGCCAGAGAAACCTCCTACATATCTTCAGATCTAAATCACCAGAGACGTGCCAGAGCCAGCAGCCACCCCAGCACTACCCCCATCTCTCTGGAGTGAAGTCAACCTTCCCCCAGAGCTAAACAGGAGGCTCTGCTCCCCACCTCCTTGGCAAGCCCATCGCTCACCCACAGGGGAATATCAGCCTTCATTCTCCTGGCCCCGTCAGTTTCTCCTTCCCCTCTCAGCCCCAGGTGCTGGGAAGGAGGAGGCACTGATCTCTCAGCACGTTTTCCTATCAGGACCCTGCCTGTGACCTCTGCCTACAGACCTGCGGAGGAGCAAGGTTGAAAAACATGAGCACAAATTGAAGGGTGTCAGCGTTCCAGCTGAGTTGATTCATATGCAGGCACCCCAGGAATGGGATCAGCTGTGGGGTTCAGCTCTTATCTGAGTACTTTTGGCTTGACCCTGCATTGTTGAAGAAGTGATGGTTGGATTTCTTGTAGATTATTTAGGGTATCAGAAATAGCCTGGCAACAACCTTTTTCTTCCTTGCAGAACTCAGAATTAAGCCATGTGCTGCTTTGGGAGTGGTGAAATGATGATCACACAGGTGATCATTGAAAAAAACACACCGAAAACCTCCACTGACTTCTACTCATTTCCAGTTTTGCTCACTTCCAGTGCCTCCCATTTCTCCTGACCCTGATGATGACAAGTGTGATTCCAGCACTGGGAGGCATTGATTGACCAAGCTCTTCATCCTTTTATTTACTTTCTCATCCACCCACACGTGGCCAGGCTTCGATTCTCTGAAGAATCAGCCCCTTGGCATTCTTGGAGATTCACCTACAGCAATAATCAGCACAGATGCCCTCAGCAGGGTTGAACAGTTTGCGGGAGGGAGTGCTGATTTTTTGGTGGGAATCCAATGAATGATCTCATCCTAGAAAAGAAGCCAGAAATCACCATCTCCACCAGGCAAGTCACGGTGTTCACTGTCACGGTCAGCTGCACAGACCACCCCATGCTCTCTGCAGATGGTCTGTCATGCCTCTCCACCCCTCAGTCCCACCAACACCTCCACCTCCACATTCTTCAGCTTTGATTTCTTGGCAGGAATAGTCAGGACTGCTGTCATGGCTGTGACTGCTATCAGAGCCACTCTGCCACCAAATACCAACTGGACATCAGTAGATGAAAAGTAGAAGAAAACAAGTTCAGTGTCAGAGTAGCAAAACAAACCCCAAAGAAGGTGGCAGAAGCAAGCAGTCTGTCTGATAAGGGCTGGCTCAGCATGTGTGGTGTGGTAGATGCTGCTGGGCCAGAGGCAGATCATGTATCCCTGCAATAGTCCCATCCCTGCACTGTCCCTTCCCCATTTCCCTGCCCTCGTGCTGGCAGGGCAGCCTGGCCATCATCCACAGAGCTGGGGGCTGTTCTGCACTCCAGGTGTTGTCCCAGTGATGCCTTAAGAACCTAGAAATGGAACAACACACTTTCAAGATATTAGTACAGGAGGTACTGGAAAGATTGGGGTTTATTGGAGGCCTCCAGGGGCAGATATGGAAAATGCCCACAAAAGCCCACCCCTACAGGGTGAATACAGTGTTATAAGTTTAGCAAATTAGCGTAAGTGACAAAAATCACCAATTAGAGACATGAGAGATGAGGTAATTCCTCCCCAGTCCAAGCCCTTCTAAATCCTCCTCCCTCAGATGGGATTAAACTTTGTTGATGAAAATGTGTCTCGAAGAGCTGGTTTTTAGCCTTGGCTCCCAGAAAGATTGGGGCTTTAGAATGTGTTTTGTCTTTCTGCCTAGGAAAATACTGAAGCTAAGCGACAATAATAGACTACAGAGCTACAAATACATGTGTAAAGAATAACCTAGAAATGGAACAACACACTTTCAAGATATTAGTACAGGAGGTACTGGAAAGATTGGGGTTTATTGGAGGCCTCCAGGGGCAGATATGGAAAATACCCACAAAAGCCCACCCCTACAGGGTGAATACAGTGTTATAAGTTTAGCAAATTAGCGTAAGTGACAAAAATCACCAATTAGAGACATGAGAGATGAGGTAATTCCTCCCCAGTCCAAGCCCTTCTAAATCCTCCTCCCTCAGATGGGATTAAACTTTGTTGATGAAAATGTGTCTCGAAGAGCTGGTTTTTAGCCTTGGCTCCCAGAAAGATTGGGGCTTTAGAATGTGTTTTGTCTTTCTGCCTAGGAAAATACTGAAGCTAAGCGACAATAATAGACTACAGAGCTACAAATACATGTGTAAAGAATACAGAGAATATATAAAAGGAAAAGGCAAAAATCAGTAGGGCACCACCAGTCACCCCTTCTTTCCTTCGTTGTGGCACTTCCTTAGCAGGTCCAGGCAGCAGCAAATCAATGGCACCACGCTGGGGCACCATGACTCTGCTGAAGTCCTCAAGATGTCCCTTCTCAGCCCTGTGGGAGGAGGCCAGCAATGCCATGACTGATCAGCACCTGATTTAATTTCTCACCTGAGCCCCCTCCTGCCTCTAAGTCCCTTCCTGTCTGCCTCCCAGCTGTGTTTTCTAAAAAGGGGCTACAGGTTCTGTCTGTGAAACACAGGAGCCATCCAGCTCCTCCGATGGTCACTCAGCCTCCATCCATCACGCTGCAGCCACAGCTCTACTTTAGACCGAGCCCTCAGGCTTTGGCTTGCTGAAACAGCCTGCTCACCTCCTGGAAGCAATGAGACAGAGCACCCTGCCAAGGTCATGGAGAGGGCAGGGAAGAGATGAGGTTTGTGCCTGTCCACAGACACCCGTCGCAATGCTCCCACTGCCAGCGGGTCAGAGGCTCAGACTGGATGGGAAGAGATCCCTCCTCAAGGTCCCTCCCTGTCTGCAGCAGGGATGCTCCGTGGTGCAGTGGGGCCCACCTGCCTCTCACACATGTCCATCCTCTTAGAGAGATCTCGTCTTTGTTCTCTGTACCCCTGTGACATCTTTCTTCCCCTCCTCTGTGTGTCTCCATACAGACCTCCAGACCTCTGGCTCTTCCTTCCAGACTCTACCACATTCACCATCTTAATTCTGCATTCCAGTGCCTCTTGCCACAGCCACCCATTTCACACATCTCATCTAATTATTTCTGCTCTATTTCTGTCACTCACCAGCACATCCCTCACTGGCTCCACTTCCCTCCCCAGTTCCCCAAAAACCACCTCCACCCCCCTTCCATCTGCTCCCAAGTGTACTCTCTGCCCACCTCCACCCACAGCTTCCACAGCACTGCCTACCTCACACGTGGCTTTCCATGCCCACCTTCAGCCCTCCCATCTTCAAACTCTTTAGGAGGGCATGGAGCCACCAGAAGAGGTTCTGCCCTCCTGGAGGGAAATCAGCCTGACCCAGATCCCCTTCCACGAGTGTAAGAGCCAGCCAGAGGAAGAGCTACTTTGGAGGGTGCCTCCCTTTGGTGGGAGGAATTGGGGTCCACAGGCAACAGGTTTTGGTTTCCTGGGCTGGAAAGGTCCTGTGGGACCTCCTACCTTCCCTGCCTACCAGACAACTCTTTCCAGATAGCCCAGGGTACCCTCTGCTGAATGTGGTGCAGCTCCTTCTCTTTGTTTCTTTTCCAAACCTTTGCAGTACCTTTGTTCCCTGCAGATTTCAAATTGCTGAAAGATTTATAAGACCGCAGTAAATCACAAGATGCAACACCCAAACAGGGGCATTAATTATCATCACAAAGGTATTAAACATACATCCAAAAAGAGAGGGGGACTGCTCATCTCTTCGTGGGTATAATTCCCTGTTGATGTGTTTGGGTACATCTCTTCCCCCCACCCTGCATATTTGTATACCAGTGCATGAATTCATCTTTGAAGGCTTTACAAGAATGTGTAATCTCTGCCTTTTATGTGCTTCCTTATCTTTTCTCATCTCGATTAACAGGCCTCCCCTTCAGTCATGTTCATGTTATGCCATGAAAGGCATCTGTGCACATACATGGAGAGGAGCATAAACTGCTGTTTACTACCTCCAGATGTATTTCCACATAAATATATTCTGCATCAACGCCTGCTTTTGCACCTTGCAGAGATGTTTTGACACACGTGTGTGCTATGTGTTTATTCCATGTCCCTAAAACCACTCATTTCTGTACATGCACAGCTTTGGCATGGTTTTCTCCACTGCTGGTGTCATATCCTTGGATCAGCACCATTCCCCACCAACCTGCCCCAGCCTCTGCATCCTGGCTGCCCAGCAGAACAGAAAGCAGAGATGTGAAGAAGACCTGGTGTATTTTCCAGGTCACTTATTTTATTTACAACACCTACCTTAGGTTAGCCTAAGATGCCCAACCAGCTTTGAAGGCAATCCCTTGATCCTAAAAACACCCAAATGTCTGTGTTCTTTCCCTTGGAATTAACTCTGCCTTCAGAGTTGGCTCTCATCAAAGGCCCTGGCAGAGAACAGAATTTCCCTCACCTTCAGTTTACTGTCTCCTGAGCCCCACACAGGTCCACATGTCTCTTTAAGAATAAAAGCACACTCAGGAAGGTTGACTCCTCTGTAACACCACAACCTGCGGTCACTTTGCCTTTGTCCTCTGTTCACACAGTCCATACATGCACAAATCCACCGCAGAAAAAGACTTTGGCCAGGTGAGGAGTTCCCAGGGTATTTGTCCATCTGGCATTCACATGCCTGCTGAAAACCCATGCTCCCAGTGCCTTGCTGGTCCATTCCTGTACAAACAAGAGCAAGTTGTGTCCATGCTGTTGTTGTTTCCACGTTCCCTACAGCCATTCTGCCCTCTGGTAATTTTGGACAGAAGCACTTTGGAAATTATAAACCACAGGGTAATATAGAGGGCCCTTTCAGTGCTGCTGGCAGCCAGGCTTTCTGTTCCTCATCCTTAGTGATTTCAGGTATGAAGAGGAAGGAGATAAATCAGAGATACCAGAACTTGTGAGGATCCACATACTCTCCTGTTCTGCCAGAAAACAAAGAGCAGAAGAATGTCAAATCCTGCAGCCAGGAAGCAAATATCCCTGCTGTGCACCGTGGGGCTCGTGTCCATGCACACACTCTCTGCTGGACACACTGGGCCACATTTGGAGCCAGCCTGGCCAGCAGGCACACCAGCTGCCACAGGAAGCCTCCCAGCCTGCCCCACTCTCCAGGAGTGCTGCAAGCTTTGGCTCAAGGCACATTTTGTGAACTAGGACCTGCCCCTCGCTTTACACCAGCCTTGGCACTTATGCTGATGGATGTTCTGCTTCCCAGGACTCACAGCCAGAGACACAGCACAGGCCCAGCACAGTCACTGAGCACCTGCTTCACCCCTGAAACTGCATCCCCCTGAGGAGAGCACAGCTCAGCAGGTAGTTCCTGTTCACCTTAAACCCCTTGAATTTAGTGGTTTGAAGCCACCCTGAATCACGACCCTCAGCAGTTCAGTCAGAACAAGTGGTCAGCTGATGGCTCTTCCCCTCCCCTGAGGATTCAGTCACAACCACGGATACCTGACGGGTCCTTGGTGCAGGAGCTGCAAAGGCTGATCTGATCTGCCCTGGGATGGGCTCCTGAGGGCACAGAGAAAACTGTGCATAGTCAGGGGGCTTGGCTCTCCCCCTTCCAGCTCAGCATGCCCCATGTCTCCCTGTACCCAGCCCAGGGAGCTTCCACAGGTGCCCACAGAGTCCCACTCCACTGCATTTTCCTGTACTGCTCTGTCCTTTCCTGTCTGCTGCAGAGATACATTCCCTCCTAATCCCTTTATAATTTCTCCCATTAACACAACATGCTGCTTTTGCAGAAGACAATCCTTTCCAAGTGCCTAACAAAGCAATGCCCGGTAATTTTCTATTTATTTGGGAATCCTGCATGTTGCTGAAATACCCCGAGCTCTGCTAAGGACTGGCAGGGAGCGCATGGTAGTGTCTAAAGTAGAATTTCCTCTATAACCAGCTTAGGGAGCATTAAGAGCATATTAACAGCAATCTGGGCCTGGCTGAGGATCAGCCAGTACTGATCCACACCTGAACACCTCACGCTGCCACGCTCCCCAGCAGCAGCCCGAGCAGAAGAGGCGAAGTGCATCGACATGGAGGGGTGTGTTCCCAGCTGCAGCCAGCCTGGGCTCCTCGCGCCCTGGGGCTGCAAGCATGAAGTTCTCCAGACTTAAAACTGGGTGAAACACTTGGCCCCGAGCTTATCTGAGAGCAGATGTGCGTCTGGAGTGGCTCTGTGCAAGAGCCACAGCCCCTGTGCCTTTGCTCAGCTTTGAAAAATGTTAAATGAAGAGACAAGGGGTGGACAGCAAGAGAAGCACCTCAACCAGCTGTGTGCATTTAGTGACAACAGAGCAAAAGAGAGGGAGCAGGATCTGTCCTCTGAGCCCAGAGCAAGACATTAAGCAGCACATTGTGCCCTTCATCATGCTCCTACAGCTCTGTTCAAGCTGATCTCAGCCAAGCAGAGCTCCAGCTGAGGCACTGGGATGCCTGAAGAATTACCCCTCCCTGGCTGTGCAACACTGGTGTGATTTGCATAACAGCAAACTATTGCCCAACAATCACTTCTAAGCTGCTCACAGTCATCCTTCGTACACATACAGCAAGCCATGTCACTATTGGCCAATATTTGGTAGATCCCAAGCATCCATCTGCCTGCCTACATCTCTGCAACACTTGTGCTGAAGCTCACCAGAAGGCTGGGTTTCCCAGGATCAGTCAAGGAACTGGTTATTTCTCAATTCCTGGTCTCCTGGTGCTTCAAATTCCTTATTTCAGGGGCTTTACCCCTCTGATTTGATACCGAGGATGTTCCAGCCGTTCCCCTGCAGATTACTTATTTTGCATTAAATAAAACCCTAACAGCAAGAAAATGTAACTGAAGTGAGATGCACTCCAGATACCAGGGAGAGCCCCTCCGAAGGCAGAACGACCCCAGTGGTCAGCTCAGCCACCTGAAGCACAGACACCCCCTCCAGAGCCTGGTGTGTGAACCCTTAGGTTAATTCCCTAAGAATTCTCTAAGAGAAGCCACCTAATACCTGATGACCTCTCCTAAAACTCCGTGTCAAATCTCCGCCCTCAGCCCCAAGGGGCAGTGGTAGCACACAACGTTCACCTTTTAGTGAAGCACTGGGCTCCATGGAGCGACAACCTCCTACAGAACCATGCAGAGAAGGCGTGCACCAGAGTCTGGAGAGGTGGAGATGCTGAACGGGAAGATGATTTATGCCAACACACCAGCCTAGGCTTTAAACGTCAGCCTGGGGTGCTCTGGTGCCCTGGCAGACGGTCCCTTTGCTGCCCAGTGCCCTCCACAGAGCCCATTTGCTGTTATTTATCCGAGTACAAGTCAGCCAGGCTCAACTCTCATTGTGACAGGAGGGACGAAGGTTTTACAGCAGAGCTTCCTTCAGGCAGCTCGATAGATGGCCGGGAAATAAAACCCAGACAGAGCTTCGCTCTGAGTGCCACCCACTGTAGATAATTGCTGCTGGATGCTTGCCTGGGGCTAGGGAGAAGTTCCTACATCAGCACAGCAGAGCTGCTCCCCAGGTACCCCTGCTCCTTCACCTCCACATCTTCCCCTTCCAACCTGCACCGGGGCAAATTCAGCCACAAGGCGAGTGAGATTGCTGTGAGAGGGTGCAGCAGCACAGCCGGGTGAGATGG